>NC_052641.1:5454545-5757575 GCF_016161935.1 Mauremys reevesii | reverse complement strand
CCACACCCCTCGTACGGGCAGGCTGCCCCAGCTAACTGCCATGTTACCGCATGACCCAGCCCCACTGGGGCAGGTGCGGCCCATCTGCATTAGGGTAACACAGACAATGCAGTTACCCCAGAGAGACACCTCCACGCAGACAGGGTGTCTGATGCCACCTCACTAGTGTCCGTTACAGCATGCAGGGTGACTAGCAATGCACGGCGAACAAGCCACATTATGGAACCCGGAGGGGCTCCCCTCCAACCCCGCTGAGAAGCTCCGAGCCACCCATGCAGAACAAACAGTGGCCTCACTGCACAGGACTGGGCTTGGCGCTGCAGCTGCTCACCCACGAACAGTGCTATGTAAACAAGCTCATTCAGTTCCCAGTGTATTCCCCTAAACCCCGCCCTCCAGCTCAGTTAATCCATGAGATCCCCTGACATAATCCTGACCCTTGCTCCCCAGTGTCTCTGCTCTGGAAGTGCCAGAGCAGCCGACAAGCTCCACATACGCGAGCTTTCCTCCTCTCGCCCGTGAGCAGCACAGCCGCCCAGGGCAACGCTCCCCCACTGAACTGAGAGCAGAGAGCACCAACCCCAATGGAAGGAGAGGAAGTTTAAGTCAGCCCAATGATCAGAGTTGGAATTTGGGCAGGACACCCGGTTAATACCCCTCCTCGTCTGGCAGAGTGCCAGAACCTTCACCCATCAAAGAATCCGGTCCTCGGAGAGCCACTTCCAATCACCCCTTACAGCCCTATCGGTTAGGAGAGGCAATCGCCGCACACACCACACCAGCAGCACCTGGTTTCGCTTGTTGCTTCCCACCCCAGTGCTACACTTGCCCTGCCACAGCTTCATGTGCGAGAACTGCCGAGATACAGGCCTGTGGTGGGGCAGTCCTCAGAGACGGAGTGGACTGGAGGGACACTCAAATCCTCCAGGAAGCAGATGGTCTTAGGGAGATCGATGGAGCTAGTAGCAGTGGGGCCCTTCACAATTAGGCTCAAGGAACGGTAGGGCTGATTCCGCTGGGAGAGAGCCTTGTTAGGGTTCCTGACCCCGGGGAAACAGCAGCCAGTAAGTGGAAGATGGGGTTAAGGGAATGCTGGGCACTCACTGTACACACATGCAAGCAGCCTGCCGGCCAGGGCCTGACATTCACCCTTAAGGGCTAAGAGCAGAATGACTTCCCCAGGCACCTGCATTCACACCATCGGCTCCTGGGAGTCATTACCAGACTTGGGACTTTCCCGTGTTGCAACATGTTTCTGCTTCTGGCCAGCTGAGCAGCATTTTGGCAGCCAGGCACAGCCCAGCTGCTTTGACCTTCCTCCAACCCAGGGCGTTGGATTCCTGCCCACACGCCTGTTATGGAAGGTCAGTGAGCAGGACCAACTCCAGGGCAAGTGTGGCCACAGCACAAGTAGCCCCCCCAGAAAGTCACTGGGGATAGGGGAGGTTAAGATTCAAGCTCACCTCTGTAGGCAAAGTGGCTCCATGTGCTCCGAACGGGCTCTCACAGACGGGCTGTGCGTCAAGCAGGTGCAATGAGCAAAGCCAGAGTCTCTGGGACCCTGAAGAGAAGCAAAGAGACGGGACAGGGGTGGGAGTTCCCTATTGCGGCTAAGGCGGCCTGCCTGTGCTCGGCGCGTTCCAGCTGCTGCTCAAGGAAACAGGACTAAACAGATGAGAGCAAGAGACAACCCTGACCCTGCTACTGGCCTCTCCAAAAGAGGAGCCCCCCTGTGCAGCTCCCCATTGTGGGTAGCACTCAGCCAGCACAGCACCATACCATGACTACTAGGCAGGCTGGGGTGTGCAGCATGCTTGGTGCACAGAGCAGAGATTACACTAGTGTACAGCACTGCCGGCCCCCGGAGTCTTACTGGGCCTTCTAAAGCAGAGACTGTAAATCTATTTGCTAAACTCGGAGCTGCAGACAGTATTTCCAAGAACAGTGTGATCTCTTCCCCCCCGCCGCAGGTGTCTAGCAATAAAGTTATCCTTCTGCAGTTTGCTCATGATGGTTACATTATGGCTAGAAAGAAAAAAGGGAGTGTCGTGCAGGCTTATCTCAGCCTTACACCCCCAGGAAAGGCGGGACTGGGGAGAGAACAGCTCACATTCTTCACAAGGTGTTCACACACACACCAGTGATGCAGGAAGCGGATTCTAGATCGTGGAATCACAACGGAAAGCCTCTAGCTAGCCTCTGCCTGGGATACGCAGGCTTCAGAAGCGAAGTCGAAAGGCACCAGCAGCCAGCTTGCTTCATTTTATTCCCAGGGCAAATGTACTCAGGGCCTAGTCACAGGAGCGCACCAGTCTGTGCATTTCAGCTGTGAAACCCCCTGTTGCTGAGGCACCATTAGCAGATGGGAGCAGAATGGTGCTCCACAGCTGGTGTAGCTGACTCAAGTTCTACTCATATCTTAACTGCAGGTGCTGATGTCTCAAGGTTTCATTTCACCAATTACTTTACCCAGCCCCATGCCACAAACGCCATGTCCTAGACAGAAACATGTCTGAGCAGTAATGCTTCATGCAGGGATGGAAGCCGTCCGCCACTGAGTGGTGAGAATGAGGCAGGACTCTCAGGGAGGCACACGGTGCTGGTAAGCCATGTGACGTTTGTATCCATGGCAAGTAACCTGTTTACTCGCCAAGGTTTCCAAAGTACCGAGAACAGAGCACAGTCTGATCCCAAGGAGGCGTAGGTTGTGCCTGCAGGCAGCATAACAGACACACATGGATCCAACAACAATTTTTAATCTATGAAGAAATCCAGCCCCATGGTTTGGGGCAGTGCTGAACGGGTGAACGCGCCAGGGTCCCAACCACACTTCAGTGTTAATTCTAGGCAGGGTGTGTCACAGCCGCCCTGCCCAAGCCTCAGCTTTACGGTCTGCTCAGGCATTCGCCAGTCCACCGCATGGGCTGCACAAAACGTAACATTCGGCACGTTTACTACATCTCACAGCTCCATATGGGATTCTGAATCCAGGTCTAACCAGGGACAGCTAGCGGCTGCTCCGAAGCAAGCCAACACTTCAGGAGATATGTCTGAAGAAGCTTTAGGGTTGCTTTGAAATCTAGTCAGCTAGTTTAAACCTGCTAGTCCAGGGATGGGATGGAGGATGGGACATGCTTCTCCAGAGGCAGGAACCACAATCCCTCACCGGTACTGACAGGGCTGAGCAGTGGCAGAGTCGGGTCAGCTCTGCGCAAGCTGGAAAGCTCGTCTCTCTCACCCACAGAAGTTATCTTTTACTGGACTATTACCTCACCCACCTGGCCCAGTGCTAAGCAGGGCAGTGACTCAGTCTCACAAGCAGGTCTGCAGTGAAAGCTGTCCATTATCTCAGAGCTGTCGCAGCAGGGGAGTGTATTCTGTTACTTGGGCTTTTTGCAGGGGAAGCAGTTTGGAGCCATGTCATGGAAAGTCCAGATACCACCACGATCCCAGCCTGGCTTTCTGCACCTATCCCCCTCCTAGGCCCTCTCCTGCAGATGGACAGGGGCTCCGGACTGCTCAGAGGTGCAGTACAAACAGAGCCGAAGGGGGAGGTACTGATCCAAATTCTCAGTTCCAGACTCCCCACTTCAACACTGTGTCAGCTCCTGCCAGCTGGACGGCGACGCGTGACAGAGCAAGGGCAGGCGCCACACCCGAGAACAAAGCATCTCAGAACAGACAGTTCTGTACGTATGGGCATGTAACTACATGGGAGCCTTCACTGACACCAGCCTGCCATGCCACCTACTTGCTCAGCAGCCAGGGACAATGCAGTCCCATTGTGAATCGCACCGGAACCTGTGACAAAATGAGAATTTTCTCAAGTATCTGTACGAATCCTAGGCGTGCCTCAGTTTCCCTCTGCACTTTGCATTGTGGAAAAAAGTTTAAGTTTCCTACTTAAACAGCGCAGCTGGCAGGAGGTCTGGGGTGTCACCTGGCTGTCTGGAGGGAATGAACAGGGTCACAAAACAACTGGCTGAAACAGACCCCAAATCAACAGAGCATCCAGCAAGACAAAAACAACCAATGAGTGAACCAGCCACACCTAACAGCAGAAAACCCTGAGAAGACCGACAAGGAAGAGAGCAGGAGATGGAGTCCATCACAGCTTGGCCGGCTCACCGTGGCACTGGTTTGACTATGGGCAGACTATGACTTAGTCCTTCTGCGGCACAGACAGGCAGAGGTTATCACATTATGTAACCAGGTGACTAACAAACGGGTACCTTGGTTTTGAAAAGGCTGCCTGTGTCGTGGTAAATGCTCCCTGAGAGCACTGCTCCTGGAAGGAGCACAGTACAAGCCTCCAGCAGGAGCCTAGCTGGGCGGGATTCGCTGCAGAGAACAGGGATTGCTGGTGCCGAAAGGACCCAGCACACTAAACAGGTCATTCTCAAGAGACTGGTTATGAGGCTGGGGCATGGAGTCCCAGGGTCTGGTCTGTGACACATGCCAAGAAGGTTTTCATGCAGACTAGAGACACTGAGGTTAGTCCTCCCGGGGTTACTTGTCAGAAGGCCTCAGGGAGGTTGTGTTACCATGACAGGTGATGACACAAGTATGGTGATTATAGAGCAGCCAAGTGCTGGTAGAACCTCATCTATGGAAGCCTGGAACAGCCTTGGAGAAGCTGGGAGTTTTACATCCCTAGGAGCAGCCCTGTGGTAGCAGAGCATTTGCAATGGTCCCAGGAGAGCCATCCAGATTATGGCCCTCTACCTTCTTGGAAAGGGGTTTTGCCCAACTAGAAGGGGGATCTAAGAACAGCTGTCACAAGATTTAAACCTTTCCAGTTTCAAACACAGAAGACAGGACAGATGGTTCAATCTCATTCTAGATTGAAAAACCAGGCTCCGTGTCTTAGCTGGTGGAAGCCCACAGTAATGTGGGGATAGGGGAGCCTGGAACCGGTTCTACCATCACAGGTTACAGGTTGCATCACTAGGCCCGCACCTCCAGCAGCCGCTTCAGGGCCCTGCAAGGGCTCTTCCCGGATTATTTTGCCCATAAAGCTGGACAAGCATTTTCCTGTCCTACTCTTTGCTGAGGCAGGGAAGGGGCGAGTGTGAAGTTAGTTACTCCGTGCTAGGCTACTATGATGCCATCCCACAGGAGTCTGCCAAGGCAAGTTCTGCTCAGTGACTAACACTCTTTTGCCCCATCAGTTGAGCGTCAGTGTTTCTACCTGCATAGAGTAACCCCAAAATTTACCCTGGCTAGCATGCCAGGGAGCGCTGGGCGGCTGACAGAGGAGAGTGTCTGTAGGATCAGACGCCGGTTCCCACGCCATGCTGCTCAACGAGAGAAGCTCCCCTTACAAAGCTGCTCTGTGTAATCAATACACTGAAGCACATGGCAGGTGGGAGGAAGGCACCCAGACTCGAAATATTAAACTCCACGTAAGGGAAGAGTTTCAAATTCCGGGTGAGAAGAGGCAGTGCAAGGAGAGAGGCATCAAGGGCATCAGGAAGTAGAGTTCTTCCAGAACTCAGCACACTCTCAATTATCAGCCCAGGCTGTGTTCCAACAGCCTCACAGCTCCATCGGGCAAGCGTGAGGCAGCGTAGCTATTCACCACGCCTCGGGAGAATGACTAACTCCCCTGCAGATCTGCAGGAAGGAAACTGCACCAATGTCTTCAGCAGCTGAGTTAGTAGCTTACCCGTTTAATGTAGGTAATGTCTGCAAGTTGCACAAACACAGCTCCCTCTTCCCCACTTCCAAACAACAGATCTCATCCAAATGCAGAGTGAACTGCTATCCTGGCCAGGAGCCTGTCCACACATGGAGTTATTCTGGAATAACTATGGCACTAACACTTCACACCCAACGTTAATCCAAATGAACTTTCAAGTGCGGACAAGCCCCAAGACTCTTGATGCCATAGACAGGCATGAAGTGGAGATCTCTGTACCGGTAAAGGAGGATCCTGGCTTGTGGGCCAGTCTGAGGTACTCCACGTGTGCTGGGCTGATGGGTATAAGGAAGAACACAACCATGAGGGAGACCACCCCAAACGGCTCCTTTACGGTGAAGGAGACTAAGAAGGTCACCATTCTGACTTTTCATCAACAGATGAGCCTGAGCCTTCTCAGACCTAGAATGGAATGGAGGCCTCCTGTGTTCTAGGAAATACTGGGAACAGAATCCCCTTCCTATCCTGTAAAGGAGCTTCTCCTAGTGTTCAGAACTGAAGGAGACAGGTGCCGGGGTCTCAGCATTTTGAAAGAGGGTTCCCTCAAAAAGAGGTTTAGAGAGCGGCAATAATAGACTAATCTCACTGGAGAGTTTCCAGAATCGATGTGCTGGATGTTTGTTCTACAAAAAAAAACAGAAAGATGCTTCCCTAATGGGGAAGGCAATGAGTCTCCCAAGTTGCATTGGAAGCTCCCAGGTGTGTCCTCAGACCTGCTGCTTTAGCTGTGGGCCATACGGTTTTCTTGAGGCGTTTGCTTATGAAACCTAGCGGTGTGTCTCAGAACAGAACCTGTGAGAGGCCTTGCTCAGCTGACTGCAGGCTAATAGCGCTTGGCTCTCGGCCAAGAGAATGGCACTCCCTGTGGCATGCCCAATACAAATCGAAAGGACTGAGAGCAGACCAGGAATCTCATTGATTCAAACTGTCTTTATCTTTACCCGGGATCTCCCCCAAGACATAAGGTGCGGCTGATAAAGGTTTCACTTCTCCAGGAACAGCTAGCCACACACATGCGGCCCGCCCAGGGATTATACTGCAGCTTAGTGGCATGTCCTCAACCCACTGCACAGGAGCAGGAATTTGGCTTTTATAACGGTTGTTTTTCAGTAGGTCAGTGTTCACCCTGCTGCACTTGTAGAGGCTGACCAGCAGCAACACACTGGAGCTAGCCGCAGACTAAGAGACAGCCCTGCAGCAGTTGCATTCGGGTTTTCTTTGCTGACATAAGAGCTATGGGTTTTGTTGACCCTCTGACTTTGTTTCCTACATGCGCAGATGGCAAGGAAGAGGTTCCTACTTGCCTGCACTCATGCCAATGCAGGGATTCTGAGCCCCCTGGGGAGGGCCGATACTAGGGACTGGAGAGAAATTCTGTAAAAAACAAGTTAAATGGAGCACTTGAAGCGGGCGCACCAACCTCTTCCAACAGCAGGAGGGTCTGATCCAGCACAGGGATTAAGGACACAGATCAGAGATATTTTTAGATGCAATCCAGCAGCACCAGGGCCTTTGAATCCCCACTCCAAGCCAGCTCTGGCCTCAGGGTCTTGCTGAGCCACAGTGAGCATCACAAGTTGCCCATGCGAAAGAGAAGCCTCCTGTTCGTGTAACAGCTCCTCGCGGGGCAGGCAGAGAGAAGGGCATTGTGGGCAGATCAAGGGCAATAGCCCTTCTTATAGAACGCAGACAGTCATCTTAATTGCTCTTTATTAGAGGGGTGTTTTCCCAAGGCTACTCCTGGGGCTGCAGTAACCCTCCTTCTGGCAGAGGGGAGCGAGCACAGCAACATACCCCCTTTCCTTTCCTCTCCGTCCTCCAAGCCAACCAAGGCAGAGTGCACCGCTCCCACTGTGCCCTAGGCCCAAGAGCCAGGGGCTGGCTGTGGTTTGCAGCATGGTGCCTGTTTCATGAACTCTCCCTTCTCTCATCACAATCTAGGAACAGCAGCATTAGAGCAGAGTGGGGAGAGCGGCTGCTCCTGCGAGAAGGCATCTGGCTCACTACTGACTAAGAGGGACGAGGTGGGTGAGAGAGAGAAGCTTTCAAGCGACGCAGAGCGCTCCTTTGGGTCTGGGAAAGGCACTCAGAGGGTGTCTACACTGCAGTTACACACCCACAGCTGGTGTTACTGGCTAAGATGACAGAGATCAGCAAAGCAGGAGTCTGCCCACCCGGGACTGGATCTCTCCTGAAACAGGACTTTGACCACAGAGCCCATTCATCACTCCGCTTTACAATCCACTTCTTGCGCTGGTGTTTATCACAGCCTTGTCCCTGCAGGCGGTAGGTGTGTTCTTCCCAGCAGTAATGGGAACCATAGTCAGCTTTACTGGAGCCTGCAAGGCAGCAGAGCAATGGTAGGAATCCATTCCTGGAGCAGGTCACATTTCATATCGCCCTCAGTGAGGCGCCATCATGCAGAGGGGGACACGTACACTAGGGTTGGAGGGAACACTGCTACCAACGGTTCAGCTCCACTGGCGTTACGAGCTGCAGGAAGGACTCCAGGAAGCCACCAGTGTTTTAAGAACCATGTCACGTAACTCTGCTCAGAGCAGGTCTGCACAACGGTGCTTCATTTGTGGCTGCCAGCACCTGGCCGGGACGACAGCTCCCGCATGTCCCATTGATTCAGTTCTGCTGGGGATACCTGGTAGAGCAGCAGTTCTAAAACTTCACTGCACCACAACCCCCTTCTGACAACAACGACGACTGCATGGCCCCAGGAGAGGGGACCGAAGCCTAAACCCACCCGAGCCCGCTGCCCTGGCCTGAGCCCTGCTGCCCAGCCAGTGGGGCTCGGGCTTTGGCCCCAGTAGGTCTAACGCCAGCCCTGGTGACCCCATTAAAATGAGGTTGCAACCCCCACTTTGGGGTCCCAACCCCCAGTCTGAGAACCGCTGTGGTAGAGCAACTGAAGGGCAGACTGACTGTCGAAGCACCGTTGGGCAGACCTGCTCTGAGCAGGGTTACATGGCATGGTCCTTAAAATGCTTGTTCCTCATTCCATGAAGGGGAGCATTTTTGTTGAAGAGCCTTTTAATTTTAAATGGATATTTGCATACCACGTTTTAAGCAGCGCAGTGACATTAGAAAATGCAGCAGGTTGGAATGTGACATGCATGTCTGCAGGGAGACTATCACCAAGAAGAGCCCTTCACAAGCAGCAGCAGGAAAGCACTGGGTTTAGATAGTTTCATAGCCGAAGGATCTCTCTCTTGTATTTGTAACTGGCTGCAACTCATCCAATGCCGCAAGCTCCGCACTATGCAAAGCAGAACAGGGCAAGCCACACTAACGCTGAGACCTCTGCTGGCTCTCCAGCCATCCGAGTCCTGCTCATCACTTACCAAGCCTCAAATGGCCTGGTGCACAGCTAGAGACAGGCGCTCCAACAGTACCCCTGAGCACTGGATGCTCACTGGGGACCAGGCACCTCCTAAGACTCAGGGCGCAGCTCCAGAGCTGGAGACACGAATCTCTGAACACACAGCAGGTTCTACACCACGACCTACAGGCAGCCTCGCAGCCAGAGGAAAAAGGAAAGCTTCAAACCAAGACTAGCATCCCCCTCCCACAGAGGCCTCCCCCTTCTTAAGCAGCCTGCAATCCTTGCTGCCAACTAGCACAGACATGACAACGATCAGGTGCTTGAGAGAAACCTAGATTTGTATCTTGGCTTTGGCAGATGACCAGCCTGAGAGAGAGACTGGGTCACATGAGCTCACTGGGGATAGGTTTTACCCCACTATCTCCTAGGCTTTTGATATTCAATATCCCTCCCTTCCCTGCAAAGCCCAGAGGGCCCACACCCTGCAGCAAAGCCCAGCTCTCCCTCCTGAAGTTGCCATTCTCGGAACAGCCCGCTAGTCTGTTTAGGTCCTTGTACCACTTCCAGGCCCCGGGCATGCGGAGACACCCTATACTGAAAGGACAAGCCACCTGCTAAGGACAGGAGACCACCACATAAGCCTCTGCCCCCCGGCCTGCCAGAATAATCAAGTTAGTTAATTCCTCTCTCAGCCAGCACACACAGTCTGCTCCTCGCCATAGCCTCTCACAGGTGAGCCGGCTGGATGAGCAGACAGCCCGACTTGTGGTTTCAGATGCAGGATACTTGCCACGTGGCACTTTGGTACATTGCATCCTGAAGCCATGAGGGCTCAAGTAGAGCCAAGTGGGGTTGAAACATCCAACTCTAAACTCGTTTGCTGCACTTCGGAACTGCCTGGGTAAGGCCTAAAGGACCCTTGCACAGGAACAGGAAACAACTCGCGTGTGCCAGATCCTGCACATATGCGGCACCCAAAACGACACATTTGTTATTGTAGGGTCATCTCACAGGCCTCAGCCTTTATTTCAGGGGAACAAGCTCTATGGAATCAGGAGAAAAACAGAACTGCAGATAAACAAGCCCCTGGGTAAATCCCCCCTTCCCGCCCCCCTCCCCCAGTCTGGGGCAGGAAGAGAAAGGGTGGTCTAATTCTCAGCTGAGCACTGCACTCTGCCATCTTTGGGCATGGATGACAGCGTGGCAACAAGGAAGGGTACTCAGTCTCCTAGCAGCCAGCAAGTGGAACGAGAGCAGCTAATCACAAATCTGACTGTAAAACACGTCAGAGCAGGAACCAGGCTGTTGAGATTCTAGGCACTCTGCAGATCCATGCCTGTGTCTGCACATTCCACAGCGGGCACAGTAATGCAGGCCCCATTCTTACTGCTTCAGTATCACTCATTAAACTAAACCTAACACTAAACAAACAGCTCCGTCAGATTGCATGGCGAACACAGCTGACACACGGAAGGGCACGTTTACCAGGAAAAAATATATCACTTCAAAGTCAGAGAGAGGCTCCTCTCCTGGAGAAGGACTTTTCCTACACAAACCATTCACTGGAAAAGCAGAATTTCACTGTGATCACGTTTACTATAAGTTGTTAAAAAGGAAGTCACTCTACCTGCATTCCTAGAAACCACGTCCAGGCCTTGTGCCCATTCCTTATAGTTAAGGCTGCGAGTCTCTCAAGGAAGTCTTGGATTCTGTGACTTTCCACGACTTCTGCAGTGGCTGGTGCTGGCTCAGGGGACGCCCAGCTTGGGTAGCCCCTGGCCAGCAGCAGCAGTTTGGGTGTATGTGAGAAGGGGCTCAGGGCTAGAGGTTGGGAGATGCAGGGGGCACTTACCTTAGGGTGGGGGGCTCCCCGGCTGCCACTGGCATGGCCCTGCAGCTCCTAGGTGGAGGGGCGCGCGGGCGCCTGCAGGCCCTGCCCCTGCAGCTCCCATTGGCTGTGGCTCCCAGCCAATGGGAGCTGCGCAGCCGGTGCTTGTGGAGCCCCCTGGCCCCTCTGCCGCTTAGGAGCTGCAGGGACACCCAGAGCCCCTGCCAGCCCTGCCAACCCCCCAGCACCAGTGGGGGTCCCAGGCCACTGCCCTCCCCCGCAGCACCCAGGACCCCTCCTCCAGCACCCATGGCGCTCCCAGACCATTCCCCGCAGAGCACCCGCGGCCCCCCCACCCAGGTTTTAGTTAGGCGTATATAGTAAAAGTCATGGGCCGTGAATTTTTGTTTACTGTCTGTGACCGGTTCATGATTTTTACTAAAAATACCCATGACTAAAACAGCCTTACTTCTAGTGTGTTGAAAAACAGGAAAGCGTGCTCAGAAGAGCTACAAAAATGATTCAAGATCCACAGGACAATGAGAGGAGCAGAGAGCTCAAGGTCTAAGAAAAGATCAAGAGGTCTGTAAGTTCCTACAAAGGGAGAAGACATGACATTGGACATGCAAACATGCATGCCCATGGTGCCAAGGAATGCTTACCACAGGCACCAGTGACAATGCAGATCTATGACGTGTTCAAAGCACTACAGGGACCAGGAGAAGGTGCATGCTAGACATGGAACCAAACTACTGCCAGGAAAGGGACTATACTGAGGCAACCTGTCCTCTAAACCACGAGGGCGCAGTGGTGTGGGCTTCTGTGTCTATCTATCCATCTCTGCTCTATAATTAAGGGTTCTCCAACCTATACACCACCACCCCCAACCTTCACGACTCTGAATGAAAAGTAACAGCCCTGTGGCAGCAACAGTAGTTGCTTACGTGCGAGGGGAATGCTGGGAACATATCTGGGTACTTTTAGCGTGGTAATAGTTTTGGCCTTGGTGAAACATCTCCCGCTGCTGACTGCTCTGTTCCTCTCCTCTGCTCAGGCCTTTCTCCTTGTACACAATGCTGCCCTTCTTGCACCAGCCCCCAAGGTGACTCCGGTTGACTCCTATGTAGCTGTGTGTCCCGCAGAAGCAGCAGCTAAGCTGGTTCTTTCTGTTTATTTCCTACTGCTTTTACAGACCTCCAGTCCATGGAAAGCCAGGACTCCTGAAAAAGCAGCAAGAACCAAGAAAATACAGCTCTCCATAGCCCATGGTGAGGAATCCACTGGTACACAAGGTGCTGAGATGCACTCTCCCCCTGTAATATACAGCCAGAGCTGATATCAGAGGTGCTGCGCTCCTTCAATATAAATGAGAGGGAGCTGTTGACAGGGGCTCAAATTTTGGGACTTGCAGCAGCCTCAGCTTGGATTTGTTAACCTCCTGGGCAGAGTACAAAGCACATTTCCCCCCTTCCCTGGTAAGGAGGGTGAGAGCTCAGGTGGCTCTAGCTACATCCAGTCCTTTGTCAATGTTTATGGGTGGCACCGAGGAATGGAGCTTACACATCTAAAGAAATAAATTGTTCTTCCATAAACTGCAAGTGATAAAGTTGACACAACTGTCTTGTGAGCAACCTCCTTACTGGTAAGTTAGCAGCAGAGATGGAGGTTTGCTCTTGTTCAGATACACTGCTAGTTTGTAGTCATCAAAAGCAAAGAGCCAAAACTCGCTGATAACTGAACTGTCAACAGCAGAAACCTCCAAGATCTAGACACCACATACATTCATAGGAACACAGAAATGACCAGTCCAGATCAGTGATCTGTACAGCCATGTATCCTGTCTGACAGTGGCTAGCAGCACATGCTTCAGAGGAAGGTGTAAAAGATCCTCAGAGAGGGCGGGGGGGGGAAGAGATTATGAAATAGCTTGTCCACAGGGAAAATTTCTGGTACTGGTTAGCTTATGTCATGAAGCAGGAGAGTTTAACACATTAAAGTTATCCCTGGCGGTTCTCATTATCCATACAAGTACTCAGTCCTTTTCCAAATCCTTGTACACGCTCTGTTTCGATACTGTATTGTGGTAGGGAGTTCCACAGGCTAGCTATGCATTATGAAAGTTATTTCCTGATATACATTTATTCCCTTTCAATTTCACCATATGTCCCTTTGTTCTTGTATTAGGAAAGGGTAAACTGGAGTGCCTGATTGACCCTCTCTCCTATGCTTTGTTTTATGCCCCTCTCACGACCCCTTTATTCCTCTCTTCTTCAATCCCAGTCTTGTCAGTCTCTAACCATAAGTAAGTCTCTCCAGGCCTTGTCAATTTTATCACCATCTCTGAGGCACCCACCCCCATCCTCTAATTCAGGGGTACTCAACCCCTCAGGGCAAGGACAGTCAACTATTTTTTGTCAAGGTCCAAATTTCTTGGTCAAGGTACAGACTCCAGAGACAATAACAATAAGTAAATAAAAAGATTTTGAGGACTGTTCAAAAGCATCTGGCAGTCTAGATTTGGCCCGTGGTCCGCCTATTGACTACCCCTGCCTCTACTAAAACATTTGCAGCAGGGCGTAAGCTTACTTTACTGCAAACATTCCACATAAGGGCATATTATTGACTTCTGAGACTATTGCATTGCCTTTAGGTATCATTTTCTAGCATGTTTTGTACATCAGCTAGTTTGCTTTTTTGACTGCCACTGTACATTAAGCAGAGATATTCACTGAGCTCTCTCCTGAGTTGTTAATTTAGAGACTAGCTCTGTGTCTGAGTAGTTCAGGTTATTCCCTCCAGTACATGTTACTTTGCATTTATCAACAGTGAGTTTCATGTCATTCTGCTGTCCATTCATTGAACTTTGTTAGGTCCCTTTGAAGTTCCTAAGTCTTCTGTAAGCTGATAAGTTTGTGCCACCGTACGCTGTCCAGCACAATGAACATTAAACAGTGACAAAGACCAAAGTGGCTGTACTCCCTAGCCAACTTTCCACATTCAATTCATCCAGTTCAGAAGTTTCCTCTAAATATTACACCTGCTTGGGCCACCCTGTGGATTATTTCCCTCTAAGTCTGTGTTAGGGTTAGAGGTTTAGCTAGCGCGATGTATTCCTGCTGTAATTCCCACTTTGGTTTGGTAGAGACAAAAGGCATTTAGTGTCATGTTTCAAACCTACAAGTCAGTGGCATTATAAGCTCTTAACTACTAGGCAATACAACAATGTATTTTAGTATTAGATGCTGTAACAGTTCAAGCCTGCTCCTCTGTCTAGACGATTACATCAATATAACTATGCCTGTTACACGTGCATAAATATGCACAAAGCACGATTCTGAATCCCAGCCTCACAAGAGCAAAGTCAGCTCCCAAATGGTGAGAAGATCTGGCAGTCACTATGTCTTTCAAAGCCATCTGACAGCAGTCCAGACCGGCATGTGTATTTCTTGGAGTTATTCAAAGCTGTACACAGATTCCATCCTAAACAAAAGGCACAGGGGGTCTAATTTCAAGAGGAGTTAAGCTGCTGCTGACATCCCAAAGCTCTGTCTAGTGTGGCCCTACTAATCCCTGAGCCACTAACAAGACCTCATTAACTCAGACAAGAAGCCAAGTTTGTGTCGCCTCATTACACAGAACAGCAGCTAGGTAGTGAACACATGGAGGGAAGTGCAGAGCTACAGTGCACATTAGCCACTGCATGCAGTAATGGGAAAAAAAGTTAGGTTCAACCCACCTAGCCATCTGACACACCTCACCTTCTACTCATTCTCGTGAACGTTCTCAATTCGTTCTGTTTAAAAGACAACATCTGAAATGCAGTCTTGCTCTGAAAAGTGACTGTAGCACACCCCGAGGGCTGTCTCCCATTCTGAGGATGTACGTAATGGAACAGAACGCTTCTCAGTCTCCCAAGGGCTGTGCCGGCTTCAGAAGGCTAACAGGAGCAGAAGCTGTTACCACTTCTGTTGCCTTCCTACCACACACACAGCAGCTGGGACCACGCGCCTGATACACATGGGGAAGGCATGGAGTCACATTTCCGAGCAGAGCTGGCCTTGGCACTCCCTTCAGGTTACCTTTTTGCGGCGAGAGCCCATCTTGCTCATGCAGGACCTCTCCAGGGACAAGTAGCCGCCGATCACCTCAATCTCATTCACAGTGGGATAGCGCTTTTTAAGCAGCGGCCCAAGATCCAGTTGGGGTGCATCAGGGCTCCCCGAGGTTTTGCCCTTGCTTCTGCTTTCCTCATTGTCTTCTTCTTCTGATTGCTGGGTTCTGCTGGCTCCACTGTCGACCTCCACCCCAGAGTTGGGTGGCTTCCTTTTGGGCACTATGGTGAACGTATTGCTGCCTCTCTGCTGCAGGGCAGAGGAGGCAGGATGGGGTCTATACAGGGGTATAGCAGAAGCCTCCATCCCCAGGGCTGAGGTAGCTTCTTGGGGCTGCTCTGAGTCCTTCAGTCCTGCATCTGGGCCCATCTCCTGGGGCAGGCCCCCAGCGTCCAGCTCCACAATATCATCATCAATGTAAGTCACAGGCACCAAAAGCTCTTGAGGAGCCTGTGGGGGGGTTATGGGCTCCCCCTGTTGCTCATACTCAGGCTTCAAGGGTGACAGGGCCCCTGCAGGCTCTGTCAGACAGTGTCCCCCGCCACGGCGGGGCACAAAGAGGAAGGAATTCCGTGAGTTCAGGCGCAGGTTGGCCAGGGCCTGTGCTTGGAGATCATGGGCAGGGATGGCGGCCAGGTCTGGCTTGGGGGCTGGGCGGATCTCAAAGGAGCCCCCGTCCCTGAGGACAGATGCAGAGAGCGGCTGGAGAGGGCTGGGGGTGGCACTGGATTGGGGTGGCTGGATCTCTTTGCTCCTCTCCGGCTTTGGCCTCGTGTTGTCTCTGGCAAGGGAAACGCTTGGCGATGGCACCGGAGGCACCTTAGCACGCGGGCTCCTGTCCCCTGGGCTGGCACTGTGCTCCAAGGGGCCATTGGTGAGTGGGGCACAGCTGCCTGGCCGCAGACCCCGGGGAGTGACAGTAAAGGAGTTGGAGCCGATCTTGTGCAGGAAGCCGCTGGCCTGGGAGGTGCCCGGGGGGGCTGCAGCGCTGACCGGGGAGCCCGGGGCCCGCCGGTTTGGGGGGCTGGCCGGAGGGCCTGGGATCGGCTGGGGGGCAGCGGTGCTGACCGGGGAGCCCGGGGCCCGCTGGTTTGGGGGGCTGGCCAGAGAGCCTGGGACCCGCTGGGGGGCTGCACCACTGACCGGGGAGCCCGGGGCCCAGTGGTTTAGGGGGCTGGCCGGAGGACCGAGGACTCGCTGGGGGGCTGCACCACTGACCGGGGAGCCCGGGGCCCGGCGGTTTGGGGGGCTGGCTGGAGGGCCTGGGATGGGACGGGGGGCTGCAGCGCTGACTGGGGAGCCCGGGGCCCGCCGGTTTGGGGGGCTGCCCGGAGGGCCTGGGATGGGACGGGGGGCAGAGGTGCTGACTGGGGAGCCCGGGGCCCGCCGGTTTGGGGGGCTGGCCGGAGGGCCTGGGATGGGACGGGGGGCAGTGGCGCTGACTGGGGAGCCTGGGGCCCGGCGGTTTGGGGGGCTGGCCGGAGGACCGAGGACCCGCTGGGGGGCTGCATCGCTGACCGGAGAGCCCGGCGCCCAGTGGTTTAGGGGGCTGACCGGGGAGCCCGGGGCCGGGAGTGACCGGGGAGCGGCGGCGCTGGCCGGGGAGTCCGGGGCCGGCCGGGCTGGGGGGCTGACAGGGGAGTTTGGCTCCGCGTCCCTGCTCCGACGCCGCCGGCCCCGCGGCCACTGGTCAAACTTCTGCAGCAGGCGGCTGACCCTGCCGGCCTGGCCGGGCTCCACCGGCTCGTAGACGAAGACCTGGGCGGCGCGGATCTCGGTGAGCGCCGAGCCCTTGCGGGCCAGCAGGTCCCGGAGCGGGTCGCGGCCCCGCGGCGAGGCGGCAGGCGGCGGGTCCCGGGCGCCCTCCCCGGCCGCGAAGCAGGCGGCGGCGGCGTCGGGCTGGGACTCGATGATGAGGATGTTGTCGGCGCGGATGGTGCGGATGCCGGGCACGGCGCTGTACAGCTCCAGCAGCTCCTGCAGCGGCCGCCCCGCGCCCCGCCGCCCGCCCCCGGGCAGCCCCTGCCGCCGCCGCCGCCGCTCGCTCTCCAGCCGCATGAAGGGGTTCTCGCGCAGCGGGCCCAGGCTGTCGGCCAGCACCAGCCGCTCCTCGGGGGGCGCCGGGCCCGCCGCGCCCCCGCCGCCCGGCTCCAGCTCCGGCTCCGGCTCCCCGCCCGCGGGCGGCCCCGCCAGCTTGGCCCGCTTCCGCTCCAGGATCTCCCGCTTCCACACGGGCAGCGCCGGCCCGCCGGGCGAGGAGAGCGGCGGCTCCATGGTGCGCGCGGCGCGGGCTGCGGGGCGGCACTGCCAGGCACCGGGCCACCCGCCGGCCGCCTCCCGCCCTGCGGCCCCGCCCCCTGCCCGCCCATTGGGCAGCGGCGGCGGCACCGCCCCTTCGCGCCCGAGCGGCACCGCCCATTGGACAGCAGTTCCGTCATGGCTAGGCCGGCCGGTTCCGGGGGAGAGGCGTGGCCGGCCAGGTGCGCGCGGCCGGGGGGGTTCCCGCCTGGAGCCGCGGCGCCCGTGGGGTGCGCTGTGTCCCCGCCGCCCGGCGGCCCCGCTCACTGTGTGCGCGGCAGGGGGCGCTGCGCTCGGCCGGCTCCCGCCCAGCCCAGCCGGGCTCCCCCGGCGCGGGGCCCTGCGCACAGCGCCCGGCTCGCCCCGGCAGGGAGAGCCCCACGGGGCACCGCCCGGAAAGGCTCCGTAGCCGCGACCCAGCAGGCTGCGGCTGCGGTGGGGGAGGGAACAGTCCGCCCTGCTGTAGCTGCGGGTCCGCTTCCCTGGGCCGGGCTCTGTGGCTCGCTAGGAAATCGCCTCCAGCACCGGGAGCCTTTCCTGAGCGGGGAAACACGAGCGAGGTCAGCTCCGCCCTGCCAGCGGGTGTCCCTCCCTTCAACAAGCAGCCCGATCGGAGATGCTGTTACAATGGCAAAACAGCCCTGTCGCCGGAACAGCTGAATTCACCCGCTGGGCTGCACCAGCGGCAATAGCCCTTTTCTGCCGGCATAGGAGCGGTTACCGGGGGAGCTGTGCTGGCGGAGAGCTTTTCTCACAACGTGATTGCTAGTGCTGGTTCTCAGCTGGGGAACATGGACCCCTCCGGGTCCGCGGAGGTCTGCCAGGGGGTGCATCAGGTCACCTAGATGTTTCCCTAGCTTTACAGCAGGCTACATAGAAAGCACCAGGGAAGTCAGTACAAACTAGAATTTCATACAGACGATGACTTGTTTCTACTGCTCTATGTACTATACATGGAAATGTATGTACAATATTTATATTCCAATTGGTTTATTTTAGAATTATCTAGTAAAAATGAGAAAGTCAGCAGCTGTTCAGTAACAGGGTGGCTGTATTCTCCTATCTGAGTTTGTAAGCAAATAGTTTTTAAGTGAGATGTAACTTGGGGTGTGCATGACCAATCCTGAAAGGGGTACAGTCTGGACAGGTTGAGAGCCACTGTTCTAGTGCAGACTAGGCTCAAGAATCCTAATGATTCTTACTAACTGGAGAGAACGGATTTCATAAGGAGCTGGGTTGTATTGCTGGGAAAGATTCATTGCTCATTTAACAGCCTTCTTTACCTTCTAAGGAAATGGAATAGATTAGATGTTCTTTCCTGGTACAAAGCTACATTTCAGATGAGAGAAAACTAGACCGTGCACTGTGACAATCATGGACCCACAAACACACACTCAAAGGGCTTGTCTACACTTGAAAATTAATTCAGATTAAGGTAGAGTGTGGATTTAAAGCATAATAGCTATTCTGGATTAACTCCATGTGTAGACAAGCCCGTACTGCCAGCCAGCAGCCTATTTTCAAAGGGAAATGGTGAGATTTTCAGTGGCTCTGTCTGTGCAGAACAGGAATCAAGCTGAGGTGGATGTTGGCAACCAAATGAGTGAACTGTCTCATTAGTGGTGACTCCGCACACAGCCTCTGTACCAGCACAAAAGGACCTGAAGAAGGAACATTTCTCCTTAACTTCAGCCTCCCCAGCTCCACTGAAGTACCTAGTAGTTACAAAGGCCCTGATCCTGCAAGTTCCTTGGCTGAGATGCTCCTTTGCACCTCTGGAGTGTAACTTGCAGAGTCAGCTCCTGCAACCTGCTCTTTGCTTTGTTCCTCCACGTGCTAGTTTTTCTGCTGTTGGAAAAACCTCCCTGCAGGGTTCTGTAAATCCAGATCTGGACCCACCCACTCTCATTAGGGGTTAAAAGGAAGCCACCAGGGCCGATCGTTTGAGGGCTCATTTCCCTGAACTAAAAGAGGACAAGAGACAATGGGCAGTAAGTATGCAGCATGTTGCAGGGGGAAATAAAGCAACTGCCCTTTAGAAAAAGATGAAGGCTAACATTTTCCACCACAGGTGCCTAGTTAGGGGTGAGATTTCCAACAGCACCCCAGGGTGTTGGGAGCACATACCCCATTACAAGTCACTGGGACTTTGTGCTCCAAGCTTGCTTAAATGATTCTGGAAATCCCCCCTCTCAAAAAAAAAAAAAACCTTGGGGGATCTAAGTAATTGGCCTGGTGTGAAAGGTACAGAGTTCAATGGGAGGTATCATTACCATCAAAGGGAGCTGAGGCCTGGTTAAGCGCTTCCAAGTACCATCCCATTCATTAAGGTGCCTGACTTGGGACATCCCAATGGGAAAATGTTGGCCTCAGCTCATTTTTCTAAGGTTTAAACCCAGCGCAGGCATGTAAGAATTAGCTCTGTACGATCAACACCTGAGCCTGGCCCACCCAAAGTGTACTGCACACCACACCTGAAAAACCCAACACTCTTCTGTTCAAAAGAAGGTGGAGAGGAAAACAGGGTCTCAGACACATTTTCTGGTCTCTGATTGGCCAGCATGATGAGGAACAGGCTGCTCCAACACATGTCTGTGCTGTCGAAAAGCAGGGGAAAGAAAAGCAGGCCCCAAGAGGCGCTCTCCTCAGCTTCCTGACTGTACAGGTGAGAGTGTGAACAGGCCACCCGAGGCCTCACTTCTGTTCATGCCATAGCTCCCTGGTGTGTCTCCTGGAGCCAAGCCTGTGGTGGCGCAAGCATGTCTCCAGCAGTGGATGCTGTTTACCATAATGGCAGAGAGGGGCACCCTTTGGGAGCTGAACAGCTGTGGTGGGGATGAAGGCAAAGTCTTACTGTGCCCCAGGTCAGCAAAATGCTGCTGGAAATCCACACATAGGAAAACAGGAAACATTTGCCTATGACTTCTCATGCATTTTTCATTATTCAGGCACCAGAACATACTGCACCAGCCTTTGCCATTCCAGTTGTAGTAAAGGCATTATCCTTGACACCAAATTTCTTTGGCTAATCCGGAGTTCATGTAATCATTTAGCCATGCATAAGAGGACTCACATAACTGGAGTTATGTACAATCCATTCTGAAATCTTACCCGTATATGAGAGGTTGCAGGGGGAGCTGACAGTATGTGTCTGCAGCAAGTTATATAAGTGATCTTTGTACTGGTACCTGCTTCAGCACCTGCAGGCTTTAATGAGCCACACCCAGGTACAGCCTGCTGCTTAAACAAGAGCAGTTTCACTTCCTCTTACAGAAAATGTAGAAAAATAGCCCTTTGTTGACTGCAGGAGGCACTTGATCCTGTTAGTGAGTCTTGAGCACAGGGACTTTTGCATACCTGCACAGACCGATTACGCTCAGCTGCACAGAAATTTCTGCAAAGCAGGAAGATTTAGTGTTTGTTTTGGATAACATCAGGGTGCTGCTGTACAAAAGACCTGCCTCTGTCCCAAAGAGCTTACACTCTGAAGGAAACAAAAAGAGAGAGAGGTTGGAACTGGGTGGGAGGGCTAATAATTTGCCACATCCTGATGCTACAAAGCTCAAATGATATATAGATATTTTCACTTTCCCAGGTTAACCTTCTGCCTGGCTGTTAGTAGATGGTTAGGTTCTTGTAGGCATCATTGAAGCGGGGGCTAACACCAGTCTGCATGTGACCACCGTGCATACTCAAATGCACTCACCAGGTAGTGCTTGTTTAGTGCTGATAATGTGTGGAAACCTTCTGGCCACACTGGACTTCTGCTTTATCAAGATCATCCAGCCATCAAGGTATTAATCCTGTGCATATCCCATGCTATGGGAACCAAAGCACTACCACCAAGGGGTCCCTCTGAATTCCATGTTAGCAAAGACTGCATGGCACCACTGGGCCAAGGACTCAACTGTGTAACAGCAAGGTGCAAAGGCAGGACATGCACACCTGTGTGATAGCAGAGGGGCAATGGCCGGGCACACAGCCTCTGCCAAGGCAGGGGTCGGACTGCCTGGCAACGTCCAATCCCACACAGCCACCTCCCACCCCACCCCGGAGGGGATAGGACTGCCTGGGTGTAATGTAATAGGTCATTTTCCATCTCTCCCATGTAGCATTCCTAGATAGGTTTACCTGGTCCAATGCAGGGCTCTCCGTTTAGTTCAGGCCCATGAAACTTTTTCTCTCTGTCTTCTGGGAAAATCTCAGCTTGTTTTCCTTGGGTACTAAGGCAACATTCTAGTACAGCAGCACTCTTCCTCAGCAGTTTACAGGCATGAAATAAAGATCATGAGATGCTGATGACCTGCATGTTACTACCTTGGAAAACACTACGGGAATATATACAGCTGCAAAGCTTCCTGTATTAGAAGCACCTGGAACCAGTTTAAATAAATAAATAAATAAATAAATAAAAGGCTGGAGGAGGAGGAACAGAAGAAATACTTTAAAAAGAAGGAAATAACAATTGGAGTTGCAACAAAACTTAACACCCTGTATCCTTCACTCACCCCGTTTGAAGGAGCACAGTGGGGGAGAGGCAGGGAAGCAGAACCCCTCCAAATTCAAAGGAAATTAACATAGACCACATCTTAAAATTTTGAGAACATGCAAAAAAGGTTTATATTCTCAAATATGAAGAGTGACTACAGTCTCCAAGACACGGCAGTTGCACATAGGAACAGTTACTAAACCACAAAGTGCAGGATCAAACCTCAGTTGGGAGGCACCGTAACAGCTGAGCAGAACATGATCCATCCTCCAAACAGAAATGGAGTACACAAAATGAATGACACTATAAAAAAAACAGTAATGGGCTATCTCAAATTCACGGCAAACAGGAAAACAGCCAGTTACTCTATAGCCACTAACCCTAGGTACTGGAGTAGCTATGAAATGGGGGAAATATTCCCATTGGCTGCAATCATGAGACTCAAAGCAGAATAAGGGATGAACCCACACTTCAGAACGTCAGGCTATTTGACAATTCAGAGTCTCTTCTGTACTGGGAGTTTCTTGTGGTACCTACATTCAACACACTGAGCTACACAGAAAACACCCCTGTCAAACTGCTTCAGTTCTTGTTCTATAAAGACTGTGTTTTTTCCTCCCCGTCCCCATCTGAGGTCATGAACCCTGCATACATGTTGGAGCACAGTTTTTCACAAGTTGATTGTGTGGGACTGGTACACCAACAGCTGCATTTGCTTTTTGGCTACGTCACTTTGACTTTTGCAAAAAAGTCTGTGGCAGATTTAACTAACCCAATGGGAAGCGATAGTCAATTATTTTTTGTCATGGTCCAAATTTCTTGGTCAAGGCATAATCAGCCCTAGAGTAACACACATTCCCAGGCAAAGGTTATGACCACTGGCTTTGTAAAGAAGAGAGCTTATAAAGGAGACTACTATGTATCACCTATACATTTTTATTACAAAACAAGTGACACGAGCAGGTTCTGTTTGCATTTCATGACATTTTAACATGAACAACAAGGTGTGAGATGCCCCTTAGCTGAATGACACACCATAAATATATATTTTGGGAAAACCCAGGGCCAATATTATGTAATAATTTAAATAAAGTACAAAAGCTTCTTCTCACACCTCAGACTTATATGGCCCAAGAGAATGACTAGAAAGTTGCCAAAACCTAAGCAGCAAAGCTCGATGAACTCTTCGGTTGGGGGTTAATACTTCAGTGGCGGGCCAGTGCTCCTCTGACTACCATGGGAGGTACAAACCCCCAGGGCCCCGGGTCTTCAGTTGACCCTGCAGGCTCGGATCATGAGGAGCTGGAGCAGGATGAAGACGGGGGACATGATGAGTCCGTACCAGAGCTCCCTGGTCTGCTCGACGAGCTTCTGGCACAAAAGCATCTCGAAGACGAACTTGAGGCTGAGGATGGTGAGGATCCAGAAGAGGCGCAGGACGGCCAGGCGCTTCTCCCCGTCCTGGAAGAGCCGCACGGAGACGATGGTGGTGAAGTAGGTGCTCAGGCCGTCGGCGGCGAAGAAGGGGACGAACACGTGCCACCAGGACAGCTCCGCGCCGCCGCCGCCGCCGTCCAGCTTCAGCACGAGCAGGACGGAGGAGACCAGCAGCGCCAGGACGTGCAGGAAGATCTCGAAGGTGGCGAAGCCCAGCCACTGCACCAGCTCCCGCAGCGAGAACAGCATCGCGCCGCGGCTCGGCTCGGCCCCAGGCACAGGCCGCGGGCCGCGTCAGCGCACAGCCCGCCCACCGGCCCTGACTTCCGGCCCCTCGGCGGCGCGCGCTGATGGCGTCACCGGAAGCGGAAGGGCGCGCGGCCGGCCGGCCGGGCGGGCGCACAGGTGGGTCCGGCGGAGCCCGCGGTCTGGCTGCGCGCGGCGGGGCTCGGCGCGGCCGCTGGGCCGGGGGGCGTGTCCGCGAGCGGGGAGCGGCCGGGCAGGTCCCTGCGGCGCTGGGGGAGCGGGATCTCCGGGTGGGGAGGGGCCCAAGGCGCAGCCCGGCTGGCGGGAGGGTGGCGCAGAGCAGAGCCGCCCAAGGACCCACTGAAGGATCCATTAGCCCAGGGGTGGCCCGAGCCTGAGCAGGAGCCAGAATTTACCAATGTTGCATTGCCGAAGAGCCACAGGAACACAGCAGCCCCCCCCATCAGCTCCCCCCCCCCCAACTCCCAGGGCCTCCCCCCTGCCGGCAGCACCTCCCGCTGGCGTGCAGGAGGCTGGGGGGAGGAGCGCGGGCACGGCAGGCTCAGGAGGGGGTGGAGTGGGGGAAGGGCCGCTGGCAGAGCCAGGGGTTGAGCAGTGAGCACCCCCAGCACATTGGAAAGTTGGCACCTGTAGCTCCAGCCCCGGAGTCGGTGCCTGTACAAGGAGCCACATGTTAACTTCTGAAAAGCCGCATGTGGCTCCGGAGCCACAGGTTGGCCACCCCTGGATTAGAGAGCCAGGAAAAGAGCCAGGGAGGACAGTCACAAGCCAAGGCAGGACAGGGTTTCAAGAAGAGGAGTATATAGGGTTTTTTTTCTAGTGCTTAGACCTAGGTACCAGGGATTTCAGCTCTGCAGCATGTAACAAGACTCTTACTTCAGTCTAAATTAGCTCTGTTATTACACAGTGGAGAGAGGAAGGGTCAAGGTGGTGTTTAGGACCCTCAGAAGGGACCCACATTACCAGGTACAAATACCTGCCCCCAACTGACTATGTTGAAAGCGGCCGATAGGTCAGGGAAGGCCGGGGGTGGAGTACTGCGTTGCTGTTCTTTACAATAACTGCAATGTTTTTGTAAGGAGTTTTGCCTTCAAGTTGCTGATATGTGCTCTCTGCTTTAATGCCCCATTACAAAGCTTTGTCTGACCATCACCTACCTTAACTTCACTTATCATTTATATACTTTAATACTTACACTTTCTTAGCCGTGGACTTCCTGGTAAGCGGGTTTGTCACCTACCAACCTTTGGCTTTGTCACCTACCAACCTTAACTCTAGATTGATTTATTTCATTTTATAGAGGGACAAAAAGATAAAAGCGTCTGTTATAAATAAAAAGCATCTATTATAAATCTTTCATAAACTGGGCAACTGCAACCTAGGTGGAGCTATTATAAGGTGGGTGCAAAATTGGTGGGAAAACTGTTCTCAGAGAGTAATTATCAGTGGTTCACAGTCATGCTGGAAGGGCATAACGAGTGGGGTCCTGCAGGGATCAGTTCTGGGTCCAGTTCTGTTCAATATCTTCATCAGTGCTTTAGATAATGGCATAGAGAGTACACTTATAAAGTTTGTGGATGATACCAAGCTAGGGTGGGGGCGTTGCAAGTGCTTTGGAGGATAGGATTAAAATTCAAAATGATCTGGATAAACTGGAGAAAGGATCTGAAGTAAATAGGATGAAATTCAATAAGGACAAATGCAAAGGACTCCAGGAAGGTCCAATCAGTTGCACACATACAAAGTGGGAAATGACTGCCTAGGAAGCAGTACTGCGGAAAGGGATCTGGGGGTCATAGTGGACCACAGGCTAAATATGAGTCAACGGTGTAACACTGCTGCAAAAAAAAGTGAACATCATTCTGGGATGTATTAGCAGGAGTGTTGTAAGCAGGACATGAGAAGTAATTCTTCCACTCTACTCTACTCCACTCTGATTAGGTCTCAACTGGAGTATTGTGTCCAGTTCTGGGTGCCACATGTCAGGAAGGATGTGGACAAATTGGAGAGAGTCCAGAGAAGAGCAACAAAAATGATTAACAGTCTAGAAAACATGATCTATGAGGGAAGATAGAAAAAATTGGGTTTGTTTAGTCTGGCAAAGAGAAGGCTGAGAGGGGACATGATAACAGTTTTCAAGTACATAAAAGGTTGTTAGGAGGAGGAGGGAAAAAAATTGTTCTTCTTAACCTCTGAGGACAGGACAAGAATCAATGGGCTTAAACTGCAGCAAGGGCGGTTTAGGTTGGACATTAGGAAAAACTTCCTAACTGTCAGGGTGGTTAAGCACTGGAATAAATTGCCTAGGGAGGTTGTGGAATCTCCATCATTGGAGACTTTTAAGAGCAGGTTAGAGAAACACCTGTCAGGGATGGTCTAGATCATCAGTCCTGCCATGAGTGCAGGGGACTGGATGAGATGACCTCTCCAGGTCCCTTCCAGTTCTATGATTCTGTGATTCTATTCCTTGCTCTAGGAGCTTTGCCAAAATACAGGTCCAAGTTCTACAGCTGCTACAGTTCCAGCAGGGATGTAGCAGAAAATAAAGATTGAACAATTCCACCCTCATAAACCTTGCCCTTTCAAATGCCAGGGAGAGTAGATGGGCCCAGAGCCCGGTCCAAAGTTGACACCCTGTGACATTTTGGGGTTCAACCCAGACCAGTAAGGGGTTATATCACCCCCTTCTCTGCAGCTCTGGGTCTCTTAAATGCTATGCTGCTACGTTTCACAGCCCATACATCACTAGCCAGCAGACAAGCATGCAGGTCATACCCTGGCTTCCACTGCCCAGTTAGTGTTTTTGCAGAATGATCCCCTGCACCTCCCACCTGGTCCCAAATTTCCGCAAAACTGTCTCCCTCTGGCGCCATCTCCTGGAACACAGCCGTTATTGCGGAGATGAAGGAAGAGGGGGACATGCATCAGGGGCCTAGTTGTGTCCTGGGTGATAGCCAGTTCCCACCACCCAACACAGATGTAATGAGGTTGAGTAGTGCCCGTATAAGAAAATTGAAAACTACTGATTATTCCTCAAAAAAAGGTTTGTAATGATTTTCGACTATAAAGGCAACACAGACAAAATAAGAAAAGCAAGAATAAAGACCAACACTGAATAAGGATTAATATAAATGGCAAGTTATACTGAAGACAAGCACAAGTACATGTAAAGTTATTATTCATCAACTACTTACTACTATTCTTAACACTATAGTATCGATACAGACTTGAGATCAATTCAGCTCAAGCAACCAGACTTCTTTACTCCATAAACTTACCCTGCATTCGCCCAAAAATACGTTACCCTTCAGTCGGCCGTTTTCTGCACTGGCCAGGTACAGACAGTCGAGAAGTGCACATCCCTTCAGTTCAAGGGGTGTGGGTCAGGTTTCCCTTATGACCGACACACACACAGTCCTTTGTTCTTTTTATCTTGTCTGTTCAGCCGTGTTTTAAAACAGACCGACCAGTCAGGGTAGGCCAGATTCTCAGTGTGGTCTGTGCTGTCGCTTTGCCTGTATAATTTATGCTTACTTATCTCCTTGTGTCGCTTTGACTGTATAATTTATGTTTACTTATCTCCTTGTAGCCAGTTGTTTTAAATGTGGTTAATGTGAGTTAGACAAGCTGTGCCTGGGGGGGTACAACTTAACACAAGGTGCTGACTCCTACAAAGTGAGATATCTGGTTGCAGCGCGTTTTGACCACAAGTCTGTTTCCTTTTGCAAAGCTTGCTTTTTAAAGCTAACTTTACAAGGCTTGCTTTGTGAAACTTCCAGAAGTTTGAGGCCTAGCATTGACAATACTTTTGTTCAGTTCAGGCTTGACATTACAATTGTCCAAATTATTCACAGTTATTAAATGTGCAGCTTCTTTAAAGAGACAGAAACAGCAGCTCATTAATCCAACTGGTGTTTAACAACCACTCATTTCAATCACAGTATTGAGCTGGTTTAGATAAAAAAAAAAGTTTATTAAAGAAAAGGCTTAACTGATACCAGGTATAGGGAATAAAGACAGGGTTACAAACAAACAAATGTAGAAATACACTTTAAGATTTAAGAACATAAGAACGGCCATACTGAGTCAGACCAAAGGTCCATCCAGCCCAGTATCTGTCTACCGACAGTGGCCAATGCCAGGTCCCCCAGAGGGAGTGAACCTAACAGGTAATGATCAAGTGATCTCTCTCCTGCCATCCATCTCCACCCTCTGACAAACAGAGGCTAGGGACACCATTCTTACCCATCCTGGCTAATAGCCATTTATGGACTTAACCTCCATTAATTTATCTAGTTCTCTTTAAACCCTGTTATAGTCCTAGCCTTCACAACCTCTTCAGGCAAGGAGTTCCACAGGTTGACTGTGCGCTGTGTGAAGAAGAACTTCCTTTTATTTGTTTTAAACCTGCTGCCCATTAATTTCATTTGGTGGCCCCTAGTTCTTATATTACGGAAACAAGTAAATAACTTTTCCTTATTCACTTTCTCCACACCACTCATGATTTTATATACCTCTATCATATCCCCCCTTAGTCTCCTCTTTTCCAAGTTGAAAAGTCCTAGCATCTTTAATCTCTCCTCATATGGGACCCGTTCCTAACCCCTAATCATTTTAGTTGCCCTTTCTGGAACTTTTTCTAATGCCAGTATAGCCTTTTTGAGATGAGATATGAGATTTAAACCTAGTTTCAGCAAATTACAATCTTTGCCTCAGTAAGTTTCCTACCTAAACTTAGTTCCCAGAGATTTCAACCCCCTTGGTTGAAGGACCCAGCACTCTGTGATTTCAAGAGCTCCGGGCCCTGGAATACCCCAGATGAATGATACCTTAAATGTCTTTTTACCCCCCTTATATCATCCCCAAATGCACTGTCTCTCTTTCAAGAGCCAGGAAGGCTTCTTGCTGTTCTTCCCTTCCTGTGTGCTACCCACCCCCCTGCTGATTTATATGTAAATTGGGCTTCCATTGTATTCTTAATTTACATGGATTGGCGACAGGTAAGGTAGCTGCCTTCCGTCCTGTCTGGGAGAAAACACGTTTCCCCCGTTTTTGGTCACAGACTTTAAAGCGTCATATCAGTGAATGTCCATAATTCCTCATATAGTGTGAGCACAGACGTTTCACAATATTAGTCACCAGTGTGTGTCAGGCGTTCATAAAAGACTTTATTCAATACACTTTTATAATACAGTCATATTGTATACAATCAGTTGATACATGCTGGTGCTCTCAATGGTAGGTTGATGACTTTGTGTATGTTAATATAAAAATATTTCCAGTATCTCTTGATTTACCTTGGAGACACATTCAAGCTGGCGGAACCACATTCCTTTGTCTAGGTTGGGGTACCCTATGACCTGCTTGCCTGCCATTTTAAGAACATAGTTTCAGCACATTTGTAATTTTGCGTGTTACCTGTACATACACCACACACTAATATTAATGATCAGTGAGTTGTGAGTTTTCCAGTGGTACATTACATTGTATCATTTGGGGTCTATATCATAGCAACGTTAGGTGTAGTGTGTGCGTCAGGCCTGACAGCTGTTGCTGCCTTAGAGCAGTGAGCCACCTCTGTGTGTCAGCCCCTCCCGGAGAATGCCCTGTCGGCAAATACCTCTCATTTATATCTAGCAGACTCTAGCTCAAGCCCCTCTGCTGACTGCCCCTGTGGTGGGGTATCTCCAGGAGAGAAGACAAGTGTCTCACACAGGCAGATCCCACAGTGAGATACTTCACAAACAGGTGGTTGACTTTTATATCAGATTCGGTTTCCAGATGGGTTTAAAATATAGAGCACGCTGCATCATTGTGACAAAGGCATAGACGGCAATTGCAAAATCCTCATCCAGATGAAGTTGTCAGAATCTCCTGGCTACACATAAGTGGGAGGAGGTGGGTGGGAGCCATCCTGGTAACTTGCTACCTGGTCAAACAGCCAGGTTTGGGGGAATAGGAGGAATGCGGTGGACATAATTTATGTACATGGACTTCAGCAAGGCTTTTGATACAATCCCACATGACATTCTGATAGGTAAGCTGGAGAAATGCAGGTTTGGCAGAACTACCATTAAGTGGGTACATCATTGGTTAAAGAACCGCAAACAAAGAGTAACTATTAATGGGATGATGTCAGGCTGGAGGGGGGTCTCCAAGTGGGGTTCCACAGGGATCTGTTCTGGGTCCGGTGTTGCGTAACATCTTTATTGATGACCTGGATGTAGGACTAGCGAGCACACTGATCAGATTGGCAGATGACTCAAAGCTAGGGGGGTTGCCAACACGTTGGAGGCTAGAGCTACAATTCAGAGGGATCTTGATACATTGGAGAACTGGGCTATAGACAACAAAATGAAATTCAACAAAGACAAATGTAAGATGCTGCACTTAGGGAAGAAAAACCAACTGCACAAATGCAGAATGGGGGAGTGTAACAAGGTCCTCTGCCTGCCCCTCTTCCTGGGGCCCACTGGCTGCCCCAATAAAACTCAGAGAGGCCTCTAGTTCTTCAGTGCCACATTTCCAACCACCAGTGATATACTATATACAGCTCGCAGGCCTGACAAGCTCCTCTTCCGCCGAGTCTGCCCTCAGCCTGGAGACTGACCTTCCCCTGGCCATTCCCCCTTCTGCCAGCCAGCCTGTATAGCCCCTGAATCCTCAGGCCCACAGGTGCAGCCCGTTCTAAAGGCCAGGCACCAGGCTTCTCCCCAGCCCCAATCTATTTCCCCTGATTGGGGCTGGCTGAACAGGGGCTAATTAGGTGCCTTTGCACCAGCACCCTGCTACAGGGAGAACTGGCTTGGCAGCAGCACTGCTGAGAAGGCTCTGGGAGCCGTGGTGGATCACAAGCTCAACATGAGTCAGCAACGTGATGCTGTTGCAAAAAAAGCAAATGCGAGTTTAGGTTGCTTTAACAGAGCAGGTCTCGGGAGATGATCGAGTACTACTCAGTGCTGGTTAGGCATCAGCTGGGCTACTGTGTCCAGTTTTGGTCACCAGTGTATAGAAAGGATGTGGAGAAACGGGAGGATCCAGAGGTGAGCAACAAAGATGATCAACGGGATGGAATGCCAGGCAGGTGAGCAAGGTTCTGAAGGAACCGGGTACGTTTAGTTTAGAAAAGAGGGGACACGATAGCAGTCTTCAAATGCTTGAAAGGCTGCCAGAAAACAGATGGATAAAAGTTGTTCTCTCTTGCCACAGAGGGCAGGACAAGAGGCAGTGGGTTCAATCCCCACCGCTATGGGGAGGAGATTGGGTTCGTTGCTTCCCACGAAGCCCCAGGGGCACTCCAAGAACCTGCTGCAGCTGCTCAGCAGCACCCCCTGCTGGCTGTGTGCTGCGTTGAGGTGGGGCAAGAGAGTAGCTCTGGCTGCTCAGTCAGCTGCTTCCCTGCTGGGAGCCCCAGGGAGAGCAGGGCAGGGGCTTGACTGGCTCTGCCTGAGCCTAGAGCAGCCTCTGGCACCGGACGGCTCCCTGCTCCCACACCAGTGCCCCCTCTCATTTTTACCACGCAGGTGCGGAATGAATTTTCTTATGGGCACCAATATGGAGGTGATGTGTGACACCTCATCTCCGTACTGGGGCCCGTAATAAAATTCATGTGACGGGGGTGGGGCTGAGGGGTTCGGAGTGGGGGTGGGGGCACAGGGCTGGGGTATGAGGGGGTGAGGGCTGCGGCTGGGGTTCCGGACTCTGGGGCGCGGCTGGGGTGCAGGAGGGGGCTAAGGGCTGGAGCAGAGGGGTGAGGGGGTGAGAGCTCCGGCAGGGGGTCCAGGGATGAGGGGTTTGGGGTGCAGGCTACTCTGGGGCTAAGGGGGGAGAGAGAGGACTCCCCCCAGCTCTCTCTCCCTGCTGCAGGGCTGGGGCCGGGGCCGTGGGATAGGTGCCTCTCCCCTGCCATCTCTCCCTCCTGCATGGCGCTTTATAGGCTGCCGTGCAGCTTAGAGGGACCTGAGCCCCACACAGCCTCCGGGAGAGGTGAGACCAACCCGCAGTTCCAGTTCCTGATTCTCTGCCCCAGCCCCGGGCAGAGCAACCTGGGGGTTACCCTAACCCCCACTAGGTGGCATCAGTCCCCTGGGGACCCCACTGCTGCTGGGGATAGTTGAGCACAGCCTGCAACAGCCGCTGCCCCTTCCACGTCCGATGTGCCCCTCTGCACCCCAACATGCCACCTGCAGCCAGGGCAGTGGGAGCGGTGATGTGGGAACATACTGGCTCTGTGCCCACTGGAGACTCCCCTCCCTCAAAGCAGGGGAAATCCAGCAGGTCTGGCAGGTAGTTCTGCTCCCAGTGCTGGCTGAGTGGTATGCATCAGCGCGGCTGCCCCAGAGTACCGACCGTGGCCCCCTGCCCCTTTTGGAATCGTGCGTCTGGCCCTGGGGCTGTAGGGGGACGACTCTGCTGTTGGCCGATGACGGTGCACCCTGATACTGCAGCAATGGGCAGGTACCATAGATGTTTTTAAAACAAATGCCCGATACTGCCCCTGCTGGAGTTGGTGGGAGTTTCACTCTCTCCTTGGTTGGAAGTAAGATACACCCCGTAGTCCAGGGGTTCTCAAACTGGGGTTCAGGACCCCTCAGGGGGTCGCAAGGTTATTACATGGGGGTCACGAGCTGTCAGCCTCCACCCCAAACCCTGCTTTGCATCCAGCATTTATAATGGTGTTAAATGTATAAAAAGTGTTTGTAATTTATAAGCAACATGCTTGCTATTTGAAAGGGGTCAGCAGCACAGAAGTTTGAGAACCACTGCCGTAGTCCTCCAGGGACACCATCACCTTGAAGCTCAGGCTTCAGTCTGACCTGGGACATGAGAGCCATGCACACAGGATCCCCGGCACCAAAAGAGATTAGGGAGGAAAAATCCCCTGGTCAGATCCTTGTACAGTTGGTGGCACTTTGTGTCTAGCTAGTGTTGCTGTTCCCGTTCTAGATAGTGAGTCACTTCTCCTGTGTGTTTGTGGGTCCTTCACACAGCAACAAGGGGTGCAGGGCCGGCTCTAGGGTTTTTGCCGCCCCAAGCAAAAAAAAAAACCCTCCGAGAACGCAACTGCCGAAGCGAAAAAAAAAAAAGGTGGCCGGAGTGCCGCCCCTGGAATTGTGCCGCTCCGAGAACGTGCTTGGTTTGCTGGTGCCTAGAGCTGGTCCTGGAGGGGTGGGAAATATTTGAAAGCTAGGGAAGTGGGATTGCAAATCAACAGCGGTTGGCAGGGGCCTGACACTACTTTGAAATCATTGTCTGCAGTCGACTCGACTTTGAGCCAGCAGCATCCCTGCTGTCAAGTCCCTTTACCCACGTGGTAATCATGCTACTTTGTCCCTCCTCTGGTGTTTCTCTTTGGAGACTCTCAAAAGTTAATTAAGTCTCAGCACCTCTCTTTCAGCCAGTCACTTAGGCACTATTGTCACATGCATTCTGCAGCTGGGCAGACTGCAGCCTCGCCCAAGGCTGCCCAGCAAGGCAGCAGCGGACGTGGGACTAGAGTCTCGAATCTCTGATTGCTAGTGCCTTGTTCTAACCCCTAGGCCCTGGTATGTGCTAGCTGCTGAAGCATCGCTCCCTGGACTCCACCCAAACAGGATCCTGCTGAAGCTCCCGGTGACTCCCCGGAGTGGCTCCCAGCACGACAGGGCCCCTGAACTGTGCGAGAGCGCTGCAGCTCCCCTGGGCTCTGCTGAGTAGTTTTGTCTCTTTCAGATGGCGGAACGGAAGCTCCTCGTTCTCTTTGGCAGCCAGACTGGGACGGCTCAAGATACAGCCGAGAGAATTGGCAGGGAAGCCAAGCGGCGCCGCTTTCACTGCAGGGTGGAGGCCCTGGACAGTTACCCTGTGGTGAGTGCGGGGGTAAAATGAATGCTGAGGCCGAGAAGAGCCTTGTGCAGCTTCTATCTTCATCCCTTGCCACCGAGTTCCTTTCAGGGGCGCTGGACAGCACCCCGGCTACACGTCAGCCGCTGTCCTCTGACAAGGCTTGGCTGGTGCGCCGGCCTCCGAGTCCCCTTGCAAGCGCACAAGCTCTGCGCTGCTGCAGAGACTGAGAACTGGGCCAGGAGTTAAACATGCCTTTAGCTGTGTTAGTGCAAATTGGTGCCACCCTGAGTTTACTTAAGGCCATTTTCTCCGAGACAAAGAGCATGAGCGTGTGCTGCAGAAACTGGGGGTGCCAGGGGCCAGAATGAGAGAAGACAAAGCCACTTGCGAAAACCACAAACGGGTCTTGTTAAAACCTGCTGTTCGTGCTGTGCTGGGTGGGCCGAGAGGCTGTGACAAAGTGCGCCAGGCCCTTCTGAGCACACGGCTGAACTGCGTAAACCTGGGCCTGGTTAAAGCTGCTGGATCAGATACTGCTGCCGGGAGGATCCATGCAGTGCTCACTTGGCTGCCTGTGCCCAGAATGCCCTCCCTGCTGGTGTCCTGTGGGGGGGCGGGGCAGCGTGTGGGGCTGGAGCTGTGTGGGGCTGTGCGGGGGGCAGTGTGTGGGGCTGGCCATGCGGAGGGGCGGTGCAGGGGGTCTGGCTGTGCGGGGGGTTGGAACTGTGGGGGGGGTGGTATGCAGGGCTGGGGGCAAGGTGTGGGTTGGGCGGTGCACGGGACTGGGGCTGTGCAGGGGGTCTGGCCATGCGGGGGGGCGGTGTGCAGGACTGGGGAAGTGTGTGGGTCTGGCCATGCGGGGGGCGGTGTGCGGGGCTGGGGCTGTGGCAGTGGGTCTGGCTGTGCGGGGCGGTGTGCAGGACTGGGGCAGTGTGTGGATCTGGCCGTGCAGAGGGGGCTGTGCGGGGTCTGGCTGTGCGGGGTTGGAGCTGTGGTGGGGGTATGCAGGGCTGGGGGCAGGGTGTGGGTCTGGCTGTGTGCAGGGCCCATGTGGAGGGCTGTAGCTGTGCAGGGGGGCAGTGCATCGGTCTGGCTGTGTGTGTGTGGGGGGGCAGTGTGCATGACAGTGTGTGTGGGGGGTTCTGACTATGTGAGAGGGGGTGCATTATGCAGGGCTGTGACTGCGGGTGTGGGGGGGTCTGGCTGTGAGGGGGCAGGGTGGGCCGGGGGCTGTGCCAGGGGGGCAGTGTATCGGTCTGGCTGTGTGTGGGGGGCAGTGTGCATGACAGTGTGGGGGTCTGACTGTGAGAGGGGGTGCATTATGCAGGGCTGTGACTGCGGGTGTGGGGGTCGGGCTGGGAGGGGGCAGGGTGGGGCGGGGGCTGGGCCGGGGGGGCAGTGTGCGCTGTCTTGTGCAGGTTGCCAGTGGATGTTGAAGGTTGCTGGCCTAACCGCGTGTGTCCATGTTTGTTGTGCCCGCAGGCGCAGCTGATCCAGGAGCTGCTGGTGGTATTTGTGTGTGCAACCACGGGCCAGGGGGACCCGCCTGACAACATGAAGGTATTGTTCCTACCCCCAGTTTGACTCCTGTGACTGTGTTTCTGCGAGAACCGATTGTTTCCTAAACAGGCAGGCAGCAGCAGGTGGCGCCTGCTTGCAGCGATTTGGGGAGCGCGGGTGGGATGTGTAGGGAGTGGTGGAGGGTTATAGAGACCAGGAGGGGAGCCAGAGATGGGGATCATGGGGCTACATGGGACCCCATGCGACAATAGCCCCATCACAGCCTTTCTTTGGGGAGACTTCGGGGCTGAAAAGCACCTGCTACTTCTGCTAGGACATAAATGTGGAAGGTGATGCCATCTCAGCAGCTTGCTGGGTGATGGTGGCCTCAGTTTGTCCTGCTGTCATGGCAAGGCAGGGCTTGGCTTGTGCTTGCCGAGTGCTCCCTGCTGACTGACACCATGGCAAGGCCGACTGTTGCTTGTTTCCTGGCTTCAGTTTGCTGGATAAAGCAGAGAACTCATTGTATTCTGCATCTCCAAGGACTCAGCTGAACCGATCACCCAACTGAGACAGACCCCAGTCGATCACGGCCCCGCCCCAGCAGGATTGGGCCCGCGGGGCAGGAGGGTAGAGCAGCCTGTGGGATGGGTGCACGTTGGAGCCGTGCGATTCTTGACTGTGTTTGCTTGTAGAATTTCTGGAGGTTTATCTTCCGAAAGAACCTGTCCCCCGCCTCCCTTTGCCAGATGGACTATGCTGTGCTGGGCCTCGGAGACTCCTCCTATCCCAAGTGAGTGGCTTGTCCACGGCCCTTGGCAGTATTACGCACTGAGTTCCCAGCCAGGCCTGCGGGTTGCTGAAAGCCGTTGATCAATCCCCTCCCAGCACCGAGTGCGTTGGGGTGAGGAGAGCTGTTCTGAGACCCTCTGTGCAAATCAACCCGGGATATCGGAAAAGCTCAAAGTCACTAGAGGATCTGTTGGGTCTGTAGGCTGAGCAGGGCAGCCTGGTGCGTGTGTCGCGCAAGTGATGTGCCCGGGGAGAGGGCAGCCTACGCTGCGGGGCGGGGGGCGAGCGGCACCCCCGGGGAGAGGGCGGCCCGGGGTGTGTGTCGGCCACCCAGCCCCCCCAGGGAGACGGCAGCCTATGCTGCGTGGGCGGGCGGCGGCAGCCCCGGGAGAGGGCAGCCCCGGCTGCGTGTCGGCAGCCCAGCCCCCACCCCCGGGGAGAGGGCAGCCCGTGCTGCGTGTGAGCCCCCCAGTACCCCCGGGGAGAGGGCAGCCCCGGCTGCGTGTGACCCGCCCAGCCCCCCCGGGGAGAGGGCGACCCGGGCTGCGTGTCGGCCACCCAGCCCCCCCCGGGGAGAGGGCAGCACGGGCTGCGTGTCGGCCGCCCAGCCCCCCCGGGGAGAGGGCAGCACGGGCTGCGTGTCAGCCCCCCAGCCCCGGGGAGAGGCAGCCCGGGCTGCGTGTCGGCCCCAGCCCCGGGAGAGGGCAGCCCGGGCTGCGTGTCGGCCCCAGCCCCGCCCGGGAGAGGGCAGCCCGGGCTGCGTGTCGGCCCTCCAGCCCCGGGAGAGGGCAGCCCGGGCTGCGTGTCGGCTGCCCAGCCCCGGGAGAGGCAGCCCGGGCTGCGTGTGAGCTGAGCTGCCCAGCCCCGGTGAGAGGCAGCCCGGGCTGCGTGTCAGCCCCCAGCCCCGGGAGAGGGCAGCCCGGGCTGTGTGTCGGCCGCCCAGCCCCGCCCCCGGGAGAGGCAGCCCGGGCTGCGTGTCGGCCCCCAGCCCCGGGAGAGGGCAGCCCGGCTGCGTGTGAGCCCCCCAGTACCCCCGGGGAGAGGGCAGCCCGGGCTGCGTGTCGGCCGCCCAGCCCCCCCCCCGGGGAGAGGGCAGCCCAGGCTGCGTGTCGGCCGCCCAGCCCCCCCGGGGAGAGGGCGGCCCAGCAGCAGAGCCGTGGCTGGAGCCCAGAGGCTCTCGCCTGCCTGGCCTGTGTGCAGGCAGGATAGCTGTGGGGAAGAAGCCGTGCCTGGGAGCGAGAGCCTGTTTTCTGGGCATTCAAAGGCTGATGGGAGGGTGGGAGATTCTTTTCCTTGAAAGCCGGCCAGCCCCTCCCGGGGAGCAGGTAGGATCATGGGGACGTGCTGCACCCCGGTCCGTCCCCCTCAGCTGGGGGAGCCCAGTCCGTCCTGTCGGCTCGGCAACAGGACAGAAATGTGCACGTGGGGCCAAGCAAGCAGGACCACGGGCTATCAGGTTTGGGGGGGGCTGGGGCAGGCACCAGCCCCCTGCTTCGCTGCCCAGCAGCAATGGGATTGCTTGCTCCCAAGTGTAAAGCCCCCCCCAACTGTGTCTGTGTCTCGGATTCTTCTTGGCCCAGGTTTAATTTTGTTGCGAAGAAGCTGCACAAGCGGCTGCAGCAGCTCGGGGCCAGCCCCATCCTGCCAGTCGCCTTGGGAGACGACCAGCACGACTTGGGGTAAGCGCACTGCCTGGGGGAGGGGCTGCTGTCAGGATCCCCCCTGTGGCTTCGGTCCCCCAGCTAGCGCAGGGCTGTGAGTGCTGCACCCCCAGCTCGGTCTGTGGAGCAAGGCAGCGGGCTCTGATTTCCCGGGGCGGGTGCACACCCCTGCAGCAGCTCTGCTCCTGCCCCTGAAATTAAGGAGCTGCCCTCCCCACAGCTCTGCTTATGGACCTGTATTCCCCTGCTGTGCATCCCCTCCCCCTCCCACACGCACCTCAGTCCTTCCCTGCTGAACCCTGGTTTCCAGGCCTGGCTGCCTGTTCCCCTCAGTCTCTGCTAATGCTCTGCACACCTGGCCTGCAGCCCACCCCCTTGGTTCTAATCCTGGGTCCCCCCGCAACCTCACACTGCTGATTTTCCCCATTCCTGACCTGCAGTCCTGACGAGACTGCCCCCTTATCCCGCCAGTCATGTGGTTTTGTCACACGTCCAGCACAGGCTGAAGCCTGCTGCACTGATTTTCACCCATGATCGAAGCCAGTTCATGTTGAAGTAAAATCTCACCTCATGTTCTAATCTCCCTGTCCTGTCCGGAGCGCACTGATTACTCAGGTATGTCTGCAGAGCACGGGCAGCTGCCAGGACCTGCTGCATAATGTGCACCTAACCCACTGCACAGCTCTGGCCAGGTTACCAGAGCTCCTGCCCCACGGACAAGCGCCCCCCCCGGCTCATTGCATGTGCACGTCTCATTGCTTCAGGGAGCTCAGGGGAGGCTGCTGCACTTGGCTCTGAAGAGCCTCCTCTCTGAACTCCGGGCCTGGTTGGAGAGTCCTCCCTAGAACGCTGTCCCTGTTCCGGTTTGCCCGTGTGACCCCTCCACAGGGACCAGCTGGGCAGCCCCCACCTGTCAGGCGTCTGTCTTGTCGCCTCTGCCTACTGCTGCTCCTCCAAGTGGGACTACACAGAGGGCCCAGCCTGGTGACCAGCCCTCCATGCTGGGAGAAGTGGAACCGATGCTCAGCACCGGCGGGGGCGTCCAGGTTACGTAGCTTCATTGCCACGTGCCGTGCCATGGGCAGTCCCCCTTCAGCTGGGCTGCGGGGGCTGGGAGCTAGCGGCTCGCATCTCTCTGGTGCCCCCTCTGGCTGACTGAAGGAACCACACTTGGCAGCGTTGCAGGAAGAAGGTTTCTGAAGTTTGGGGGTCACAGGGATGCAGGGTCCCAGCAGCCCCCCAGCCCAATGATACAAGCCCTGCTGCAGTTTGTATTTTCCTCCTGCAGGCCGGATGCAGTGGTTGATCCCTGGCTACTGGACTTGTGGGGAAGGATCCTACCCTTGTACCCTCTGCCTCCTGGCCTTGGCATTATCGGCCCAGATGTCCTGTGAGTACCAAGGGTGGGCACAGACCACTGCTGGCTAGTGGGGAGCTGATTGGTTGCACATGCTGCATTGAAATACTGCTTTCCCAGGCCGGTCCTTGTGGCCACACAACTCTGCCCTGTACGCTCGGTTGGAAGCTTCCTGCCCCGGTTGCCAGAGTCCCAGACACACCCTGGATGAAAGAGCCTTGCTTCAACCCGTCTGGCACACAGTAGAAAAGGAAGGTGCCAGGCTGTCTGGAGTGACTCTGGGACATGAGTACCAACCGCAGGGCAGACTGTCAAGGAGCAGGGCACACACCCCAAACTGGTTGTGAGTTCTGTACAGAGATTTCACCAACCAAATGTCAAGTGTGAACAGCAGCCTTAACACGGAGTCACAGACAGTCCCCTCGGGTACTCCAGTCTGTCTTGCCATCCACACAAACCTGCCTTTGTGATGGATGGGCCCTTACACCAAAAATCACAACAATATTCAGGTTATTCCCCGTCCCAATACCCCAGGTCAATTGCACCTTTAAATCCTGCACCAAAGACAACGCGTGTAGCCAATCTTATAATAAATTACAGTGGAACCTCATTTATCCGATCTAATTGGGACCAGATCGGATAATTAAAAATTCAGATAATCAGGAGAATGGCAGGACTCGGACTGTCAGCCTTGTCGCCTGGGGCTGACAGCCTAAGCCCCGCCGCCTAGTTCGGTTAATATGGAGAGCTGGATAACGGAGGCTCACATGAGCGGGGTTCCACTCTAACTAAAGGCTTATTAATTAAGAAAAAGAAATGGGAGAGTTATTTACAAAGTTAAAGCAGGTAAACGTACACACACAAATGAGTTACAGTCTTAGGTTCCAACGGGTAATAAAAGCTGCTGTAATACCCAAATGCTGTATGTCCTCTAGGGTTAACCCGCGCCAAGCACTGGGGATCCCTCGCTTATGCTTAGAAATCTTGCCCTCTCCAAGTCCAGTATCATAGTGATCCAGTTTCTTCTTGTGAGGGATTTTTATTCCCTTGCCCCAGAGTTCAGGCTGATGGGATGGGTCCGTGTGCGTGTCTCCTCTTCATGGGTGTGGGGGGAGCAGTCTCCAAAGTCTTTGTCCTCTGATGTTTCACGATGGCTCATGTGGGCCGTTTTGTAGGCAGGACCTAACACCTTCCGTAGGAAGCCGCCTTTACATTAACTAACGTCTCTTTCCTGTTTGGTGAGCTACACAGTCACACAGGTTTCCACTGCGAACGCTTAATATAACCTTATACAGTGGGGTACAGGTGTTACGTGAGCTCAGTACATGCAGCATGATACAAGCATTTCACAAAGTCTAAACAGAAAACCCCTGGTTATCGATCTAATACGTGTTTTAACAATACTGTACTAACACACAGGTGAGTCAGACGGGTTTCCAGCCATGCACTCATCAGTGTTCAGTTGGGGTCTGGGGGCCTTGGCATGAGCTGGCACCTGCTCTGCCAGTGTCACAGAAGGTCTTTCATGGCGAACCATGTAAAGGGACACAGTCCAGGCTGCGACAGCCCTAAATATGGCATTTGCCTTGCCCCCAAGCGTCAGGCTTATCGTAGCAGAGCTCCCCTATGAGCACCTGCAGGTTCTGTGGGCCCCATTCCTGCCCTGGGGACCCTCCCACAGGGAAATGGGGCTCAGCTTGGTAGTCTCCCCTCCCTCGGTACTGCACAGAGCCTGGCTGGGGATGTGTGCGGGGGAAGGGGGCTCAGGCAGCCGGGGGCTGTTACTGTTCCGTGGGACCCTGACCTCTGCCCCAGAAGAGGGGCTGTGGGATACTGTGCACTGACCCGCCTGCCAGGCTGCATTTCTATCCCGGGTCGTGTTCCCAGCCCAGGAGTCCTGCTCTCTGGTGTGGGGACAGTGGGGCACCAGCTACCTCCATGGGGTGGGGAGACTCCTCTGGGGCCTTCTCCTTTAGCTCGGGAAGGGAGAGCTCCCTCTGCTGTCCCATGTGGGATTCTGCACCGCTCTCTGTGTCCCTGGGGTGGGCTCTTGCTACAGGCATTTCCCTGCTGCCTGGTCCCTGTGTCAGCGGCCTGGGGGTTGCTCTCCGGCAGCACTGCTCGGCGGGGGTTCTGTGCACCTCATCTGCACACCTCACTTCCGTGGCGTGCTTGGAAGCCTTGCAGATTTACTGTGTCCTTTCTGGGACCATCTGTTGCTGGAGCCTGGCTCTGGCTGCCCCAGAATGCATTTGGCCTTGGTTTCTCCCTGTGGAGGATCTGGCTGCGGGGGATCTGCGTGGCAGACTGGCTGGGTTGTGCTCTCTATCTGCATGATAACTTCTAGGGTCCCATGTGCCCTCAGTCTGTGCTCATACTGCAGAGCTGGCCTGGCTCCTGGCAGCGGTTTGGGGCACCTTGGGATCCCTCTGAGTTTGGGAGTAGCCTGCAGATGGTGCCCAGGCAATGCTCCGGGCTTCGGGGGTGACTGGCGCTAACCACCCCTGACCCAGAGAGGCCGTGCAATGGAACCGACTGTGCCACATTGTTCTTCCCTGCAGTTTACCCTCCAAGTTCACGCTGCATTTTCTGGATGAGCGCTCCAGTGGCTGCGACGGGGAGGCAGCCAGGCAGGCCCCCTCAGAGCTGCACCCCTTTGCTGCCCGGGTGGTGTCCAACCTCAGAGTCACGGCAGAATCACACTTTCAGGACGTCCGGCTCATTGAGTTTGATGTCACAGGCTCTGGGATTGAGTGAGTCACCCCTGGATGCACTGGGTTTCTAGCGTCCGCGTGGATCGGGAGCTGCCCTGCCCCTCCTTGTGCTCACAGCGCTGCTAGATGGAGCAGCAGCTGCTGCTCTTTGGAACGTGTTTTTCTGTGGCAGTGACCCCGTGACCTCATCCACTTTCTGTCCCTGCTGGATAGCAGCCCTGAAGAAGGGGCTTTTCTTTCTCCAGGGGTCTCTTCCTGGCCAGAGCAGAGACTCGTTCAGTGGGTTTATCAATCTGTGCAGGGCCATCAGCGTTTGGCTTTCTGCACCTCTCCTCATTGTCCTGTTGTCAGCCTCTCCACCTGCGCAACAGTGGGCCCAACCGCTCTGGTTCGCTGCCACTGGGCAGCCCTTTGAGCGATGCCCCAGGCAGGTGCTGCTCGGGAGGGGAGCAGACCTGATCCCACAGGAAGGGATGAACGTGGTCCCCAGGCCGCACAGACTCCATTTTCCCCCTCCCGGCCACTCCTCTCCAGGTTTCTGCAAGGATGCTGGGCCCCGTGGTTTAATGGGCCCCAGTGGCGCCTAATCTCCAGCCGTTTAGCCCCTGGTGGGCTGGCTCCCTACTCAGCAGAGCTGGTGGAAAACTGGGCTGTATTTTGGCCCTAGCTGGGGATTGGGACGGCACTGATTGGGATTAGCTTGTTGCTTGTTGCTGTTGGAAACCGAGGCGGCAGGGAGCTGGGCAGAGTGATTCCACGCATGGGAGGGGCCTGCCGTGAGGAACAGGCTTCCACCTTCCTCCCACTGCTTGGCAATCCCCCTTTCAACCCCCACCCTCTGCGGGGGCCTGTGAGCTCCCCTCCCGCCCTCCCTCTGCTGCGGTTGGCTGTGCGGGAGGAGCTCGCCGCAGGGATGCCCAGGGGCCATGCTCAGCTGGGACGTGCCCTGCAGGTACAGTGCGGGAGACGTGGTGATGATCCAGCCCCAGAATGCCCCTGAGGACGTGCAGCAGTTCTGCCAGCTCCTGCGCCTGGATCCAGACAGATGCTTCGTGCTGAAGCCCTCTGAGCCCGGTAAGCTCCCCCGCTCCCCGCTCCTTCCTCTCCCTGCCATTCGGCGGCTCTGTTCCAGCTCCGGTCTCTGCTTCCTTGGGCTGTGGAGCCTGGGAGATTGCAGGAGAGCTAGTCAGCCACTGATGGATTGGCTGTCCTTCTCTGGCTCGTGACAGCGGGAAGGGGCTCCCTCCCTCATCTGGGCTTCCAGGCGCTGGCCGTGTGGTCCCACTCCAGCTGTGTGAGATCGGGATTTGACCAGCAGTGTCTAGCCTGCGTCCTCGCCCTCCCCCTCCTGAGGGCATGACGGGCAGAGCGGGCCCCTCAGTTCCCCCTAGAGCCGGGACCGTGAGACAGAGCTCAGTGGGCTCCACCTGCAGCATCACAGCACCCTAACCATCGGAGGAGTGACGTTCTGGAACAGCCTGCCAAGGGGAGCAGTGGGGGCAAAAGACATATCTGGCTTCGGGACTAAGCTTGATAAGTTTATGGAGGGGATGGTATGATGGGATAGCCTAATTCTGGCAATTAATTGATCTTTGACTATTAGCGGTAAATATGCCCAATGGTCTGTGATGGGATGTTAGCTGGGGTGGGATCTGAGTTACTACAGAGAATACTTTCCTGGGTGCTGGCTGGTGAGTCTTGCCCACATGCTCAGGGTTTAACTGATCGCCATATTTGGGGTCGGGAAGGAATTTTCACCTTCCTCTGCAGCCTGGGGCACGGGTCACTTGCTGGAGGATTCTCTGCACCTTGAAGTCTTTAAACCACAAGTTGAGGACTTGAGTAGCTCAGACATAGGTTAGGGGGTTGTTACAGGAGTGGGTGGGTGAGATTCTGTGGCCTGTAATGTGCCGGAGGTCAGACTAGAAGTTCTTAATGGTCCCTTCTGACCTTAAAGTCTATGAGCCTCTCTTCAGAGCTGACCTGTCGGGAGGCTCCTGCCCTCCAGCGGCCCCTCTCTTTACTGCCTGTGTCAGCTCCAGGGGTTCAGTGTGGGGGCCACAGGAACACCCAGACACATTCCTCCCAAGGGCCCAGGACTGCCCCAGCAGGTGTCACTTGGGGACCAGCCCAGACTGCCCCTCTGGTCTATCACTTCGGCCCCAGGATGCACCATTGGCTCCTCCAGTGAGACCCCAGGAGCTCGTCTTCCTCCTTTGTCTTTCATAAGCGCCCCAAAAATCAGTACTGGGCCAGCCCCTCTCCTCCCAGAGACCCGCCCTGGGCAGCCCGGCCCATCGCCACCTGCTCCGAGATCCACCCCGGGCAGCCTGGCCCATCGCCACCCCCTCAGAGACCCAGCCCGGCCCATCACCACCCGCGCCGGGCACCCGGCCCATCGCCACCCCCTCAGAGACCCAGCCCGGCCCATCACCACCTGCGCCAGGCACCTGGCCCATCGCCACCCCCTCAGAGACCCAGCCCGGCCCATCACCACCCGCTCCAAGACCCACCCCGGGCAGCCCACTCCATCGCCACCCACCCTGAGAGCTGCCCCGGCCCATCGCCACCTGCCCCAGCCCTCGCCACCTGCCCCGGCCAGCCCGGCCCATCGCCACCCCCTCAGAGACTCAGCCTGCCCCATCGCTGCCCGCTTCGAGATCCACCCCAGGCAGCCTGGCCCATCGCCACCCCCTCAGAGACCCAGCCCGGCCCATCACCACCCGCGCCGGGCACCCAGCCCATCGCCACCCCCTCAGAGACTCAGCCTGCCCCATCGCTGCCCGCTTCGAGATCCACCCCGGGCAGCCCGGCCCATCGCCACCCGCCCCGGCCCATCGCCGCCCGCTCCAAGACCCACCCTGGGCAGCCCGGCCCATCACCATGTGTTTAGTGCAACTTTTGCCCAGTGGCCGGGAGTCGGCCTGCGCAGCTGGAGCCCAGCCAGTTCTTCAGCTTGCCTCAGGAGCGCTCCTGTGCTGGGAGCGTGCAGAGCAGCTACAGGGCGTGTAAGGGCAGCAGGGGTCTCCAGCTCGTCTGCTCTGATCCCCTGTGGGTGACAGGCCAGCAGCATGCGCACTCTGCCCCCAGCACCGCCATGAGACGAAAGCGTCACAGCCACAGGCAGAGAACAGGAGGGGCCAGGTGCACCAATGTCAAGGAAATAGATGAGATACACCTAGATAATCCTGGGAGTGACCTGCACTCGGGCACCCCGGGATCACTGCTAGTCCGAGCTGGGGGGAGATTCCTTCCTGAGCCCACGCAGGGCAGTCAGCTAGGCCCTGGGCAGGGGAGCAGGATCCAGCCAGCCAGGCACGCTCAGAGCCCTGGCCCTCCCCGCTCAGTGTTGCATCTCCAGCCAGGGCCGGCCAAACCCCAGAGTACAGGGTGGGGAGGGGAGCGTCCCCCAGCTGAGGACCTGATGGGTGAGTTTTAGGTACATAAGACAGCAGCCAGGTCCCTTCTGGTTTGAGCCCTGCCCCCGCCATCACAAGCAGCCCCATCATACAATCCGCTCAGACACTTGTCCACCTTTCGCTTAAAGCGAATTCATTCTTTGCCCCCCACCAGCCCTGTTGGGAGGCTGGTCCAGAGGGCTAGACCCTACCCAGAACCCAGCGCAGACTGTGACAATACATCCAGGCTCAGGAGAGCAGTTCCGCGGGCCGTGCTCCCGCCTGTTGGTTGGGTAGGTGTATCCAGCCACCACAAGTGGGGACCCGCCCAGACAGAAACCTGGAGACGGATCTTCCAGTAGCTGTGCTGCTCTGAGGTGGTTTGGCCGTGTGGCCCCCCAGCCTGCCCTCCGGCCCTGCTCCTTTCGTCGTCCATCTCTGCTGGGGTTCTGAACTGGCCAGGGGACTGAGAGACAGGCTGGGCTACTCTGCCCCACAAGCCCCCAGGCGGGCGGGGCACAAGGATTGCAGGTCACAGGCCAACCTGACCAATCTCTGCTGGTCAGAGATTCGCCTCTCACATCCCGGAGGTGCCCGCGCATCTGGAGTGAGATCCACAGACACAAGACAGCAGAGAGAATCACCGTTACTGTGCGTCAGCACCCACTCTTCTCTGCAGCGCACCCAGCCTCCCCCGTCTCAAGCTATGGGCCGCAAGGGGGAGAGGCTGGGGACCGGTGGCCACATGGGGTGGCTGGGGAGGGCTGGCCGGGGATGGGGTGTGGAGGGGAGGGGTGGCCATTCAGGGTGGCCGGGGCCGGGGGGGGAGAGCAGAGTGGTGGCTGCGCGGGGTGGCCAGGGAAGGGAGCGGGGAGTGGTGGCTGGGGCTAGGGAGTGGTGGCCGAGGGCCAGGAGTGAGCTGGGAGGAGGGAGCAGTGAGGGCTCCGCCGGCTGGCAGGGACAATGCTGTGGCCGGTTCCTCAAGCGGTTGCAGATGTGCCTTGCACTCGGGCGTGTCTGCACCTAGGGCCTGGAGAGCCGGAGATGGTTTTCCTGCAGCAGTTGCTCTCTGAGCTGTGGATGCAGACGTGGGTTCCACGACCCACCCTGCAGCCCTCGTCACTGGCGTCCTAGTCTGCCTCTCTCGAGGGAAAGAACTGAGGGGGGTTGGGTTGGTGCCGCCCTTATATAGCCTGGGGCGGGGTCACAAGGAGACCTGCTGCCCTAACGGATTCTGCTGTAGGAAAAACGTCTTTGACTCTTCACACGCAACGTGCAGACGCACCTGAGTGCAACACCCGTCTGCACCCACAGCTCGAAGCACCAGTTACAGCTCAGGTAAGTCACCTGTCCTGGGGAGCTTCCACTGGGTTCGACTGGGCTCCCCCGGGTGCTGGCAAATCCATTCGCCAGGGTGACTCAGTTACTTTTGCTTTGGGCTCCCCTAGGAACCACTGAACCCACTTCAGCAGGCTGCAGCATCACTCGCACGCTGCACCGTACGTGTCTTCTGCTGTTGCAGAGCCTCTCTGGCTCCAGCCGGGCTCCGAGCTGAGGCAGCCCTAGGCGGGGTGGGAGGGAGCTCCTTGGGCAGCTGTGCAGCCCCGCTTCTTGCCCCGAACTTGGGTCAGCGGCAGTCTCAAGAGCTGTCTTGACCTCATGCCGTCCCTTGCAGGAACCCCCCTTCCTGCCCACTTGCCGCAGCCGTGCACCATCCAGCACCTGGTCGCCTGCTACCTGGACATTTCCTGTGTTCCCCGTCGCTCTTTCTTCGAGCTCTTGTCCTGGTTCTCGCCAAATGAACTGGAGCGGGAGAAGCTGCAGGAATTCAGCTCTGCGCAGGGCCAGGAGGAGCTCTACAGCTACTGCAACCGGCCTCGCAGGACCACCTTGGAGGTAGGGCAGCTGGGGGCACCTGCCGGGGGAGAGCGGGCACTTTCTGTAGGGAGCTGCATTGAGTTCTTGGCTCTGCTCGGCCTTGCCCCGCTCCCTGAAGCTGGACGACTGGAGACGAAGCAGGCACAGATGTTTTACAGCGAGGGTCGGTAAGGACCGTGTGCCTGCTCCACCCTTCCCCTGCCTGGGCAGCAGGTCGGCCCTCGCGGAGAAGGGTGCCCCGGCGCAGTCCCTGTAACAGCCAAGAGCAGAGCCCCAGGCAGCCCTTGGAGGCCAAGGAGGGTTGCGGGGGGGGGGTGTTAGGGTGAGTTGGGTTCTTCCTGGGGGTGAGGGGGAGTTGAGGAAACACAAGAGACAGTGGGGGTCGTCCTAGTGTCTTGGATTAGGCTGTGCCCCCCTTGCATGTGATTACCCCCCACCCCCCGCTCCTCTCCTCCCTGGCACAGCCCCCAGCCCACTTCCCTACTCTGCTGGAGGGCTACGGGCTCTCTCACGATGAGTCTCCTTCACCTCCCGCTGTCCTAGCTGGGCACGGAACGAGGATGCACGTGGTCCTGGGCTGAAAGACCCAGGGTGTAATGCACACGTACAAGGGCACCGGGACCTGGACGTTCCCTGACTTGGACTTAATTTGCAACTTTGCTGTTCCCTTCACACACATTTTTTTCCTATGGAATTTCCCAGGTTTTTTAATGCGGGGGAGGAAGGGCAAGAAAAGAACCTTCTTTATTGGCTTAGACAGTTTGGCCAGGAAGCCCTAGACACCTGCAGCAAGGTTGGGCTCGCGTGCCCCAGTGCTGAAACGATGTCCTGGACATGCTGCTCTCCACAGCACCTCGGTGCGGAGCACTCTGTGAAGGAGGCAAGGGCCGGGCGCCTATGGAGGGCTCTGGTGTGGGGGTGGGCAGAGCACAAGCACATCTGGAGGGCCTACCAGTGCCATGGATGTGCTTGCAGACTGTCCCGCTCACAGGTTGCCTTCCAGGAGAACAGAGTGGTAGCCGTGTGTGTCTAGTCAGAGACTCTCAGGCCAAAAAGGACCATTGTGATCATCTCCTCTGACCCCCTGTATTGCACAGGCCAGAGACCTGCCCCACAATCATCCCTAGAGCAGATCTGTTAGACAAACATCCAACCTTGATATAAAAATAGCCATTGATGGGGACTCCACCATGACCATTGGTGTGTTGTTCCAAAGGTTAATTACTCTCACTGTTAAAAATGTCCGCCTTAGTTCCAGTCCAAATTTGTCTAGCTTCAACTTCCAGCCACTGGGCCATGTTACACCTTTCTCTGCTAGATCCAAGAGCCCATTATTGCATATTTGTTCCCCAGTTAGGTTCTTATTGACTGGTTAAGCTAAATAGATTGAGGTCCTTGAATGTCACTCTAAGGCAGGTTTTCTAATCCTCATATCAATCTCATGGCTCTTCTCTGAACCCTCTCCAGTTTATCAACATCCTTCCTGAAATGCTGTGTCATTACCAGCATTGGACAGCTGAGTAAAGGGCTGCTTCTGCCAGGCTCAGGGGTTTCTCTCCATGGGCCCATCCCGAAGGAAGGGCAGACCATCTCCCTGGTCCTGTCCTCCTTTCTCACATCTCTTTGGTGTTTCCAGGTCCTCTGCGATTTCCCTCAGACCACTTGTGCTGTTCCTCTTGACTACCTGCTGGACCTCATCCCCCGTATCCAGCCCCGGGCCTTTTCCATCGCCTCCTCCATGCTGGTAAGGAGCTCCAGCATTCCTGTTCTCCCACGTAGTCGCTGGGCTAGGGCTAACAACTCACTGCCCCAAGAAGGCTCTTTGCTCGCGACCCCAACAGTGCCCAAAGAGGAAGGAGCTGTCTGCTCCTGTATCCTGCAGACTCCACAACTCTCACAGGCTCCACCCCTTGCTGTGGAGACTGTTGAATGGCCAGTTCCATATAGGCACCAACCTCCAGCTCTGGCCATTCACGTTTCCTCACTCCTGAGCCCCTGGGAGTCACGGGAGCTTTGGCGTTGGATGTAGCCAAAGGGATGGGCCCTGCTATTTCCCCTGCCCTATGGACTGAGGGCTGAGGTGAGGGGTGTCTGGCCTGGGCGTGCCGCAGGTGGGGACTGTTGGGCCCCCCTGCACTCTGGATATGGGTGTGACAGTGGTGTTGTAGTGCCAGCATGGTTCATGTACGGCAGCTGGTGTAGTCGCTGCCTGTTGCCACCAGTAGATGGCACTCAGGCGCCTGTCCCGCGGGGGAGCGAGGGCATGAACGTGAGCTGAAGAGTTGCCCAGTAGCTAGTAGGATTTTCCCTTCCCTCCTGGGGTTCTTAAGCCTTTGGCACTGGCACGTCTCCTCAGTCTAGCTGTGTCGAGAAGGCTTCTGCCAGGACCCTCTCCTGCCCCCGGGGCGCTCCGTGCGTGCAGGGAGCTGGCAGGTCGGGTGAGCTTTGAAAAGAGGGATTCCCTGTTCTGCTGCCAAAATGGCAACCTCAGGCTAGGAAGTACCTCCCGGGTGGGGCGAGCGCCGGGCCCAGGAACTGCCTCCCCAGTCAGACCACTGGCCCCCTCCTGCAAACCAGTGCTCCAGCCACTCCCGTGTCCCGTCTCCTGCCGCATCAGCTGAGCCCGTCGGTCGCTCTGGTTCTGCACCACCCCCACTGCGCTCATCTCTGGCTAGGCCAGGTGCCCCTTGCGGGGCTGCACAGGGCTTTGCCCTGCTCTTCCGTGGTGTTAGTCGGGAGGGCCTGGCTGGCTCGGTGGGTCCAGGCTGTTTGACATTGCACCTTTCTGCACCCAGGCTCTCCCCAACAGACTCCAGATCCTTCTGGCTGTGGTGCAGTACAAGACACGCCTCAGCAAACCCCGCCGTGGCCTCTGCTCTACCTGGCTGGCATCCCTCCGCCCTCAGCAAGGTAACTGGTCACTCGGTATCCCAGGCAGCGCTCTGGGTGCTCCAGTGCCCCTAGGCCAGGGGCATGGCCCCTCTGTGCCAGAGAGCCTGCATGCAGTTGGGCACAGGTTAGCTTGGCGAGAGGCCGAATGCCCTGCCTCCCTGCTCTTCGTGGTACTCTGTGAACAGTGACCCAGCGCTGACTGCCCTGCTTTCCCCTCTCTGCCTGCCTGATCCATCCTGCCCCCTCTTCCGAACCCTGCTGCAGAACAAGTGCTGAGTCCAGCCTCCAGGGTCCTGCACTGACACTGAGCAGGCGAGTGTTTCTGTTAAATGCATCATCCTTGTCCATCTCAAGGGAGCCCTGTCCCTCCCTCTGCTCCGTCACAGGGATCCCCGGGGAGGAGACGGGGGGCAGGAAGCCATCCCTTTGTCAGGGTAGCTGGACCTTCCCCCACTGCTCTCACGGTGGTCAGTCCTGCCGCCCCGAACGCCATCGTCAGGGTGACCGATTCTCCTCCACCACGGCCCCTCCCGCCCACTGGGGCCCGGTCTATGCGAGGAGCTGGCCCTGCGGCTGCTCCCTGCTGTGCCGCTGCCATGGTCTTTGGGGTTCACGCCAGCGCCTGGTAGAACAGTGAGATTTGGCTCCATGGATGGAAGACCGATGGGGTCGTATTTAGTCCATCTCCCCAGACGCCCTGAGCGTGCCCACAGGGCTGCAGCACTTAGCGGCTTCCTCGGGCCCATGACATGCCGCTTCCTTCTCTGCTCCATCTGTATTTCTCCCAATAGCTCAGGATAATGGTTGGCTGGCACAAGGCCGAGCTGCCCCCAGGGCAGTGCTCTGCCAGGCGGACGCCTGCCGCTTACATTGCAGTTGCAGTTCTAGGGCCTGCCGTGGTTGAGGCATGACTGTACCTGGCCTGGTCCGTTTGCAGGGGATGTCCGGGTGCCTCTGTGGGTGAAGAGGGGAGGGATGAAGTTCCCTGCGGAGCCAGACACCCCTATCATCATGATTGGCCCTGGCACGGGAGTGGCACCCTTCAGAGCAGCCATACAAGAGCGTGTTGCACACGGCAGGAAAGGTGAGGAGCTCACCTGGGAATGATTCCTGCAGGCCCCTCCTTGCCGCCGAAGGGTGCGCCCCAGGGCAGGGGGGAGGGGTGCGCCCCAGGGCAGGGGGCGGGGTGCGCCCCAGGGCAGGGGGAAGGGTGCGTCCCAGGGCAGGGGGGAGGGGTGCGCCCCAGGACAGTGCGCAGGGTGCGTCCCAGGGCAGGGGGCAGGATGCACCCCAGGGCAGTGGGCAGGGTGCGCCCCGGGCAGGGGGAGGGGTGCGCCCCAGGACAGTGGGCGGGGTGCGCCCCAGGGCAGGGGGCGGGGTGCGCCCAGGACAGTGCGCCCCAGGACAGGGGGAGGGGTGCGCCCCGGGCAGGTGGAGGAGTGCGCCCCAGGACAGCGGGCAGGGTGCACCCCAGGGCAGGGGGAGGGGTGCCCCCAGGACGGTGGGCAGGGTGCGCCCCGGGCAGGGGTAGGGGTGCCCCCAGGACAGCGGGCAGGGTGCGTCCCAGGACGGGGAGGGGTGCGCCCCGGGCAGGGGGAGGGGTGCGCCCCAGGACAGGGAGAGGTTCAGGAGACCGGGTACAAGCCGTGGACCAGAATAAATTGCCCTAGGGTGTGGGGATGTAGCAACTGCACAAGGCCTCTGGAGCAGGGGTGGGACAGGTGGGGTCTCTGGAGCTCAGGCCCTGTGAGTCAGATCTCTGGTACATGGGCCCCATGGGAGAGAGGGGCCCCCTCAGATTGGAGGGCGGATGTTCTGCCCATGGAGGGGAAGTTCTGATGTCCCTTCAGGCTGTGGGTGGGGGGAATCCCTGGTGGGGGCCCCCGGGCTGGGGGCAGGGCGGGGGGTTCCTGGCATTGGGCCGTTTGGAGAAGGGGACTGGTCAGTTATCCCATGTCCCGTGGCAAAGAGCAGGGCAGGGCAGGGCAGGCCAGAGCGAGGGCCAGTGTCGGACGCAGGGCTGCTGTACGCGCTCAGAGCGGCTTTGTCCCAACGGCAATCCGTGGAGTCCCACCGACTGCCCTGCCTCCAACTTGCCCCTTCGGTTTCTCTGCAGGGAACTATTTATTTTTCGGCTGCCGCCAGAAATCCAAGGACTTTTACTGCGGGGCTGAGTGGCAGGAGCTGGTGAAGAGCGGGCACCTGACTCTCTTCACAGCCTTCTCCAGGGACCAGGTCAGTAACTGTGCAAGGAGCGGCTGCCGACGGGTGCACCAGGGCCAGGGACCGGTGCCCTGTGACGGGCTCTCAGTGTGGGACGGCTTTGCTAAGTCCCGTTGCTGGGTGACAGGCAGAGCACCCGCCCCAGCCTGCTGCAGACTGGCAGGGGCTCTTTGCTAAATGGCAGACACCTTGGGGCAGGACACAGGTCAGGGCCCGGGGGGGCCTTGCATCCAAACTAGAACTGCAGCCTGATGTGTCCCGGACCTCGACCAGCACCGTGGCCCCCCTCCCTGTGCCCTTCGCTTTTCTTTACAAAGGGAGCCCCTTGCATCGGGTCACGTCGCCTCCCCCATACCGAAGCAAGCTCTCTGTGCTGCAGGCTGGGACGGCAGACAGCGGGAGCCGGGGTGGGGGGTGTCGTGTTATTTCTGTTGTTAAACCCGTGGTGTGGGAAGGGGAGGAGGTGAGTCCTAAGAGAGACGAAGTTGGGGATCAGCCTGGACGCTCAGTGGAAATGCATCCAGTGCGCAACCTCCATTTCCAAAGCCCCCCTCCAGGGCCAAGGCAGAAGGGAGCGTGGTGACGCATTACCAGCCAGTGCATGTCCTGGCCGGGGAGCTGTGCCCCGGACGGGTAGAGTGTTAGGTGCAGCAAGAGGATGGCACGTGCGGGGGGACCTGCAGCCTCAGAGGAGCCCTCCCTGGGCAGGAGAAGGCTGGGGGGGGGGCCAGCCTGGGGCACTGGGGACTCCTTCTAGCCAGAGGCTGTTTGAAAGGGGGGCACTGGGGCAGTCCTGGGAGAGGCCCCTGGGCAGGATTCCTGCAGCTAGGTGATGGCGCTGAGCTTCTCCTGCCCCTGCACTTTGCTGCTGCCTGCTCACCTGTGGCATCTGCCCCTGGCTAGCAGGTGACTGAGACCCTGCCGGACCTTTTCTTTCTCTGTCGGGCCATCTGAGAGACGGGCCCAGCGCTCAGGGAGGGCGTTCCCGCTGCTTGTGAGGGGCTGGCGCTGTCAGCTGCAGGTCCCCGCCGTCCTGCTGCCCCTAGCACAGGCTACACCCCCCTCGGGCCGTGCGACAGCCTTTGCAGGGTTCACGTGGCCTGCAGGGGCCTCTGCTTCCCCCGCACCCTGGACACCTCCCTTTCCCAGTCATTCGAGGCCAGGTCTACACTACGGGCTGAGAGCGGCATGACTCTGTCACTCAGAGCTGTGAAAAATCCCCCCCGAGTGATGTGGTTACACCGAGGTGTCCCCCGGTGCACACAGCGCTGTGTCGGCTTCTCCCCGCGGCCTAGCTCCCGCCTCTGGGAGGCGAGTACTGAACCTACGACGGGAGACGCTCTCCTGTCGGCTAGGAGCGTCCCCACTGAAGCGCTACAGTGGTGCAGCCGCATCAGGGCAGCGTTTTAAGTGGGACCTGCCCCCGGGCTGACGTGGGGGCAGGATTCCAGAGACACGCGTTGCTAGTGACGCACTTCAGCCCTGAGAGGCGCTGGCAGTGAGCGGCGGGATGCTGAGCAAGAGCCCAAAGACTGCCAGTGTCACCGGGGGAGGGGAGTGAGGGGGCTGGGCTGATGCCGGTGTCACCAGGCCGGGGGAGGGGAGTGAGGGGGCTGGGCTGATGCCGGTGTCACCAGGCCGGGGGAGGGGAGTGAGGGGGCTGGGCTGATGCTGGTGTCCCATGAACACATTACGGTTGGGAGTGGGACCCCCCCCATCTGGTCTGATCCCATCAAACATGGTTGGGCTGTTTGCAGGTGCTGGGGTACGAAGTCAGTTAAAGCTGCAGAGACGCCCCCAGTTAGCAGAGCCAGCCCCGCCCCGCAGCGCTCTGCCCATCCACCTGCCCCAGGCTTCTTTTCCATCTCTTTCTGGCCACCTGCAACAGTTCCCATGGGGCTGGAGTGCCGCCCAGAGGCAGGTGGGGTAATGGCACCCTGTAGTCGGCTTGGTCCAGCTATGCTCAATAGTGGCCGTTTTCACTGTCTCCCTTTGGGAACAAATGTAGCGGAGTGGAGTCCTCCTGGGAGCTGGTGGTTAAAGTCTCTGCTCTGCGGGGGTCTCCGGCTGCTCTCAGTGCCAGTGCCGCATGCGGGAGGTCACCAGCGGGAGTGTCATGTGGAACGGGGCTGGTGGAAGCAGGAGGGTCTCTGAGCATGGTACTCACACGAGTAAGAACCCAGCCCAGGTATGGTGTTAATCAGCTTTGGTGGAGCAAAATGAGGTAGCTAAAAGGCCTCAAAGGGTTGGAGGTTGCCATGGTAATAAACGAGCAAACAGGAACAGGTGACCCTCTCTGCTCCCATGCCCAGCTCAGTCGGTCAGTTGCTTAAAACCAGCCATCTCCAAGCTGCCCTTTGACCTTGGTAGGGGAGGGCTCTGGGAAAGACTGAAGCAGAGCGTCAGACCTTTGCGAGCAGCATGGCAGCTCCTCAACGAGCCCAGGCTGACAGCTTCAATTCCTGCCACCTCTTGCCCAGAGCACTGGGCCACCTTGTTCTGGTTTCTCCATTCTTTCCTGGGCTGCGTTTTCTCTCCAGTCGGGTTTCTTGTCCCAGTCATCTGTAAGCAGCACAGCTGTGGTGTCTGGATGTAAAACCACCTTGAAAATCCCAAAGCAAACCAGCCAGGCAAAAAGTCCCATGCTAACTCTGCTGAATAAGGTGTGAATGGTTAATTGCTCATTTCCAGCTCTCTTAACTGGCCCAGTTTTTCCTTTCTTATGTGTCACTGATTTTATGAAGGTATCTTAAACCCCTCCAGCCCTCGGATTAAAAGTAGAGCAAATATCCAACTGGACTCTTACATTCCTCTGATTAATTGCCTGCAAGAGGAATAGCTGGACCCCACTGCTCCAGAGGTGTGGAAAGCAGATCCAGAGACTGAGACTTCTCCCATGAACTCACAGGAGAGAAGGCCAAAGCAACCCGGTGTCATCAGTGCGTGTCACCCACTTCCTGTCTGCTTCCTCCTCCCCATCTTGCATTAATCCAGGAGAGCAGCATTCCCAACACTAGCCCTGGGGCGTCCCCTCTTCAGGCTTTTCTCTACAGATCTTTGTTTTCCTATCATGCAGCTGGCTTTTAGGCCACAGCAAGACTTTGCCTTTTACCTCTTGATCATTTTCCTTAACAGTCTCTTGTGAGGGGCCAGCTCAGAACATTTCTGAAAATCCAGGTGAATTATAACAGTCGGGTCACTTTGATGTATTTTTTAAACCCCTCTGAACTGGGCTCAGCCCAACCTTGGTAGGCCTTGATGTTCCTCTGTGGTCAGATATTTTATAGCTCCTTGGGGAGGGGACAAGGGGTGGATTTGTATCTGTGCGTAGAATCATAGACTATTAGGGTTGGAAGAGACTTCAGGAGGTATCTAGTCCAGTCCCCTGCTTGAAACTCTCCTGTGTCGTGCTGTGAGCGGAGGTAGGTAGGTCTGTCCGTGATGAGGATGAGAAGTCCATGAAAGATGCCCTTGTGGGGCCCGGGGAGGTAGAGCTTGATGTGCCGCCAATAGCAGTGATGCCATTATTTGACACTGTCGCCAAGGAAATGTGACCTAAAGGAACAGCTTGTGCCGAATGCTCTGCTGATACCCGGTCCGTGCCCGTCGGGAGCTTGGTAACTCGTCTGAGTGCCCATGCTCAGAGAGCCTGTCCTAAGCTGGGCCTCTCAGGAGCTGATCAGAATCTGCCCCCTGCTCCCAAGGTGGGAAAGTCATTGTGACACTTCTTGGGGCTCCAGAGCTGTGAGTCACCTTGGTGCCACCTGCCTCCTTCGTGAGGGAGTCTTACCTGTGCCAGCTGGGTGGCAGCTCCCTGAGAAACCAAGCTACTCAAGTGCTCAGCTCTGGGCTTTTCTCTGGTTGTTGGTATTAATTTTATTGTGTATCTAATTACCATTAATCTTTTCAGTGAAGACTGAAGCAAAATAGGCATTAAGTAACTCAGCTTTCTTGATGACATCAGTTATCAGCTCTCCTTCCCCGCTGAGTAGAGGACCTACACTTTCCTGTCTTTCTCTTGCTCCTAATGTATTTAAAGAACTTCTTATTGCCAGGGGTAACTCATTTTGTGCCTTAGCCTGTCTGATTTTGCCCTTACACGCTTGTGCTATTTTCTTTTGTACTCTTCCTTATCCGTTTGGCCATGTTTCCACTTATTGTAGGATTCCTTTTTGATTTTCGGGTCATTAAAGAGCTCCTGATGGAGCCATATTGGCCTCTTACTAATCTTCCTATTTTTCCTTCGCATCTGAATAGTGTGCAGTTGTGCCTTCAATATTGTCTCCTTGAGGAACTGCCAGCTCTCCTGAATTCCTTTTTCCCTTCCATTTTCTTCCCATGGGACCTTGCTCCACTTCTCTGAAGTGTGACACTGCAGGGTGCCCTGTAGTGGCTGGGGAATGTTACTGAAACCACTGAGGGTGTTTGAGCCAGCGACGTCTGGCAGGGGATCTTGCCCACACCAGCCTCCCTGCTGAAAGCAGAAACCATTACAGGGCCAGACTAAAGGGGCAAAAGACAGCAGTCTCCTGGGCGTGCACCCAGCTACGTCTCCAATGCCAGAGACCCTTGGCAGGTTTGAGGTGCACTCAGTGTCCACCCAACTCCAGTGAGGTCGTTCCAGCCCTCTCCAATGGCAGAGCGGGAACCCTTGGGAGATGCTCTCCCTCACCCAGTGGTCCGCAGGCCCCTGGATGTGTCTCTAGGCTGCATGTAGGCAGGCAGTAGTGGAGCACGAGCAGTTAGATGTCTGATATCCTAGTGCCCTGCTGTACTTAGGGCAATGGCTGCCAGGCTGTCTCCAGTGAGCATAGCTGCATCAGAGGCCCATGCTCCATAGGAGCTCAGCTGGAGGGAGGCTGCTTAGGAGATGCACTGAATCAGATAATCTCCTAGTCAGCCTGGCCTCCTCCTCTCAGGCCAGCCCTGCCCAATTTCTCCACTGCACCAGCTAGCGCTAGGCCCAAAGGGGAGTGGGGTTTGGAGCAGATTCTGGCAGTGGGGTTCACAACCCGGGTTGGCCATGGAGCAGCTGCCGGCAGGACGGTCTCAAACAGTGGCACTTGGGGTGAGGTGGGGAGCTGCAGCCAGGACAGGTGCAGGACTCTCTGGCTGGACGCCTTGCTGGGCTTGTCTAAAGAAGTGCAGCGCTTATTTCGGCGCCGGCTTGCGGGAGAAGGGGATGCATCTAGGGACCCTGCTCCTTGCAGCTTCTCTGACTTATGGCCCGGCAGCACCGCTTGCCATGCCAACAGCTGCTTGCGGGGGAGGAGCAGGGACGGGATCGGTGTCCTGAAAGGAAACCATTTATGATAGCCACTCAGCTCCACGTGTGATCCCTCTGCTGTGCCCGTCTCCCCTCTGGACCACATCTGTCTGTGAGCTTGAGGATCTCGTAAGGCCTTGTTCTGTAGAGCCTACAAAGTGCCTGGATTGATGCCCTCTGATGCCCAAAGGGGGCATGGTATAAACTGGCCTGTTAAACACTGGAAATAACCGACCGGTGCAATCTGCGCTCACCCCAGGGATGGGCAAGGTGCATTAGTTCTGGTGTCTATGCCAATAACCGGACATGGCTGCTGGCTAGCGTGGGGTGTGTGTTTCCTTGCAGGAGGAGAAGATTTATGTTCAGCACCGAATTAGAGAGAACCAAGGACTGGTATGGGATCTGCTGAGCCGTGGGAACGCTCACATCTACCTGGCGGGGTGAGTATCTCGTTGCACCAGGAGTGCTGCTCTCCCACGGCAGGTCTGGATGCTGGAGCCTGGTTCACATTATAATTGGGCACCATCTTTCCTCCCATTAACAGGCTAGCGGTGCCTCATGTAAGAGCAAGAGATAGGGAATCGCTTCCCCAGCCAGCAGGGCAAGACCTTGCCGAGCTCAGAGGCATCAGCACAGGCTGCCAGGCAAGGCCCTAGCAGAGCGAAGTGGGCACAGCCTGCCATTGGCACAGCCTGCTGGTTCAGGAGCTGGCAGGAAGTGGGGTCGGGTACAGCTGTAGGTGGGTTTGGTAGCTGGAAGCAGTCGTTTGGGGTTAGCTGCCCTGCACACCCCTCCCTGTGTGATTTCAGTATTTAATGAACTGAGAACACACGTTTCTGAGGGCCATGCTCATGGTATCTGAGCACCTCGTACAGAGCTCAGAAGTCCAGGGATTTCCCCGAACAGAACCGACGGTGCTGATGGCCAACGGACCTGCCTAAGGGACTGGGAGCCAGGGATCAATTGCAAACCGGATTCCAATAGTCCCCACAGGGGAGAGAGCCTGGATACGGTTCCCCAGCCGTGTTGACTTGAGGCTCTGCAGTGCAAGTGCGAACCAGTATTATTACCAAGGAGATGACACAAAAATACCCTCCCCCTCTCTAGCTCCCTGTGAGTTCCACCCGAGCACCCTGGGCCATGCGACTCTCAGATTACTGGGGCATAGCCCACTTAGGGCCTTATGAACAGCCAGAACCTTGCCAGGCACTCAGCAGTCAATTGTCAACCAATGCACCTGTCCGTGTGTCCGGGCACATCCTGCACCAGCGGAGGCTTTCAGCCCCAAACAGAGCTACGTTAGTCTGGCTGAGGGTGATGAAGACACGAGTGAGCACGATGTGGCCCACATCCGAGACAAGAGAGGCCATCTGCCGGTGGGGCCACCATTGCTGGGTGGGACTACAGGAGTGGAGACACAGCCAGCGAGACCCTAAGACTTCCAGTCTCCTTGGCAACATGTCGCTGGTGGTCACTGCCAGTCCCTTCAGAGGGGTGTGCTTCTCTTTGCCAGTCAGTATCCCCTCCAGCATACTGCAGCTCACAGTATCTCATCCAAGCCTGCCCACCTGGCCCTCCATACACACACAGCCCTCTGGGATCCCCAGGGTACAGCCCAGGGAAAGGAAGAGCCCAACATAATCTTCAGGAAAGAACAAAGCTATTAAAGCCCCGTCTCCTAGGAGAGCCAGTCCAATTCCAAATCACCAGTAACCCATGTCAGGGCGCCATGTCAGACAGACAGAGCCAATCCTCTGGGCTGGGGCTTAGGAATAGGAGCTTTCCTAGCTCCTTAGCGTTTCCTGCCTTGCTCTGTTAGTACCTGGGAGAATGACCTCCTGGAGCAGCCTCTGGCCAGGCCTCCACGTGCTGCCTGACTCCGTCCCTGCCTTGCATCGTAGCCAGGTTACACTCGTGAGCCTTGTCACTGGCTAAACATTGTGCAGCTGCCTCGAAACAGGCCCCGAGATCTCTGCCCAGAACCTAGTGCGCACGAATTCTGACCTGAGCCCAGTTATATCCCGACAGTTGTTAATCAAAGAGTGGGGTCTAGTGGTTAGAGCAAGGCTGGGGAGCCAGGAGACCTGGGCTTATTCCTGGCTCTGCTGCTGCCTCACTATGTGGCCTTGGCCAAGTCACGTTACCTGTCCACCTTCATTCCCCCGTCTGTTGAATGAGGGTAATACTTGCTGTCTCACACGCAGGGGAGTAACATCTGTGAAGTGCTGTGAGGTCAGCGGGTGAATGGGGCTAGGGAAGGCAGATGTAATGTCTGTCCAGCACCTGGAGCATGTCAAGTGCTACGTTAACACGGAGTATCATTAGTTCTGTCCTCATTAATAGCAATAGCAGGAGGGACCGTTCCTCCTCAGCTTCCTCCAATCCACAACAAGAACAGGAAGAACCTCTCCGCTGATCCCGGGGTGAGACCGACCTCCTCTGCATTCCTGGAAGTGCGCAGTAGGTCTTCCTCGGCCACCCAGGACATGCCTGGACCAAGCATCCTCCCCGGGGCACCTCTCCGACTGGCTGTCTGGATGAGCAGTGTCATCTGGCCGAAAACCCTCCAGTTTAAGGTTCAGGGAGCATTTCAAAACTCTGTCATCCCAAAGAACAGCCGGCCACCGTTTTCACAGGCAGCTGGCTCCAGTGCTAGGCACCCAAAGGGGAGAGAGACCTGTTTGGGCATGTGCCTTGTGTGAGTGGGCCCAGAGTCTGCAAGTCACCAGCATCTGTCAGGGTAGCGCCAGCCGCTTCCTGCCACCCATGGCTGAGTCTGGGCACTGCAGTGAGCACCCCCAACGCCGTGTTTTATCTTTCAGTGGTGGTTGGTGTTGCTAGACAGTCCCTAGGGTAGGTGTCCCAGTGACACACACTCCCCGGTTCCCAGGCCAGCTGGGAACCCTGCTGCGACATACCCAGCGCACAGTCCAGACCAGTGAGTAGCTGAGTCACCCCTGCCCTCTAACGTGGGCTGCCCTTCACACTGCTCTGCTGCTGCTGCGGCTCACAAACAGCCTCCAGCAGGTGAGTCACTCCCAGCTTCAGCTGTGCGTACCAGGCACACCCAGGCTCTGCATTATCCTGCAGGGACCCCAGCCTGCTCCCGGCCCCAGGCTTTCCCCAGAAATGTGCTGCCAGCCCTCTCCTGGACAAGACACGCTCATATAAAGTCCGTCATTGTCTGAACAGAAATATTGAGATGCACCAATCTTGTTACCCCCGATGGAGGTTCTGGAACCCACCGGCTTAGCTAAAACAATACAACAAGTTTATTAACTACAAAGAAATAGATTTTAAGTGAATGCAAGTAATGAGGCATAAAAGTCAGAAATGTTACAAGACAAATAATGATAAAACGGAACTAATGGCTAACGTAACAAACTCTGTGAAAGTCAAGGTGACGTTTTTCTCACCATGTGCTCTCAACAATCTTACTGGCCAAATGCCTTAAGCCAGGGCCCCTTCTTCTGTGTAACGGCTGCTTCTGTGGTTCCTTCTGGTGCAGTGAATCGATGCAGAGAAAGAGAGAGAGGAGGAGGGGATCTGTTGGTGTGTCTGCCCTTCCCTTTATCGTCCTGGCCTCCCTTTGAGAAGCATGTGCTGCTGGGCGCTCAGGGGCAGGCAGACTCTGTGGACGGGAACTCCAGGCTGTTTCTTTGCTATGTAGATTTTTCACCCCGGCCTCTTTCCTGCTAAAGATTGGCCACTTAGCAGCTTGACTTAGCCCAGTGACCTTGTTTACACCTGGCTGAGGCGTCGGGTTGGGAACTGGCCTGGCCGCTCCCCAGACTTGGAACGCGTGTGAGTAACACCAGGCAGTGGAATCCCCCAACTTCACCTACGATGTTGCCACACACATTTTACTGGGACAATAATGAGTTTTCAAATGGTACCTTGCCAGGCCTGCTGTGTGCAAAGATTGTTACAGCAGCGGACATGGGTATGTTCCAGGGGTGGCCAAACTGTGACTCGCGAGCTGCATGCGGCTCGTTTACAGTTAAAGTGCGGCTCATGGAGCCCCACCCCCACCCATTCTCCACCTACCAGACCTGCGGGGAGCTCGGGACCTCGACCTTGCAGCAGGGTGGTGGGGTAGGGGCTTCTGCCCAGCGAGGAGGGTGGTGGTGGGGCTGCAGCCCCACGGGGCGCACCTGCCAGGCCTTGGTGCTTCAGCTGGAGCAGAGCCGAAGCCCCGAGCCCCAGCTGGTGCCTCCTGCAGGGCAGAAGCCCCGAGCCCCGGCTGGTGCCTCCTGCAGGGCAGAAGCCCCGAGCCCCGGCTGGTGAGCCCCAGCTCTTGAACTTGTGAAGATTGTGGTATGTGGCTCGGCGGCTCAGTAAGTTTGGGCACCCCGGTATATTCTGTCACGCCGTCGTCCTCCATCTGACCTGTAGAACACAGGCCAAAGGACTGCCCTGAATTAATTCCTGTTTGAACTCGCGAAGGTCTTTTAGAAACCCCCCAGCCGGGATTTAAAATTGTGAGGTTCATTGACCAGCTGCTTGGCACAGTTGCACGGGCCTAGACTCAGCCCTGGTCTACACTAAGGTCGGGGGTCGAACTAGGGTACGCAAATTCAGCTACGTGAATAACGTAGCTGAATTCGAACTACCCTAGTTCGACTCACTTACCCGTCCAGACGCCGCGGAAGCGAACTCCGCGGCTCCAAGGTCGACTCCGGCAACTCCTCCTGCCGCGGTGGAGTACCGGAGTTCGAACTAGCGCTTCCGGGGTTCGAACTATCGCGTCTAGATCAGACGCGATAGTTCGAACTCCGAGCAGTCGAACTTGCCACGTCGACCCAGCAGGTAAGTGTAAACGTGCCCTCAGAATGGTCTGAGATCCAAGAGAAATCCCACAGTCTCTTTGACATCCTGGAGCCCAAAGAAGGGGATACAGTGGCCGTACCCATAAATGAAGGGCCGTAGAGCCAGAAAAGGACCGTGGCTAACTCCTGCGCAGGGCTGATGGAAGGGATTGCGTCCCGCAGAAAGGACTGCCCCCCATCCTGGGATACAGACATTGGGGCAAGTCTGGAACGTCAGATGTTTCCTGGACAGTGACATGAACCTCCCTCATGCCCTCCCGAGATCCTCCTCCAGAGCTCGTCACTCCGGCCTTGCAGGACATCACGGTTCACCCAGCTCATAGGGGGACCTTTGTTTCATAGTAAGGGGCAGACAATGTCGTCACCCAGTGCTACCATACAGCCTGTCCATGGTCCCAGGGGTCTTCACCGAATGCCTGCCTGTATGGGCATTCTGCTCCGGACCCTGGGAGTCTGTGTATGCACCTGGATGACTGACTGACATTCAATGTAGATTGTCTCAGGAGGCCTTTCAGCTCTAACTGTGGTCAGCAAATTGATCCAAGCCATAGGGCTGGTAGGCAGTCTGCCAAAATCCACGCTGGTGCCTAACCAAAGCCACGTGAGTTATAAGGGCAGCCCTGGACTCCAAACAAGCCAACACTCTCCTGTTATCCTGACCCTCTTCCGCACACTACAGAAGATCCGTGGCAGCCCTAGATGCGCCGGTATCATATTCCACCGCCAGTTACTAAGTAGTGAGGGATATTTCCCACCTAACAAACCCCTTCAGAGAAGATCCTTGGTGATCAAAATCACTGTAAAGACAATAGCTGTATGTATACATACATACATACATACATGAAATAATACTCGGAAAACCCCAACAATCTCCAGGGCCGCCGTAAGGCTGCTGCACTGTGACGAAGCGGCACGGCTTTATGCTGTGGTTTGTGATGGGGGTGGGGGGTGAGCGTCATGACTCCATAGCTGGCCATGCCCTTGGTTTTCAGGGCTTGAGCTTGGAGCTGTACCGAGATAGTGGCCCCGTGCGCCAGGGAATGGACACAACGGCTTTTGGAACCCAAGGTTTTGTTTGGGTCTGTGTATCCGGGGAGCCCCCCAGGCCTCCCTCAGTGCAAAGCCGGACAGGCTGCCCCGTAATGCCCGGGAACCCCGGCTCGCAGCCATGTGCCTCAGCTGAGTACCCTGGGCATATACTCCCTGCTGGGGGCTGGACCCTCCCTTGTCCGGCGAGCGCATTGGGTCAAGCGCAAGCTGCTCTGCAGGGGGCTTGTGTCCAGCGACGTGCCCGGGGGCGCTATGACGCCGTGCGTGGTTATAAAGCCGCCGCACAGGAACTGGCCCACAAGGCAGCCAATGGGTGAGCCCTGCTGGGAATAGCTGCGTGCTCACGGCAGGGCTGGAGAAAGGGCTCGAGTGTTGCTACGATGGAGCTCGCCCTCGTACTGGTCAGGACAGCACAGCTGGGTTTGGTCCCACGACCGGGCCAACAAAGCTGAAACCAACCCTTACTGCGCAGCTGTGCCGCAGGAGAGGTAGCTAGTGAGAGAGCTGTGTCCAGCCCAGCCTGGGGCCTTGGAGAAGCAACAGAGGGGACTGCAGAGAAAGCCCGGCCCTGGCCCCAGCAGTGATAGGAATGAACAGAACTGGCCTTACGGGGAGCTGGAGGGGCTGATGTGTTGAGACTCTCCTGTGTTCTGCTTTGTGGTTACAATAGAGACTTTCTCCCTTCCAGAAATGCCAAGGAAATGCCGGCAGCAGTAGCAGAAGCCCTAAAATCCGTGTTCCAGCTGGAAGGGGACCTGTCCCCCTCAGAAGCTGAGGAATATCTAACAGCCTTGGAAAGATCTCGTCGCTTCCAGATGGAAACCTGGTCGTGAGCCTGGAGCCGAGCCTGGGACAGCCTGCTCCTGGCCATTCCCCCGGCCTGCCAAAGGCTTGTAGCTATGTGGGAGTGTCCAGGCCCAGACAACACCCAATAAACCCACCAGCACCTTGTGTCAGCCTCACACTTCAGTCCCAGGGCGGCTCAGCCGGCACAGTTGCCCTGCCGGTGACAGAGGGGAAACTGAGTCACAAAGGGGGGAAATGGCTTGCCCAAGGCTAAGTGAGTCCGTGGCAGAATCACGAGTATATCCAGGCATCCGCCCATGTAAACAAGGCCATGGTGTCCTGTAGTTCCTCTCCGAGAGTCTGCCTCCGCTGCAGAGTGGTGGTGTCACGTAGGGAAGATAGTGAGTCCTTGAATACTTGAACCAGGTGTCACTGATGCCAGTTCACCTTCCGGAGTCTGCCAGTAGCCTGAACGCATGACTCAGAGAGGGGTGAGCTGCCCCACTCCTCCAGGAGCTGAGCCGACACCTACTAAGGACAGTTTAAATGGGGCATATGTAACTGGTTCCCTGCCCAGGCCCTAATGGCCTCCTGTTTCCCCTCCGAGCCAGCAGCCAAGCCTCCTCCCACGCAGTTCTGTGCCATGCAGGCAGCTGAAAACGGGGCGGAGGGAGGGGGCTGCTGCCCAGTGGAGCCACAGACCCAGTGAATGGATGCAGAACCTGCACTTGGAATCTGGAGGGGGTGGGTGTGAGCCTGCGGTTAGTTGGCCAGGGCCCAGCTGCACCTGGGCGGGGAGAACTTCTCCAGGAGCCACATTCACTCTCAGCAACAGCTGTGTGCAGGGCTCCCGGCGACGGTAGCCAGTGCTTTCACTGGACGCTCATGCCCAACCCCTTCCTAGGCTCAGGGGTGCTGGCACACGGGTCCCTGCTGGCAGAAATGGGGCTGGAAGCAGCGTCTGTGCCCCACACATCATCGTGCTGCAGTACAAAGGCCAGAGGCAGGGGTGCACCCACCACCACAAGTCAGTTCCTTCCCAGCTGTCTGCGGCTCGAGGCGGAGCACTACGGCGCTGCTGGTTAGCTGCACAGCTCACTTTTCTTCTTTTGTTTGTTGTTTAGCACAGACTTGGGTGTTCGGGGGCTCCCCGCCCCTTTCTTTGTAATCAGGGCCTGCCTTGACCTCGGCCCTGTGTGTTGGTGGCTTCCCCAGGTGGGTTAGGCCAAACCCCTGGGTTCAAATCCTGCCAGACCTGTCACAGACCATTCCGGCTGCCTCCGCTACTTCAGAGAGCCCCACGTCCCCCTAAGTATAGGGGCTGCTCCAGCTTCGAGAGCAGATCCAGGGAGCTGAGGGGAGACTTATGGAGCATTCCCTGAGACCTGTGGAGTCCGATTTCCCCCCACACACACAACCCCGGTGTAGCTGCTCGGGGAGCACTCTGGTGCCTGAAGAGCTCATGGTGCAGCTTAGGATACTTCGAAGCTTCAGCGGAGGAAAAGGCCCCATTCACCAGAAAGAGAGACTGAAAGGAAGGGAAAAGTCTCCTCTAACGCCAGGGAGCAAGGAGGCCTCACGTCCTGCTGTGGAGACTGCTGAGGCTTCTCCCTGCCCTAGGACCAACAGGAATCCTCTGGCAAGCAGCCCCAGGATCAGAGCCCTCCAAATAGAGGGGCAGCTTAAAGAAATCCTCTTAGACACATGCTCCGGTATTGTCTTCCCAGGGTCACAGCCACAGAGAGCACACGAACCGTTCATCTGTACCATCTCCAGCACTGCTCAGTGTGGCCTCACCCCCAGGAACAGGGTCCAAGTTCACCATTACCAACCAGGTTGCTCTCCCGTGAGGATCCCTGAGTCATGGAAGAACCCGAATCCCCTCTGCTGAGGGGTATCGACCAAGATTGCTTGCTGATGTAGTAGGAAGACGGCCTGAAACATAAGCCCATGTATCAGAAGCCTGGTATGAGGCCTGGGCTAAAGTAGTCAAAACTTTGCTGATATAAAGCAAAGTTAAGTTGTGAGCAAGAGGCAGGCCCTGCTCACAGAATCTGGCAAGAACTGGGCTAATATTGCAGAAACACACATTCCTGAGTGCTGCTAGGCATAAGAATCTAAACACGCACATTCCAGGAAGGTGGTACCAGAACACCTCCATGCCAAACACATTCCCCAAAGAGAACAGGAACACACCGACCCATCCTACAGACAAGGTCAGGCTGACAGTGTGATGGATAGAGACGTACAAGGTGATGGGAGGTAACTAACTACATCAGAGGGACAGTGTGTAACGTGTTTGTACTGATGTATTAAAAGGTATCTCAGAGGGAGCGTCTTTGGCTGGCCTGGGGTTAATGGACTGAGCTAGTCCATTGCAATGGGCATGCGTGTGTTTGTGTACCTGTAACCACTGAGCCAGGGCACTGGGACTGTGCTTCGTTGGCAATAAACCTGACCATGTGCCTTCGCTACGAACCGAGTCTGTGGATTTCTTGGGCCGTTCGATCAGAGCCTGCTGTACGGGTTTTCTGGCTAGAGTCAGGACAGCGCGCAGAGAGAACACACGCAGCCAAACATCTGATGACAGCTGGTGCCAACACCCCCCCTCAAACCAGAGTCCCTGGTGATGCGACAAAGCCTCAACCACCGATACCAACACGGCCCCCAGTACCAACACCAGTAGCTCCCCTCTGGATATGGGAGATGACACCTCTTGGACTTGGACATTTCTGTCCAGGACTCCACCACTTTCCCATTCCAGCCTCTCTCCCTAGGAGGAGACCTCAGGAACCAGCCAATGTAGGAACACCCTTGGGGTACCACTCTGTTCCTCTGTGCTCCACCACTGTGGGGTTCTGGAACCCTTGGGCCCCTTATGGTGACCAGTTTTATAGGTGCCCTCACAAGGACCCACCAAGATCAGCAGCTACTGGTACCTCAGGACCCTCCTCCCCAGGAGGACACCCCCGAGAGGCGCAGGAGGTAAGAGGTGAGACCCCACTATCTAACAAATTCTCTTCCTCACCTGACGAGGCCCCCACCCTATGCAGAGGATTTCAAGAGCTGATAAAAGAATATCAGCAGCCTGGCCAATCCCTTTGGAGGGAATACAAGAAATACAGTGCTCCCTGGTTGAGTATTTCACATACCTCCTCCCAAGGCAAGATTGCCGTGCTCGTTTATGACACGTTACTCTCACCAGCCCATATAGTATAGCACAGACACCAACTTTTGTTGGCGCCGGTGGGTGCTCGTGCCCCCCCCCAGCCCTGCCCTGACTCCTCCCCCTCCCTGCCCCATTGGATCCCTCCCCAGATCCCCACCCTGGCCCTGCCTCTTCCCCAAGCGCTCTGCATTCCTCCTCCTCCCGCATCCCTCCCAGGCTTGCTGCGCGAAACAGCTGTTTTGTGGCGCAAGTGCTGGGAGGGAGGGGGAGAAGTAGGACACGGCGGCCCGCTCAGGGGAGGAGGCGGAGCGGAGGCAGAGGTGAGCTGGTTCAGGGAGCTGCCGGGTGCTCCACACCCACCAATTTTTCCCCGTGGGTGCTCCAGCCCCGGAGCACCCACGGAGTCGGCGCCTATGTGGTATAGCATACACCAGCTACCATACCCTCACATGCAACAAGTCAGACAAAAAGTAATATGTACCCATCCAACCCCTAACTCCCTGGTAGTCAGCGCTTCAGTGAAACAAATGGACAGTGTCAATCCAGATCGACTCCCTCCAATAAAGAACTCAGGCATTGGGGGCTTCTTGGCTGCAAGAGCCATTCCTCAGCTGCTCTCCAGTTCAGAGCTGCCAACTATCCTGCCTTGATGGGAAAATGGACTTTCCAAATGACAGCGAGTTTTCACTTTGGATGGATCCCAAAGGGATCCGTTTCAGGCTGTTGTCACAGAAGGCCTGATAATCATTAACGCTTCCTTGCAGGCTTCTCTCGATGCGACAGGCACAGCCTCACACCTTTGTCACGCCTCAAGCCTTCTGGCTGCAAGCTCCAGGCCTTCCCAGGGAGATGCAAAATATCACGGAGAACCTTCCTTTCAAAGGGGCCAAGTTCTTCAGTGATGACCCCGATGAATCCTGCCACTCACGTGACTCTGCGAGCCGTCCGTGCATACACCCTTGCAAAAAACAAAAAACACAGCAAGTTGCAGATGGCACAACGATCTCACCCAGATCAGTACCAAGCCTCCCCAGCAGAACCATCTAAAAAGAGGTCCACATTTCACAAAAATGGACCATCATCTACACTGTCCTCCCCACCGGCGACCTCCAAGTGTCCATTTTGACCCACTGGTAGGGAATCATGAATCATCCCCTACTCTGGATCTAATGGTGCTCCAAGCCACCCACCATCCACCCTATGGAAACCATCTCTCCCATTTCCTACCTTCTTGGGATCTCATCATTTCAGACAGATGGATCCAAGAAGAGGTTTCAACAGGATAGTCCATCCAATTCAACTCCACCCACCCATCCACTCTCATCCCTGTCCCTCTTCAGGGATCCTTTGGGACCAACTGGGAATTTCCTGTAATATTTTTAAGATGCCCACGTGTGCCTCAGTTTCCCCCAAATGCTATGTTGTTACCCAGGAGTGGAAATGGACTGGTTGCTCCCAGGGCAGGCTCAGAGAGAGTGCTATGAAAGTCATCTGGCTGTCTGAGCGGGGCTGGGTCACCGAAAAGGACTAGCTGAGGCCAGCCCCATATCAATGCGGAATCTGAAAAGACAAAGGCAAATCCAGTCACCAGGACATCAACACCTAGCAACCAAGGCCCCAGAGGGCGATGGATTTCCCCACCTCTCAGCTGGGAAGCTGAGCAGTGCCCCAGCTCGAGAACAAAGGACTGAGGAGGTGTGAGGTGGCGGATAAGAGCTGGCTGCTGGAAGGAGTCTCTCTCACCTGGGAACTGACCAAGGAAGTTGGATGGAGACAGATGGAGCTTGGGCAGTGGGGTTCACTACAGCTTGGCTGGGCTCTGGACTAGCCAGAATGGTCTGTGCTTTAACCTTCAGTTCTCTCTGCCAACTAAGGACTTCCCATGCTGTGCTCCAGCTGACTAACACAAACCCGACTGTTTTGACAGTGCTGTTTGGGTGTCATTGCAAATGCTTGCTGAGGTGCATTAGTCCCTGCAGAGTGGACAAGTCTCTACCAGGAACCTCTTTCAGTTGAACTTGCTGAACAGAGCTCATAGTATGAAGCAGGGGAGCGGACGGCCCAGAGGTCCAGTCTAAGGAGGTGGTCAGGCTATGTGGCCTACCCAGGAGGAAGCGAGAGACCTGGGAGTCTGGCACACTGAAGGGGTATCTGAGACTGTCCCAATCCTGGGGGCGTAGCCCGGATGCTGTGGATCTGCGACAGTTGGTGTCAGCGGTGGGATGTTGACTGCACCAGTAGTATTTTGCAATAAGTGACTTGCAGCAGTAAAACAAGGTAAGTCAAAGGAAACAGCAAGGAGATGTCTTAGAACCACCTCCATAAGAAGGACATCGCAAACCTGTGCAGGGAGAGAGGGCGAAGCGTTGGGAAACGCAACAAGACACAGCTGACTGCATGTCTGGAGAAAGGTGATCAGTCCAGGAAGCAGGTTCCAGACAGAGTTTCAAGAGGGTCCGAGAATGACAGAGGGAGCAGCAGGGCATCCTCAAGACTCAGTTCCCTGTCCAGCAGGGCATCGTCACGACCTGGTTCCCCAGCAATAGATTTGAGGTGGTGGGAGTTGGAGCTGAGAACGAAGGACCATGAGAAGCAGAGGAAGCATGAACTGGAGATGGAGATGCAGGGGGGCAAGAGGACCACAGGGGTAAGTGGGGAAAGACCCCAGGATGCCATTTCTGCAGGGAGTCTAGATACCAAATTGTTGCCAAGTTTAAGGAGGGGGGGATATAATGCTGAGCTCACTGTCTTTGAAGAGGCTTGTGGTTTGAACCTGGCTGACCCTGTGAACCGGCTCCACTGCTCACCTGCTTGCTCGGTCCTGAAGCCCTAGAGGTGTGTAGCCAGATGGACAGAGTTGATACTGGGGACTATGAACAGTTCAAAAAGCCACCCCCCAACCCCAAGGGGAGACTGTCTCCACAGATGGGGTAAGGGTGCAGCTGTCACTACTTTGGAGAATTTGTACCATCTGGTTGGGGTGGAACAACTCTCTGAGATCTGTCCCTACAAGCTCAAATGTTGTTAGCGGACAGGAAGCCTAAGGATCTGCATCATGCAGGGCAGTTGGCAGATGAGTTTGTGGACAGTATCTGGGTATGAAAACAAACCCAAAGGGGTCTTGGGAAAGGGAACCAGTGGAGGTGCCCTAGAAGTGGGATTCAGTTAAACCCAATGTTAGGGGTTGGCGGGGATGGGGGGATCAGAGCCTGCCCTGTACTGGTAAGTGCCCTCCCCCTCGGCAGCTGGGGGCTCCGGCAGCTATTTAAAGGGCCCAGGACTCCCCTGCTTCTACCACCCCAGCCCTTTAATAGTCCCCGGAGCCCCGCTGCTGCTACCCCTCCTCCCAGCCCTGGCCCAGCCCCCTTACCATGCTGCTCAGGGCAGCGTGTATGGATGCCGCGTGGCCCGCTGGAGCTCACAGCCCCACCCCCTTACCATGCTGCTCAAAGCAGCAGGAGCTGCCCAGGAGCGGTCCAGAGCGCTGGCGGCATGGCACACTGAGGCTCTGCAAGAAGGGGGAGCCGGGAGCTCAGGCAGGCTGGACAGGACGGTCCCGCGGGCTGGAGTTTGCCCACCCCTTTAACAACCGGTTCTAAACCGGCTTCTAAATTTAAGAACCGGTTCGCGCAAACCGGCTCCAGCTCACCACTGTCCTAGACTCCCTCCTTCACAGAAAAAATGAAGGGAGAGCTGATTTCCACTCAGAGACGGTCAGAATGGGGTTTGGAGTGCGTTTTGGCGTGCTACAAAGCTGGAGCACATACCCCCCCCCCCCCCGCCCCCGGCAGCGGTTCTCAAACTGTGGGTCGGGACCCCATGGTAATGGGGTTGTCAGTGCTGGGGTTACACTTGATGGGACCCGGGCCGAAGCCTGAGCCCCACCGCCCAGGGCCAGAGCCAGAGTCCAAGGGCTTCAGCCCTGGGTGGGAGGCTCAGGCCCCGGCCCCCCAGCCTGGGCAGTGGGGCTTGGGCTCTGGCTCCCCTGCCTGGGGGGTCGGGGCTCAGGCTCAGGCTTTGGCCTCCACCCCCGGGGTCATGCAGTAATTTTTGTTGTCAGATGGGGGTTGCGGTGCAATGAAGTTTGAGAACCCCTGTGGATCCATCCACCTCCATAGTCCCACCTGAGAACATACCCATCACAGACACTTGCAGGACCATCACCTGGGTGTCCGCGCACACATTTCCCAAGCACTATGCGGTCCTGACTGCTTTCAGGGCGGCTGGGCCTTCGGCGATGCTGATCTCCCACCTCTACTGCAGCCGCCTCCACCGCACTGGGGCACTGCTTGGGACGCTCCAGCTGTGGAACACCCATGGGGACTGGAGGAAGGAGCAGGGTACTTAGCTTCGCTGAAGTTCTTCAACATCCTTTGTCCCTATGGGTGCTCCACTACCCATCCCCCTCCCTCTCTGCTTCCGAGTTCTGCCTCTGGGTTGAGGAGGAGCAGGAGCAGTGGTGGGTTCACCCCTCCCTCTATACTCTTGTGCTGGAGCATGAGGGTGTGTAGGTAGGACACAGGCATGGACCCACAAGCACTGCTGACAACAGTTGGAGAGGGCAGGGGTGCACACACACCTTGTCATGGAGCACCACCTCCAAGAACTCCGGTTACTGGGCGGGTCAGTAAGCTCTCCTGCTGGGATCCAAACAGCACCAGTTACCACCAGTAACTAAGGCTGCACTAGCAGAGGCTGAAGACGCAGGGGCCAGTGTTAGTGGGGAGGGGGTAACCAAGCATCCTGCAAACACACTTGCCTTGTACTCAGCAAGGTGGGTGCTGGCTTTCTCTGGCTGCGTGTGGCTGTGGCCCCTTTGCCATTGCCCCTCTGCCCCCCGGTGCCTGGGTCCATGTGTCTCCGGGGCCCGGGCCCTTTCCCCTCCTGCCTGGCTCTCTGAAATTCTTAGCCACCCTGTAAACAGTCATTAGTGCCCTGGATGTGAGTCAGACCCCAGGCTGGGAGCCTGACGAGCTCTGAGCTGGCCTCTCTGCTGCCCTGGGCCAGGGTGTGCATGTTCTCAGGCAGGAAGGGGAAGTGAGTGAACATGTCATCCCCGTGCGGGCTCCCACCCCGGATCAACAGGGCCTCCCGCGGCCAGAGGGGCAGCAGACACAGGGGATAGTTACCTCTCCAAGGTCTGCATCAGTCTGTACTTGTCCTGCCTTGGTTAGAGCAGTTCTCAAACTTCCCTGCACCGCGACCCCCCTTCTGACAACAAAAATCACGACATGACCCCAGGAGGGGGAACCAAAGCCCGAGCCCACTTGAGCCCCACTGCCCCAGGCAGGGGAGCCAAAGCCCAAACCCAAGCCCCACCCAGGGCTGAAGCCCTCAAGCTTTGGGTTAAGCTCCGGGCGTTGGTCCCAGGCGATGGGGCTCAGGCTTCGGCCCTGACACCAGCCCTGGCAACCCCATTACCATGGGGTCACAACCCGCACTTTGAGACCGGCTGGTTTAGAGGCAGCGGCTGGAGGAAGTTAGCTGTTGGCTGGGTCTCTTCCCCACCCCGTCAGTTAGCCAGGGGAAGTGGGAGGGCTGGAAAGGGCTGGCTTGATAGACCGGGAGGCCCTGTATCCTGCCCTTCTCCACACGCACTCAGGCCTTGGTGTGTCTCTTGTTGGCAAAGGGGTGATTGCAGCGACTGCCCTGCACATGGACACCTGGCCCCTGAGACAATCTGTCCTTGTTAAAGGGCCCTGGCTGTGCTGGGTGGCTACCAGGCCGGGCTGTGAGCTCAGGGATTACCCAGCGCAGCCTGGCAGAGCTTGTCCCACCAAGCAGCGAACTCCCTAGTGCCTGAGGGGAGCTCACCCTGCTCCAGCGAGAGGCGCCAAGTGCAGCCTTGGAGACCTAGAGGAGGGTTGGTGATGGCAGACGGTGCCTCTGGCCCAGCAGCCTCCTGAGGTGCCTGGGGAGAGGGGAAGGGGGCAGGTCACAGCCAGCCCGTTCCACGGGCGATGGGGCCAGGGGAGGCTGGCGAGGGGGGGAGGGGGCAGGGGCTGTCAGATCAGCAGGACAGACACAAGCCCAGAGGCTGGAGACGTGGGCGGGTGGGAAGTCCCCGTCCCCCCGGCAAGTGCCGGTGTCCCGCGGCTCTGCTCCGGGGAGCGGGCTGGGGGGCTGCAGGGCGGGACCGGGGAGCGGGTGGCCCCTCGGTCACACGGGGGCTGGGGTCGGGGCTGGCTCCGGGAAGAGCTGAGTAGGGGCGCGGCCCCTGCAGCCGCCGAACCAGCCGGGCAGCGAGGCTGGCCCCGGGCCAGGGAGGCCGAGCCGGGGGCGGGGCGGGGCGGGGCGGCGGCTGCCGGGTCCCGCCTGCCCGGGTCGGGCTGCCCTGGGCGCGGGGCACCGGCCGGCCCCGAGCCAGCGAGTAGCCGCAGCTTCCGTTGATCCGCCACCGCGATGGCAGCCGCTGTCCTGCGGGCAGAGCCGCCCCCCGCCCCGGCGCCCCTCGGCGGGTCCGGCCCCGCGCCCGGGGAGCGGGGCGAGCTGCCGCCTCCGGGGAGCCGGGACCGGGAGCCGGCCCGGCAGGAGGGCGAGGCGCAGAGCGAGCCGGGGGCCTGGGGAGGCGAAGGAGGCGCCCGGCCGGGGGACAGCGGGGCCCCGGATCTGGGGGGCGAGGACGGAGCGTGGGAGCCTCTCCTGGATCAGCGCAAAGCGCCAGCTGCCTGCGGCCCCGCCAGCGCGTCCCTGGGCGGAGGGCACCTCTGCCCAGTGCCAGCCCCGCTCAGCCTGGTGCCAGCGGCTGGCAGCAGCCCAGGGGCTCCCCAGGGGCTGCCCAGCCTGGAAAGGAGCTCCAGCCAGACCTCCAGCCGGAGCCTGAGCCCCTCCAGTGCGCCTCTGGGCGGGGGGCACCTCTGCCCGGCGTCAGCCCCGCTCAGCCTGGTGCCAGCGGCTGGCAGCAGCCCAGGGGCTCCCCAGGGGCTGCCCAGCCTGGAAAGGACCTCCAGCCAGACCTCCAGCCGGAGCCTGAGCCCCCCCAGCGCAGGAGCAGGAGAGCAGGCCCCGGGCAGTGCGGCCGAGTCCTGCTGCGCCCTGGGGGAAGCTGGCAGCGCCGAGGAGGAGTGCCCCATCTGCACGGAGCCCTATGACAGCGGGCGGCACACGCGGGCCCTGCTCAACTGCAGACACGTGCTATGCAGCGACTGCCTGCACGCCATCATGGACCGGGCCGGCGCCGCCGACATTGGCCGCGTGCGCTGCCCCATCTGCCGCCAGAAGACCCCCATGCTGGAGTGGGAGATCTGCAAGCTCCAGGAGGAGCTGCTGCTGCTGCACACCCAGCCTAACCCGGCCTCCCCGCTGGCACTGCCCATGCCGCCCCCGCTGCCGCCCCGGAGGCCAGGGCTCTGCGGGGCACTGGAGCACCACTTCCAGGTGCGCTTCCACACTAGCCGCATGTTCGGCTGCCTGCCCTGCGTGCGCTACCCCCTGTGCCTGGTCAGCGGCCTGGGCAGCCTGCAACGCCGCTGCCGCTGCTGCTACCTGCTTTCGCTGGCCGCGCTGCTGGCCGCAGAGACGCTCAGCCTGCTGCTCATCTTCCTGCCCATCGTGCTGCTCGTGCTGCTCTTCCTCATCCTGGACAAATAGCGCCGAGACCCGGAGGCCTCTCCAGCCAGGCCAGAGTGCGGGCAGTGATCAATGCAGGGGAGGGGATTGGAGGCGGGGGCCCTGGGCAAGGCCAGGCTGGGTGTCCCTACCCCCATCAGGAGGGCTAAGCCGCAGGTGTTGGGCTGCGGTGTTCAGCCCGGGGAGAACCCTGGCGCCCTGGCCAGCATCCCCACTCTCAGTGAGGCCGGCTCTGCAGGCCAGGAGAGACACAGCTGGGCCGCAGCGAAGCCCTTTCCAGCTGAGTTGGGCTTCTGTCCCCGCTGTCGGTAAGAACATAAGAATGGCCCTGCTGGGTCAGACCAAGGGTCCATCTAGCCCAGTATCCTGTCGTCTGACAGTGGCCAGTGCCCCACGCCCCAGAGGCAATGAACAGAACAGCTAATCATCAAGTGATCCATCCCCTGTCACCCATTCCCAGCTTCTGGCAAACAGAGGCCAGGGACACCATCCCTGCCAATCCCGGCTAACAGCCATTGATGGATCTGTTCTCCATGAACTTATCTAGTTCTTTTTTGAACCCTGTTATGGTCTTGGCCTTCACAACATCCTCTGGCAAGGAGTTCCACAGGCTGACTGTGCGTTGGGTGAAGAGATACTTCCTTTTGTTTTTTTCAAATAAAAGGAAGCAGAGCACCAGCAGGGCCCCCCTGGGCACTCCATGCCGGTGCCCGTGCACAGGGAGAGGGGCAGGGGTTCTCTGCTCACAGAAGGGCCCAGACGTGAGCTAAACGCAGGAGGTGCCGAGCTCTGACAAATCTGGAGCAGAAATGGAGGCCATGGGGCCAGCCAGTCCCAAAGCAGAGTTTAAACTGTGCCCCAGGGCAAACAGTACCACACTCCTGCAGCCTGCCCACATCAGTCGGTGTCACTGGAGCAGAGGTGGGGCAGAAGCACTGAGCACAGGGCAAGGCAGGGCTGGGCTGGCCAGGCCAGGGGTGGTTCGTGTCTGGTTCCCTCTCTTGTTCAGTCAAAAGATTCTGTCTCCTCCAATTCAGACTGTGAAAATACAAACGATTGACTTGAGAAGCGTCTGTCTGAATGCAGAGCCCATGGGTGCGACAGGGGTGGGTGCCCTGCAAGCTTTCCCTGCGCTCCTCATCTGCAGCCCAATTTGGGTTCTTCTCCCCCCAACCTTCTCTACCCCTCCCTCCTACCCTACAGCCCCCTCGGTCCTTGCTCTGCTCTGCCCAGCACCGGCTCCTGCTCCCTGGTCGTAGCCCTTCACTGAACAGCCACCGCCCACCATGCCGAATTCTGTGGGGATCTGGGCAAAGGGAAACAGATCCACCAAACTCCTTGCCCGTGTGACCAGGAAGGATTTAAACCAAGCCTGGAAGGCCAGTGCACTAGCCTTGAGCGGTGCCCGAGTTGCCAGCTGGGAGGCAACTGACCTCACAGGGCCGGGGCTATGGCGTGTTCAGTGCAGCCTGGGGCACTGCCAGCCACAGACCCCCTGTCCCAGCAAACCCGGCTATAAAGCAGAGCAGCTCTTGGCTCCGTGTCCATGGTCTTGCTCCCAGCCTGTTGGCTCCTGCTACACAGGACTGGCTGGTTATTCTGCTTGTCTGTACAGCTGGGCACTCCCCCTCCTCCCCCCACCATGCAGCAGGCAGAGGGGCTTGGTCCCCTGCAAGCCACGTGACCCAATTGACCCAGGTCAGCACCTTGGGGCTGCACAGGTGATGCTCTCTGGGAATGACACAATTCTCATGCTAATGCATGAGCCCAGCTCCCTCCCCTAGTGCCAGCTCTGTGCCCCCCAGTGCGGCCGAGCGGGGGAGGGAAGCTCGGAGTCCGACCCGCCTGGGGAAGGGGAGATCTGCTCAGCCTTTTACAGCCCCTTTCCGGGGGAGCTGCCGCTGGCACTACTGTGTGCACAGGGAAGTCCTGGCTTCTGATGGGCTGCTGTTGCTTTCCTTGGTTTAACCATTTGCAGCTAATGGATCACATCAGGCCCCCCTCCCCCAGCCCTCTGCAGGGTGGGGCGGCGGGGGGGGGTCACTCCAGGTGGCACCAATGGCTCTTAGCAACAGAACGGCCTATTAGTGCAGAGCCAACACCAGGAGCAGCCCTGCCTGGCCCCAGCAACTGCCAGCTGTTTGCTGGCCTCATGCTTGGCCTCCGCAGGCCGGTACCGGTCCCTGCCTGGGTCCTTCAGGCTCCTGCTTGCCCTTCCCTGCACAGAGATAAGGGACCCGGCGCTGCCCGGCTCTCCCCCAAGGGCACAGTAATGTCAGAGCAGGGCCTGCTCCATGCCACTGCCAGAGAGCCTGGTGCCCCTGCACCTCCAGGGCTCTGTGAGGGTGCAGTGCTCTGTCCCCAGCACAGGGGCCCCACCTGCCCGGAGCCACTGTGCCTTGCCCGGCCGGCCTAACCCCCAGCCTAGGGCAGCTCTCCACTGGGCCCAGGTTACACAGCACAAAGCGCTCCCACTGCCAGGGAACAGCCCCCAGGCAAGGCTGGCCTCCCATCGGCATGTGCACAGGCATCCCCTCTGCCTGAGCGCTGGCTCCCCCTCTCGCTATGGGGCAGGATTCCTGCACAGGGAGCCAGCGGGGCAGGGAGGTGAGGCCAGCGGGGCCACTGCTCAGGGTACCGGCCAGCTAGAGCAGCAAACAGGCGCATGAGGGGCAGGGGGTGTGAGTGTCAGTCTGGGGGAGGCGAGTTCCTGGGAAGTCACAGGTAGAGGACAGAGAAGACCGTTGGGCTCATCTCGTGTCACGTGCTAGCCACCCAGGGCTGGTTAGATCAGTGCAATCAGAGAATCTCAGGGTTGGAAGGGACCTCAGAAGGTATCTAGTCCAACCCCCTGCTCAAAGCAGGGCCAATCCCCAGACAGATTTTTGCCCCGGATCCCTAAATGGCCTCCTCAAGGACTGAACTCACAACCCTGGGTTTAGCAGGCCAATGCTCAAACCACTGAGCGATCCCTCCCCGCAGTAGTGCAGGGCCAGTCATCCTCTGGGCACACCGGGCAGGGAAAGGTGTGGGGGCAGCTCCGCTGCTCAGCCTGATCAGCCCCTTCCCCACACACAATCAGGGGCCAGTGCCCAGCTCCTCATTAACGTTCCCACCCGAGTGACAGAACGGATCCAAGGCATCTCCCACCTCCTATGGGCTCCTGGGAAACTCCTGTTTAGCCGCAAACCTGGAGACGCGGCTGCTCCATTAACAGCTCCTGCTGTTCCACTGCCTGGCCAGGGCCTCAGCCAGCCCTTCCGAGCCCACCCCCATTGGGTTCCTGCCTGGGGAGGCCTAGATGCCATGTCACCCTGGGCACTGCGGCCAGTCCCTGCTCCCCTCCATGTCGGGATCTAGCATGAATCACCTCCGTGGCACTGGCACTCAGGAGAGGAAGCTACTCAGTTCTGCTGAGTCCTGTCTTGCTGTGTGCACTGCTCGCGGGCACCAGCTTCTCAGGAGGCTCTCTCCACGGCTGCTCCTTGTGCTGGGGAGCCCATGTGCTGCCAGGGGAGTGCCCATCCTGCCCAGGGTGCTGCATCCCCAGCCATCTCTCTGGATGAGCACCTGCACGTTCAGTGTTGCAATGCCTATACCCCTTGGTGGCTGTCCCTGGGGATGCAGGGAGGAAGCGTGTCCCCATGTAGATATGTGCACATGCATACACACGTGCACACCAACATGTGGACATGCACACACACGTGCACACACATGCATGTGTACACATGTTCCCGTGCACTCACATTCACATGCAGACCCATACACACGCACACACACGATACCAGCAGAGGCACCCCCCCACCCAAATTGGACCTCACTCCACACAGCTGGAGGCAAGGGTGGGAATACAACCAGCACTGGCCTATCCTAACCCAGGTGTACCCCACAAGGCTGCAAAAGTCAGCCTGCAATCCCCTCATCTTTACTATGCAGGAGCAGCCTGTAGAGACTACTAGTCCCAGCATGCACTGCCGTCAGTGCCCTTTAAATGAAGTATTGCACGCTGGGACATGTAGTCTCCTGAGCCGCCTCCTGCGAGACGAGGTGGGGGAGGTGATACCTTTGACTGGACCAACACCTGTTGGGGAGAGAGAAGCTTTCAAGGCACACAGAGCTCTTCTTCTGCCAACCAGAAGCAGCTGCCGGGCCCAGTGCAGCGCCCCACCCCTGCTGGGAACATTCATGGGACTCCCCAAACACCCAGCGCTGCCTGATGGGACTAGGGTTGTCAACTTTCCATTTTTTCAAAACCGATACTACAGGCCCCCATGTTGCTTACACCCCCTTCCCCCAGACTCACCTGCCGCCTGCCAAGCCAGGGTGGGAGGAGCGGATGCGGAGCCTGCCTGCCTGCCCGAGCGGGGCACAGTGAAGTGGGGGCGAGGGGGAGTCTGTCCGTGGGATGAGGGCCAGAGAGAGCTGGGTCCCTGGGAGGCTGAGAAGGTGGAATGGGCCATCACAGGTGGCAAGCTCGGCTGCTGGACACCCTGGGTGCCAACCCCGCTCCTCAAGCACCGTGCGCTGTCAGCATCCTGCCTCCTCCTCCTCCTCCAGCAACTGCTGTTCTTCCTACCCTCCTTGTGGCAGAGGCTGATCGCAGCACCGCTGTCTGGACACTGCACTGGTCCCCTTTCAACTGGACTTGCCGGTCGAAAACCTGGCAACCCTTCCTGGGAGAGCAGCGCTGAGCCCAACCCCACTCGCGGTGCATTCCAGGAGTGGGGTCCTGTGCCATGCAGTGCTTGTGGCCTCGCCATACATACCCACAGGGGCCCCTGCTGCCCCGGCACTCAGGGGGCGAGCGCGGCTCGCAGTTCTGGGAGAGGGCCTCGCAGGGGGTTGAACGAGCACAAAAGCTGGCAGGCATACAGAGTTGAGCTCTGCCGAGAGACCCCCCTCTCCCTGGCTAGCCATCCCACCTTCTCTCTAATGTGCCCACTATCTTTGTGTCTGGGCGCCTGGCAGCTGATGAAGTCTTAAACCTCAGCCATTGCAGAGGCTCAGCAGCAGAGACCTTTGTCCCTGCAGCAGCAGATGCTGGGCTGGAGACCAGCTCATCCAGATGGTCGCTTCTGACCTTACCACCGAGGAAGTGGGCATGCAGCCCCAGGGGCCAGAGGGCCGGCTGGCAGGCGTGGGATGAGAGCTGGAGAGGCTGGGTGTGTGTGTGGGGGGGTACGCGGCATGAGCTCCAGCAGCCCCATCTGGGTTTGGGAAAAGCCTCAGCCACTGTTTGCTGTTCCAGTGGCAAAGGCAAGAGGCACCTGGGCTCATGGCTCCAGCACCGCACAGAACCGTACGCTCCCTGGGTGTGCACGTGCAGCCAGGGACTAGGGCTGCCAACTGTCTAATCGCACAAACCCAAACACCCTTGCCCCTCCCCTTCCCCAAGGCCCCGCCCCCTGCCCCGCCCCTTCCCAAGGCCCCATCCTGCCCCTTCCTCAAGATCCTGCCCCTGCTCACTCCAGCCTGCTTCCCTCCCTCCGTTGCTCACTCTCCCCCACCCTCACTCACTTTCACTGGGCTGGGGCAGGGCGTTGGGGTGCAGGCCGGGGTTCGGGCGCTGGGCTGGGGCCGAGGGGTTCAAAGTGTGGGGTGGAGGCGCTCCAGGCTTAGCCTGGGGCAGAGGGTTGGGGGCAGGTTCTAGGAGGGAGTTTGGGTGCGGGAGGGGGCTCAGGGCTGGGGCAGGAGGTTGGAGTGTGGGAGGGGGTTCGGGGTGTGGACTCTGGGAGGGAGTTTGGGTACGGGAGGTGGCTCAGAGCTGGGGGGAGGGAGGGAGGGGTGTGGGCTCCAGCCAGGCAGGGTTTACCTCGGGCGGCACCCGGAAGCAACGGCACGTCTAGCTCCTAGGCTCAGGGGCGGCCAAGCGGCTTTGTGCACTGCCCCTGCCTGCAGGCACCACCTCCACAGCTCTCATTGGCCACAGTTCCCCATTCCCGGCCAATGGGAATTGCAGAGTCAGCGCTCGGGGAGGGGGCAGCACGTGGAGACCCCATTGCCACGCCTCTGCCTAGGAGCCGCTGCCAGACATGCCAGCTGCTTCCGAGAGCGGCGTGGAGCCAGGGCAGGTAGGGAGCCTGACTTAGCCCCGCTGCACTGCCAAACTGTGAGCAGCCTAAAATCTCCTGGCTTGGCGTCAGTAGCCTCCAGGAGATCAAGCCTGATTCCAGGAGACTCCCGGCAAAACCAGGAGGGTTGGCAACCCTACCAGGGCCCGTGGGCTGGGAGCGAGGTGGTGCTCCACATCAGGGCACATGGAGGGAGGGCAGGACTGCTGGGTAGCAGCCTGTCACGGAGTCCCCGGGCGATGCTCTGGAACTGCTCCCTACGAAGCCAGTCAGGACGCTGGTGAAGTCTCCTCTCTGTGAGCAGACTGGCTCCAGGGCAAGAAGCTCACACGGCTTCCACCTTCCTGGGTCTGACCTTGGAGCATTCAGCATCCTCTGCCCCTCCGTGCGCTTCCCACAGCGAGTCCGCCCAGGCGGGGTCCTGGGGAAGCCACAGGGTCCTGCACCCCCAACTTCGCAGTCAGATGTGACTCTTAGCCAGCCAGTAAAACAGAGGTTTATTAGATGACAGGAATATGGTCTAACCCAGAGCTTGTAGGTACAGAGAACAGGACCCCTCAGCCGGATCCATTTTGGGGGGCAGTGAGCCAGACACCCACATCTGCACTCACCCCACGTTCCCAGCCAGCCCCCAACTGACTCTCCAGCCCCTCCTCCTTTGCTTTGTTCCTTTCCCGGGCCAACCCCTTTAGCTATCACCTTGCAGGGGGGAAGGGCCCCGGCCATTAGTTGCCAGGAGACAGAGTGTCGGCCAGTTATGTGCACTGACCCTTTGCTCTCCCACAATTACACCCCCTTATTCCACCACCTAGAGACTTAAGAAATGCATGGGGGAAACTGAGGCACCCTTACAGTATTCAGAGGAAACTGTAAGAACAGTCCCACTTTGTCACACAGGCTAAGTGGGTGAGGGACAATGTAGACACCAGGGTGGGAAGTAGGCACAAGAGCAGTGAGTGCTTGTGGGTGAAGCTGGCTGGGAGAGTGGCACTGGGAGGCAAACCAGTGGCAGGCAGGTAGGGTGGCTCAATACCGTCCTCTGCTGTCCTTGACCCATCCTGGGGCTGAGGCCAGGAAAGAAAGCTCCATCTCTGGCCATTACTCCTGGCAGAGGCACATTTCGGAGCAACAGACGCCAACAGGCAGGAGGGCTAGGTGGGGCCAGACCCACCCAGCCAGGAAGCAGCTGTTAGCAGTGCAGCCACACCCTGGGACTCCCTGATCTGCCAGTGTAGACAGATCTCCGAGCAGCTAGTCACTGCCATTTGCGTGCTCGGCTCAGCAGCTACAAATCGGCACCCTCCGAAGCAGAGAGCGTTGGTAAGAACCCAGTCCCACAAATCTGGATCCAAGCGTGCTGCACCCAGCTGGTGGGTCACAGGGCAGAGATAGGAACAAGCAGTGACCCAGAATGCCAGCTCCAGAGGTGACTGACTGGCATTCACAGCTCTGGGCAGCAGTCACTCCACCCAGCTGCTCCTAGGGGCAGGCTTGGCTTGTGCCTATATATAGCCAAGGGCTGCTCGTTAGCAGCACTGCTCTCTTAATTGGATTAGCCAGCTGCCATGGCTGATGTGCTTTCCCTGCACACAATCTCCAGCTTCTGGAAGCAGCAGCTGGTGCCAGAGGGAGCTGGGCTGGGGAGGCCTCGCCAGTGCATGAATATTTCAGCAGGGAGGATGGGTGCAGGATTTCGTCTCTCCGGAGCTGTTCCCTAGCAACTGGTCCGTTGGCCCGCGGGGGAGCCAAGCAGGGGGGTGTCTGTGTGTGACATGGGCCGGAGGAGCCGGGGCCTGTGGCAGGCGCAAGCAGTGCCTAGATGGTGCAATGAACTGGCGCCCACTCCCCGTTCTGCCCTCCAGCTCCCCCAGCCCACGCTGGGTCCCTGCTTCTAGCTAGGCAGGCAGCACTAGCCTGGGAGCCCCTAGGGACAGGCCTTGCCCTGGAGCTCCCAGCAGCGACTCGCTGCCATTTGCACACACAGCTTAGCTCGGCAGATGGCATTTCGGGCCCTACGCAGAGCAGCAGACTGCTGGCGAACTGGGCACGGCACGTGCCCCTCACTGAACGCCCATGGGGCAGGGCTGGGGGAGGGGCGAGCAGGCTCCTTGGTTGCCTCGTGCAGTTCCTGCCCCATGACCTTTCCAACGGGAGCAGCCAGTGGGGTAGCTGACGCTCCGGAAGGGGTCAGGGAGCAGGAGCAGGCAGCCCAGGGGTCCCAGCAGGGCTGCAGTTCGGGTCACCAGATAGAAAGTGTGAAAAATCGGGAGGGGGTTGGGGAGTAATAGATGCCCATATAAGAAAATAGCCCCAAATATCGGGACTGTCCCTATAAAATCGGGACAGCAGGTCGCCCTATCTGGTGTTTTCTTCCACTGTGCAGGTGCACCCAGCTGGCCTCTGGCGAGGGAGCCCGGACTGAGAGAAACCCTGGGTGCCTCCCTCCTCTCTGAGACACGAGCCCCATGGCCAGCTGAAAGCTCTGCTCTAGATTAGCCCTGCAGCCCCGGGGCCTGGGCCCAAGACAGGAATCCCTGGGGTAGGCGGCTGGGCGACCTGGCTGATCCCAATGGCCCTGTCTAGCCTCCCAAAGTGGGTGAGCTTCCGTCCCTGACATGGGGGTTTCCCCCGGGAGCCCCACCAGGGGGCCCAGCTCTGCCCCTCTGCAGCAGGAGGGGGCGCTGGGCCGGCTGAGCTGCAGCTCCCAGCCTTGTGGAGGGCAGGTCTCTGGCCCCATAGCCCCTGCCCCCCAGCACGCCCTCTGAGCAGTTCACAACCAGTCCCCACCCGCCCTCCCAGCGCTCCCCGAGGGGGCAGCTCCCCAGCAGGACAACGCTCTCTGGGTCTAGCTCACCTGCTCCCCAGAGCACGCAGCCCCTGGAGCAGGGACGGGCTCTCTGAGCCGGGGGGAGCTGCCAGCCATTGTCCGCTCCCGCTGTCCTTCCCCTGCAGGCTGTGGGGCTCTCGGAGACAAAGTGGGGTCAGAGAGTGGCCCAGCCACAGTGCTCAGATCCGGCCTCGGCAGGCAGCTCTGTCCCCACCCTGCCCCTCAGCAGGCAGCCCCGTCCCCGCTCCCGCCCCCCAGCAGGCAGAACCTGTCCCCCACCCTGCCCCTCACCAGGCAGCCTCGTCCCCCCTACCCCCCAGCAGGCAGAACCGGTCTCCCCCAGCAGGCAGAACCTGTCCCCCCCCGTCCCCCAGCAGGCAGAACCTGTCCCCCCCCTGCCCCTCAGCAGGCAGAACCTGTCCCCCACCACCCATCCCTCAGCAGGCAGAACCTGTCCCCACCCTGCCCCCCAGCAGGCAGAACCTGTCAGCCCCCGGTACCCCCTCCCCATGCCAGCCTGCACCAAGCGCTGCCTCCTGGAGCCCGCTGCAGAGAGGGAGCAGGGCAGAGCCTGCAGGGCTCCCCGGCCACATGCCTCCCTGGGGCTTTCACGGGTGGGCTCTGATTTTGGCTGCCCCCATTCATTGCTCCCCAGCGTGCAGTGGAGTCACTGCCAATCCCCTCCCACGTGCCATGCAGCCCCCACAACATACACTCCCTCCCACCCCCTCTGCCTCTCCTGGATCCCCAGCCCCTATGGCTCAGCCCCTCACCCAGGATTCCCCCAAGTCCCTGCCTCAGTCCCCGCAATCCCCAGCTCTGCCTCCCAACGTACCTTCCACTTCCCTCACCCTGAGGTCTCCCCAGTGCTGACCCCGCGCTCCCCTCTCCCGGGGCCTCTCCCCCCATCTCCCTCTGCCCTAAGGTCTCCCTGAGCCGAACCCTGCACCTGAGTTTCCACGGCCCCTTGTCCCCCAGAACTACCCCCCAATAAGGATTCTTCCTCTCCCCACGCAGGTGCAGCCCCCAGGGTTCCTGCCCCCCCCATACTACCTGAGGAGGGGCAGGTGAGCAGCTGTTGGTACTGGGGGGAAGCTGGTGGTTGTGACCCCTCCCCAGCCCCCTGCTCTCAGACCTGCTAAGCCAGGAGCCCCTCTGCACTGCAGCCTCCAGCCTGTCCAGCCCTAGGACGGCTGGTTGAGGGCAAAGCATGGCTGGGCCCTCTGCTGGAGACCCTCCTCGGTGGGGTAGGTACAGATCCAGCTGGCCACCAAGCACAGGGGATGGGGAATTATTTAGGCCCTGATCCTGGCAGCTGAGCTGTGTGGCGCTTGCTTGCAATCGGGTCTGCCTGCAGAATCGAGGCCGCCAGTCTTCTGCTCAGTGTCAGAAACCAGTGATGGGGTGAGCTGGGACCTGGGGAAAGCTGGGCTGGGAGATCTCTGGGCTGTTTGCAAGCTGAGAATGTTTTTGTAAAGGCCATTTCCTGGCTAAGGCTACAGCGAGGGCAGAGCTCAGGCTGTAGATGATGATCCGGTGGCGGGAGGGCTCTGAGCTTGGGGATGCCTCTGTCAAACAGCTGGCCAGGGGCACCTCCCATGAGCACTAGGTGGTACCCAGGCTGGCAAACAGGGCAGTGCAGCTCTGCCCAGGTGTGCATACAGTGGGGGGCAGATCCCAGAGGTCTCCGTGAGGCCGCACTCCCCTGCTGCCAACAGCGGTGGGATGAGGCCAGGATCTGGCCTCCCAAGCCCAGCCCCTCCCGCTGGCTCCAATCTCCCCTGGCTCCTCCCGCAGCCATCCTTGCCAGCAGCAGTTCCTCCCTCTGCCCGGCGCCAGGGAGGGTGCAGGCTGCGGGGATGGAGGAGCGAGGCCCCCGCCAATCCCGCTGCACTGCCCATAACAGAAGGGGAATGGCCAGCAGCCCAGAGAGTCGCGGCCATGAGAGCCGAGCCCCCCGAGTTCCCCCACAGATGGCAAAGGGTGCTGGGCAAGTAGCCAGGTGCCGTGCCCAGGAGCCCCAGGAGGGGTGGGGAGCAGGGAATGGCCACAGGGTTGAGGAAGTGACCCGTGCGCTGCGTCCTTGTGGCCTGGGCTCCCACCAGGGCTTCTGCCTCCTTCTAGCTGTTGAGCTTCTGCTCCGGGAGCCGCGCTAGTGCCACCTCCCTTCCCCGGCTCCCTTGGCTGACTGCAGCCTCCCTGGGCCAGCCCACACCCTGCTGAGGCAGCCCAGGCATCCAGAGGCAGCTGCCAGCTCCCTCCTGGGCAACGCTTCCTCATTCCACCTGCAGGGGAACAAACAGGGGTGTGGGGGCCGGATCCGGCAGATCCCTGCTAGCCTCCCTCAGTCGCCAGTGTGGGCAGTTCTCTGATCTCCCGGGCCCCGAGCACACGGGCTAGTGCACCCACAGCGCCCCCCGCAGGGCACAGGGAGGGGGGCAGGGTAGAGCCCCCCACAGGGCACAGGGCCAGGCTAGAGCCCCCCGCAGGGCACAGGGGGGCAGGCTAGAGCCCCCCACAGGCCACAGGGAGGGGGCAGGGTGGAGCCCCCCGCAGGGCACAGGGGGGCAGGTTAGAGCCCCCTAGGGTGAAGGGACGCCAGGCTCTAACACCCTGCAGGGCACAGGGGGGTGCAGGGTAGAGCCCCCCTGCAGGGCATGGAGCCAGGATCTAACACCCCGCAGGGCATGGGGGGGGGGGGAGGCCAGAGCCCCCTGCAGGGTGTGGCTGTTTCTGAGTCATGCTGCCCCATTCCCAGACCAGTCCAAGCTCTCACTGTTCAGTGCCCCAGGGCGGCTGCTCACCACTGGCAGAGCAAACCATGAGCGCTGCCCCGGGGGACTGTGGCCCAGCGAGTCTCCTCTGGCCTGGCTATTACTGACCCCGGTAGAGAGGGACACATGGTAAGGCCTGAAGAGAACATTAGAGCATGCGTCTGACGAGGTGGGGATTCACCCACCAGAGCTCATGCTCCAATACGTCTGTTAGTCGATAAGGTGCCACAGGACTTCTTGTCGCTTCTTACAGACCAGACTAACACGGCTCCCCTCTGATCTGAGATCAGCTGGTGTCTGACAGGCCAGACGGTGCCGCCCTTTGTCCCTGTGTTGAGCCCTTGACATCTACCTCTTGAGATCTGTCCGTCAGCCTGTCCGTCCCCCTTTAACCTGGGCTTTGCTGACATTGTTCAATGATGCTAATTCTTCATTCCGAATGCCATGTAGTCAGAGGTGCTGGAAGTAGGGGGCTGGGCAGCTCCCGCCCCCCTGGCTTGAAGCGGTTTCCATCACATACAGGGGTTCCAGTTTGGTTCAATGGCTCTCAGCTCCCCCACTCTACAAAGTGTTCCAGCCCCCCACATGGAGCACCAAGTGCCGTACAAGAGTCCAGGTCTATTGCATCTCTGCAGGCCCCTTTAGCAGCCAAAGCTGTAATCGCATCACAAATGCAATCAGCTTTGATTGAGAAGGCCCATTTTCCATAAAACCTCGTTGATTGGCATTACTTCTGTCCCCAACCTTTAATTCTTTATTGCCTGACTCCCCTTGCGGCTTTTCCATTACTTAGCCTGAGACTGATGTTGAACTAACTGGCCAGAGATTAACACTCTGCCCTGGTATTCTGAGATGTCAGTGGGCCAGAGAGCTTCTCAGACCTCAGCCAGCTCTTTAGGAGTGTGGGGTGCAAATTATCCAGCCCTGCTGATTCAGAACCGTTCTTAGCTGGGAGATGCTGGTTAGCACTGTCCTTAGTTACTGCTGGGCTGGGTCGTAGTTCATCAGCCTCATGGACATGAGTACATCACCCTGGCTCTTTCCACTGACACAGTCACACAAGGGACTGTGGATCAGTGATAAACACAGCCACTTCCTTTGCCTCTCAGGCAGGGGTAAATAGGCAGACATGGGCCAAATCTGGACCACCAGATGCTTTTGAATGGACCCTGAAATCTTTTTATTTACGTGTTCTATAGTTAGTGTTATTATTTTTGTGTTATTGTCTCTGGAGTCTGGACCTTGACTGTACCTTGACCAAGACATTTGGACCTTGACAAAAAATAACTGACTACCCCTGGGCCCAGGGTGGAGTCCTGAGCCAGAGGAGAGGCTGGGGGTTCTGAGGGGTCAGAAAGTTCCCAAGATCTCCCCGCCGATGCAGGAGGACAAGGAAGTCCTGCCCAACTTCTAAGACCTGCAAGAGGAGAGACGTGGGGCTCGGAGCATGACTCTTCACAGCGCCACAGGCTCCAAAGGCAGTGAACGAGGGTCTGCGGCCTGCAATGTGCAGGAGGTCAGACTAGATGATCCCGACAGTCCCTTCTGGCCTCAGTCTATGAGTTCCTGAGCAGGTCTCCCTTGAACTGGAAGTCCTGGCACAGTCAAGGAACTGTGATGTGATTGGAACAACAGAGACTTGGTGGGATAACTCACATGACTGGAGTATTGTCGTGAATGGATATAAACTGTTCAGGAAGGACAGGCAGAGCAGAAAAGGTGGGGGAGTTGCGTTGTATGTAAGGGAGCAGTATGACTGCTCAGAGCTCCGGTATGAAACTGCCAAAAAAACCGAGAGTCTCTGCATTAAGTTTAGAAGTGTGAGCAACAAGGGTGATGTCGTGATGGAAGTCTGCTATAGACCACCAGACCAGGGAGATGAGGTGGACGAGGCTTTCTTCCAGCAACTAGCAGAAGTTACTAGATCGCAGGCCCTGGTTCTCATGGGAGACTTTAATCACCCCGATATCTGCTGGGAGGGCAATACAGCGGTGCACAGACAATCCAGGAAGTTTTTGGAAAATGTAGGGGACAATTTCCTGGTGCAAATGCTGAAGGAACCAACTAGGGGCAGAGCTCTTCTTGACCTGCTGCTCACAAACCGGGAAGAATTAGTAGGGGAAGCAAAAGTGGATGGGAACCTGGGAGGAAGTGACCATGAGATGGTCCAGTTCAGGATCCTGACACAAGGAAGAAAGGAGAGCAGCAGAATACAGACCCTGGACTTCAGAAAAGCAGACTTTGACTCTCTCAGAGAACTGATGGGCAGGAGCCCTGGGAGAATAACATGAGGGAGAAAGGAGTCCAGGAGAACTGGCTGTATTTTAAAGAATCCTTATTGAGGTTGCAGGAAAAAAAATCTCAATGTGTAGGAAGAATAGTAAATATGGCAGGTGACTAGCTTGGCTTAACAGTGAAATCCTTGATGATCTTAAACGCAAAAAAGAAGCTTACAAGAAGTGGAAGATTGGACAAATGACCAGGGAGGAGTATAAAAATATTGCTCAGGCTGCAGGAGTGAAATCAGGAAGGCCAAATCACACTTGGAGTTGCAGCTAGCAAGAGATGTTAAGAGTAACAAGAAGGGTTTTCTACAGGTATGTTAGCAACAAGAAGAAAGTCAAGGAAAGTGTGGGCCACTTAATGAATGAGGGAGGCAACCTAGTGACTGAGGATGTGGAAAAAGCTAATGTCCTCAATGCTTTTTTTTGCCTCTGTCTTCATGAACAAGGTCAGCTCCCAGACTGCTGCACTGGGTAGCACAGCATGGTGAGGAGGTGACCAGCCCCCTGTGGAGAAAGAAGTGGTTCGGGACTATTTAGAAAAACTGGATGAGCACAAGTCCATGGGGCCGGATGAGCTGCATCCGACAGTGCTAAAGGAGTTGGCGGATGTGATTGCAGAGCCATTGGCCATTATCTTTGAAAACTCATGGCGATCGGGGGAGGTCCTGGATGACTGGCAAAAGACTAATGTAGTGCCCATCTTTAAAAAAGGGAAGGAGGAGGATCCGGGGAACTACAGGCCAGTCAGCCTCACCTCAGTCCCTGGAAAAATCATGGAGCAGGTCCTCAAGGAATCAATTCTGAAGCACTTAGAGGAGAGGAAAGTGGTCAGGAACAGTCAGCATGGATTCACCAAGGGCAAGTCATGCCTGACTAACCTAATTGCCTTCTATGAGGAGATAACTGGGTCTATGGATGAGGGGAAAGCAGTGGACGTGTTATTCCTTGACTTTAGCAAAGCTTTTGATACGGTCTCCCACAGTATTCTTGCTGGAAAGTTAAAGAAGTATGGGCTGGATGAATAGACTATAAGGTGGATAGAAAGCTGGCTAGATCGTCGGGCTGAATGGGTAGTGATCAATGGATCCATGTCTAGTTGGCACCCGGTATCAAGCGGAGTGCCCCAAGGGTCGGTCCTGAGGCCGGTTTTGTTCAGTATCTTCATTAATGATCTGGAGGATGGCGTGGACTGAACCCTCAGCAAGTTTGCAGATGACACTAAAGTGGGAGGAGTGGTAGATACGCTGGAGGGTAGGGATAGGATACAAAGGGACCTAGACAAATTAGAGGATTGGGCCAAAAGAAACCTGATGAGGTTCAACAAGGACAAGTGCAGAGTCCTGCACTTAGGACAGAAGAATCCCATGTACTGCTACAGACTAGGGACCGAATGGCTAGGAAGCAGTTCTGCAGAAAAGGACCTAGGGGTTACAGTGGACGAGAAGCTGGATATGAGTCAGCAGTGTGCCCTTGTTGCCAAGAAGGCTAACGGCATTTTGGGCTGTATAAGTAGGGGCACTGCCAGCAGATCGAGGGACGTGATCATTCCCCTCTATTCGACATTGGTGAGGCCTCATCTGGAGTACTGTGTCCAGTTTTGGTCCCCACACTACAAGAAGGATGTGGAAAAATTGGAAAGAGTCCAGCGGAGGGCAACACAAATGATTAGGGGGCTGGAGCACATGACTTATGAGGAGAGGCTGAGGGAACTGGGATTGTTTAGTCTGCAGAAGAGAAGAATGAGGGGGGATTTGATAGCTGCTTTCAACTACCTGAAAGGGGGTTCCAAATAGGGTGACCAGACAGCAAGTGTGAAAAATCGGGACAGGTCGTGGGGGGTAATAGGAGCCTATATAAGAAAACAACCCCAAAATCAGGACTGTCCCTATAAAATCGGGACATCTGGTCACCCTAGTTCCAAAGAAGATGGATCCAGGCTGTTCTCAGTGGTACCTGATGACAGAACAAGGAGTAATGGTCTCAAGTTGCAGTGGGGGAGGTTTAAGTCGGATATTAGGAAAAACTTTTTCACTAGGAGGGTGGTGAAGCACTGGAATGGGTTCCCTAGGGAGGTGGTGGAATCTCCTTCCTTAGAAGTTTTTAAGGTCAGGCTTGACAAAGCCCTGGCTGGGATGATTTAGTTGGGGATTGGTCCTGCTTTGAGCAGGGGGTTGAACTAGATGACCTCCTGAGGTCCCTTCCAACCCTGATATTCTATGATTCTATGATCCAAACTAGCTGGCCACAATCTGGCCTAGACCCAGGCAGTCTAGCTGGGTCCATGGATGTGTGGTAGGTCAGTGGAGGACTTGGCGCCAGGTTCACTTAGGAATTCAGGCACCTAAAGATGCAGAGGAATCTAGTGGGATTCACTGAAGGGAGTTGGGTGCCCAACCTGCTCAGGTGTGTTTGCAAATCCCACTGGGCTCCTAGCTGCATCTTTAGGCACCTCAGTGGCCTGTGGTGCAAGGATGGATCAGAGACGGGTGAGGGGTGGGTGACCATGGAGCATGGGAGTGAATGAGCGTGGCCAGAATGAGTGTGGGTGTGCAGGGAATGAACGGGCATGGCCTGGAGCTGTCACCCTTCAGCGCTACTAACCCCCAGTAGGAGGCATTTACAGGGGGCAGTAAAGAAACTCTCTTGCTTTGGCAATGATCTCCTGCCCCTGGCACTGCCCCAGCCCCTCCTGGGGAGAGGACAGGGCTTCACATTCATCTCTGATTGCCAGGCAGAGGCTCCGAAGAGCATAACTGATGGTCAGTTCTGCCTCTCCCCCAGCAGGGGTGATATGAACCACTGAATGGGTGTCCGTCAGAGACCTGCCCCTAAAATGCCAGCCAGGCCAGTTGATACAGGGCAGGGAAAAGAACCAACTCAAAGGCTCCAGCACATCAGCTGTCCTGAATGCCACCAAGTGGCCACCCACTGGCTTCAGACTCCACACACCCCGCATGTTTGGGCATGGAACAGCCCGCCCTCGCCACTGAGCCTCTCAAATCAGTGTCCTTCACAGGTGCTAAGACGAACAAAGCCTTCCTGAGCCATCTCTGGGTGCAAAACACTGTAGCTATTTAGCAAAGAAACCAGGCAACCCAGTAACACACACCTCCAACACCCAGTGTACTCCCTGTGCTCTCAGGATGCCACAAATAGATGGGAGCCGGACAGAGTCTTGCACTCAGACTGTTCGTCTCCAGCTACAGCGCTAATGACACAACACTGTACGCCCATCTCCAGCGGTGACACCACATCCACACCAGTTCTGGCTGGAAAAATACATGCCAGTTGATGTCCGTAGTTGAAACGGAACTGAGAAGAACAGGAGTACTGGAACCTAAGGACCAATAGTCAGACCTGTCGGCTGTAAATGATAAAGCCCCAGTCAGTCACTGTGTAAAACAGATACATGGGAGCCCGACAGAAGCAGCCTCCTGGACAGACGTACTCTGAAGAGTTCTCAGCCTCCCTGGAAAATCACCACCGTTCTCCTAACCATCGTGATCACGATCAACATGGAGAGGAGGAGAACATGTGGGTCATCACGCACATTTTGGGGACTGGCTCAGATCCAAAAGTTCTTCTTTCACCTACATAATAGCTTTAAATAGACAGATCCCAACGCAACCAACTATATTCCTGGAAAATATCCCTCTTGCCTTTCAAAATGCTGTAGCCAGCTGCACAGTACCTGAAAGGAACTGCACCTCCCTGCTAGAGCTGCAGCACAGAGCACAGCTTGTCCGTGCAGGATGGAGCTTTCTCGGGGGGAGGGGGGGGGCTGGAAGAAACTCCCCCAGGAACTGACCATCTGAAACCTCCCCACCTCCCATTCCAAGGGACTTGGACCAGCTGCCACCAACGAAACACGGAGCAGCCTGGGCATATTTATAAAATCCAGCAACAACAACCCCCACCAAAACACTGCACTGCACACCACTGCACTGGGAGAGAGGAGGAGGAAGGCACTCAGCAGTACAATGACAACGATGGGATAAGAACCTGGATACAGTAGAATAGAACCGGAGCCCTCTAAATAAGATGTGGCCGGATAAAATACAGCAGACCCGACGCATATACCGGTCCGAGTGGAACGCTCCTAGGAATGTGCAGTGACCTAGTGCTCACAGCATGTCATAAAAATGAAGCGAAAACCCAGCCACACAACCTGCACCCCAGCCAGATGCGTCTTACGCCAGCACCACACGGCGCGCGCAGCTTTCCAGGGAAATGTGACGTGGCCGCAGCAAAGGGCTGCCAATGAGGAGGCCATGCCCTGTGGCACTAGCCAGGTCCCACCTGCAAACTGATCGATGGCACCAAGAACCGGCCTGACTTCGGCTCCATGCTGGACCCAGGGGCAGCCTTTACTGTGGGGCTCTGAGAGCCATGGCCCAAAGCTGTAAACCCTGGGCAGGATGGATGCCAGGCAAGCAATTCCCATTATTACTTCATGCCGAGAGGGCTGCTGCATCCCTAGTTCCACTGTCTGCCCCCCCCCACCCCCGGGGTTGTTCCTGGCTGCATGGATCCCCTGTCACATGCTCACCTGTAGCTGTGCGGGTATATTCTGGGCGCCACGCTGCCGAAGTGCTGCCTCAGCTGTGCCCTTCCTGCCCCTCTTCTCACCAAAGGCAAAGATGCTGGAGCTAGAGTGTCACATGCTTTGGGGCTTTGGGAGCCAAGCACATAGCTCCCCCCAGGGGCTCCTTGCATCCCCCTTACTCCCCCTGCAAACTGCCTGGGTGCCAGCCGCCCATCCCTCTCTATTTCAGAGACCCCCTCCTTGACCCCCTCTGTCAGGTCCTTTGGGTGCACCCCCTATTTCCTCCTCCCCCAATGCCAGGGCCTCTGAGTGCCCCCCACTCCCCCTTCCCCTGATTCCAGGGCCTCTGTGTGCCCCCACTTCCCCCTTCCTCTGATTCCAAGAAAGAAACCAACAGAACTCCACTGGCCATCACATACAGTCCCCAGCTAAAACCCCTCCAACTCATCATCAGGGATCTACAACCCATCCTGGACAATGATCCCTCACTTTCACAGGCCTTGGGTGGCAGGCCAGTCCTCGCCCACAGACAACCTGCCAACCTGAAGCATATTCTCACCAGTAACTGCACACTGCACCATAGTAACTCTAGCTCAGGAACCAATCCATGCAACAAACCTCAATGCCAACTCTGCCCACATATCTACACCAGCGACACCATCGTAGGACCTAACCAGATCAGCCACACCATCACCGGTTCATTCACCTGCACGTCCACCAATGTAATATACGCCATCATATGCCAGCAATGCCCCTCTGCTATGTACATCGGCCAAACTGGACAGTCTCTACGGAAAAGGATAAATGGACACAAATCAGATATTAGGAATGGCAATATACAAAAACCTGTAGGAGAACACTTCAACCTCCCTGGCCACACAATAGCAGATCTTAAGGAGGCCATCCTGCAGCAAAAAAACTTCAGTACCGGACTTCAAAGAGAAACTGCTGAGCTTCAGTTCATCTGCAAATTTGACACCATCAGCTCAGGATTAAACAAAGACTGTGAATGGCTTGCCAACTACAGAACCAGTTTCTCCTCCCTTGGTTTTCACACCTCAACTGCTAGAAGAGGGCCTCATCCTCCCTGATTGAACTAACCTCGTTATCTCTAGCTTGCTTCTTGCTTGCATATATATACCTGCCCCTGGAAATTTCCACTACTTGCATCCGACGAAGTGGGTATTCACCCACGAAAGCTCATGCTGCAAAATGTCTGTTAGTCTATAAGGTGCCACAGGATTCTTTACTGCTTTTACAGATCCAGACTAACACGGCTACCCCTCTGATACTTGGTCTGTAACAGCAACTCCTCTCAGGCCTGACAAACTCACTACTCCTAACACACTGCTTCCGTAGTATTCGTCCACAAAGGGCCTTGTGAGGTGTCTAAGAAATGCATGTATCATACTGATCCCCCAATGGTTGTAAGATGTATGTGTTGGTGACATTTAAGGAGTTCTGTACAGTGACTGAAAATACGTCTGAGTCTGTGTCCCCGGCAGGCTGGACAAACAGGTTTTGCCCGACAAAGGAACGTAGATTCACTTGTCTACCTAGGTTCATATGTAAATTAAGGAATATAAGCCTACACAATGGCAGCCCATTTTGCATATAATGTCAACAGGAGTGTGTGAGGACAACTTGGAGCCAGGAAAAGAGTCCTGACTCTGGGGCCAAAGACAAGGGCCTTTGGGGGTACAAGAAGAAGGCACAAGGACACCTTTAACCTGCACTTGAGGAAGTCATTGGGCAGTGTGACTGCATTCAGGAAAACAGGATCCCGGCATGTCCTATGTAAGTAGCTGCATAGGGAACAACTAGCAGAGAAATCCAGTCCAGCGGCTGGAAGTAGAAGCTAGAGAAATTCAGACTGGAAATAAGGCACACATTTATAACGGTGAAAGTAATTGCCCATTGGAGCAAGTTACCAAGGGTTGTGGTGGCTTCTCTGACACTGACAGTAAGACTGGATGGTTTTCTAAAAGCTCTGCTCTAAGAATTCTTTTGGGGCAGTTTTCTAGCCTCTGTTATACAGGAGGTCAGACTAGATGATCACTGGGACACGCTGTACCTCAAAGCAGCACCCCCATATTCACCACTATGATACGATTATATGTTTTGTACCAAGTATGCCTTGTGAGGTACCATTGTAAAAGTCTTGATCTGCTGAATATTAGCACCCTGTTGAATTGTGTGTACGGTTATTGTATGTGAAGTGATGGAGTATTGCTATGTGAGTCACTGAAATACCTTGCGTGGTTGGGAACGCCCACAGCCAGCCTGTCAGTTGCGACAAGGGAGGGCCCAGACAGCATTAATGGACCATCAAGAAAACAATCTCTTATCCCAGAGGCTTTTTAGAGAAGGCACCTATGCAGTGGAGACGGCTTGACCAATGGGGACAGACTGACCCTCACATCACAGCAAGGAGCTTTCTAGCAGCTGGAAGAAGGTACAAAAAGGGAGACAGTGACATCATCACTTGCCCTCCTCCTCCAGCCCCCAATCTCAACACCTGGAAGCACATCTGGAAGACAAAGACTTTGAAGTGGGGAAGTTAGTCCCAGCCTGTGTATTGAGGAACTGTAACCTGCTTGTACCATCTGTTAGGGTGAGACACTGCTTGAGTCAAATCCTGCTTAGTTTGGAGAATTTATTTTTATTTCTTAAGTAACCAACTCTGAGCTCTGTGCCTGCTATTTATCAGCACTTAAAATCTTTTTGTAGTTAATAAATCTGTTTTATATTTCACCTAAAACCGTGTATTTTGGTTGGAGTGCTTGGGGGAAATCTCAGCTCAGGTTACAAAGGCTGGTGCATGTCCACTTCCCTTTAGATGAAGTGGCGAACTAGGTAATGAGCTGACACTGGCCAGGCTTCTGACCAGGGCAAGAAAGTAGAGTTCTGGGGTGCAAGACTGGGGAGCTGGGGGGGAAGTTGACTGAAGCCTCCTTAACTGGTGGTTCATGAGTGTCTGGGAGCTCATTCATGGAACTCAGTGGGGTGTGTCCCTGCCTGTGGATGTCTGTGTCAGTGCAGTGCCCGCCAGACTGTTGTAGCTTGACATCAGTAGCACAGGGTGAGAGGGAGGCTTGGAGGTCTCAGTGGTCTCACATTTCAGGCTGGGACTCTGTCACAACCACAATGTTTCCTTCTGGCCTGGGAATCTATGAACCACGGCCAGGCAGCTGAGGGTGTGATAAGACTGCTTGTAGACAGATAGCCTGTTAAAGTTAGTTTAGATTCTAAGAAGTGTGTTATCTTTTGGTTTTATACGTGACCATTTCTGTTTCCACTTGCTATCCCTATTCGCTTTCTCTTAATCGTTGATAACAAACTTATGTTTGTTTCACTATAAATGTATCTCAGAGCTGTGATGTTGTGAAGGACCTGATCCCGAGTTGTACCAGTCACACTGTGTGCATATTGTTCCTTGGGGACAGCAAAGTTGGTAATTTCTGTGAGTGTCCAGGGACAGGGGCTAGATACTAAAGGAGGACGCTTTCAGCGGGTTCAGGGGCTGGAGTACACCTACCGTTAACCTGCCAGGCAAAGGGTGGGCTGACAGAGCCCTGAGGGGATTGTTTGGGTGGCTGACAGATTGGTGGGGTCAGGGAGCTGACACCCAGTTTAGAACCAGCAAGTCTCTATCTTGCTGATGGGCGAAGGCAGCAAATACATCCACAGTCCTGAGTAGCCCAAGAAAGTGTCACAGTGTCATAGAATCATAGAATCTCAGGGTTGGAAGGGACCTCAGGAGGTATCTAGTCCAACCCCCTGCTCAAAGCAGGACCAATCCCCAACTAAATCATCCCAGCCAGGGCTTTGTCAAGCCGGGCCTTAAAAACCTCTAAGGAAGGAGATTCCACCACCTCCCTAGGGAACCCATTCCAGTGCTTCACCACCTTCCTAGTGAAAAAGTTTTTCCTGATATCCAACCTAAACCTCCCCCACTGCAACTTGAGACCATTACTCCTTGTTCTGTCATCTGCCACCACTGAGAACAGTCTAGCTCTATCCTCTTTGGAACCCCCTATCAGGTAGTTGAAAACAGCTATCAAATCACCTCTCACTTGTCTCTTCTGCAGACTAAACAATCCTAGTTCCCTCAGCCTCTCCTCATACGTCATGTGCTCCAGCCCCCTAATCATTTGTGTTGCCCTCCGCTGGACTCTTTCCAATTTTTCCAAATCCTTCTTGTAGTGTGGGGCCCAAAACTGGACACAGTACTCCAAATGAGCCTCACCAATGTCGAATAGAGGGGAATGATCCCGTCCCTCAATCTGCTGGCAATGCCCCTACTTATACAGCCCAAAATGCCGTTAGCCTTCTTGGCAACAAGGGCACACTGCTGACTCATATCCAGCTTCTCATCCACTGTAACCCCTAGGTTATAGGGGGGAGGGATAGCTCAGTGGTTTGAGCATTGGCCTGCTAAACCCAGGGTTGTGAGTTCAATCCTTGAGGAGGCCACTTAGGGATCTGGGGCAAAAATTGGTCCTGCTGGTGAAGGCAGCAGGCTAGACTCAATGACCTTTCAAGGTCCCTTCCAGTTCTAGGAGATTGGTATATCTCCAATTATTACCTAGGTCCTTTTCTGCAGAACTGCTGCCTATCCATTCAGTCCCTAGTCTGCAGCAGTACATGGGATTCTTCCATCCTAAGTGCAGGACTCTGCACTTGTCCTTGTTGAACCTCATCAGATTTCTTTTGGCCCAATCCTCTAATTTGTCTAGGTCCCTCTGTATCCTATCCCTACCCTCCAGCATATCTACCACTCCTCCCACTTTAGTGTCATCTGCAAACTTGCTGAGGGTTCAGTCCATGCCATCCTCCAGATCATTAATGAAGATACTGAACAAAACCGGCCCCAGGACCAACTGTTGGGGCACTCCGCTTGATACCAGCTGCCAACTAGACATGGAGCCATTGATCACTACCGATTGAGCCTGACCATCTAGCCAGCTTTCTATCCACCTTATAGTCTATTCATCCAGCCCATACTTCTTTAACTTGCTGGCAAGAACTGTAGACGTTACATTCTCCTGCGTGTGATGTCTCTTTGGAGTCTGGCTCCTTCTCCTGGTTTTTGTCAGTGTCTTAGTGGGCAGTGCCCAGTGGCTGGGACTGGGACTCTGTGCTCAGTAGTGCACTGACATTTCCTCAGGTCACCAGAGCACCTGCTCGGCCAGCACCTAGTAGTTAATATACAGGAGATAACAGCAATAGTTTACAGGAGTTTATGGTGTGAGCCCCTCGGTAGTAGCTTCTGCTAAAACAACTAACTCTGATTTCCTTGGGATTATTCCCCACTTAACTGAGTTCTACTGTACCCCCAACTGATTGAGATAAAACATAATTTGGCCTTGAGAGGATTCAGTACACCCCTCCATCGAACTCATTACACTACCAGCTGATGGCAGGGAGGGGGAGCGGAAGGGAGTCCCGGGGTCTCTACTGCACATCAGGGCCCAGTATTGGGGAAAGGAGCTATACACAACTCACCACAGCACAGGAGATTCACAGAGGTGTGACGTGGCCATTCATCTCAATGGAGTGTAAACTGTGAACATGTAAACTGACCTCTGAGAGTCGGGTTATTGTGTTATAATTTGAAATACATCTGAAGTCACCCTGTCCCAAAACCACCAACCAAGAGTTAGTAATGGTCCATCACAGTGGTGATAGAAGTGACTCAGCACATGGGAGCTGCGGGGGTGTTACACCGCGATAAAAGGTTATTTAATGGTGGCCAAGATAATACAACTGGTTATATAAAAAACAAAACCATAAGTGGGATTTTATTTAAACTGGAACAAATGGAGCTGGAGTCCACCTCTCTACAATGACATTAAATATATGAAGAATTTATATAATAAAAAATAAAATTTGAATTCACACACACATTATACCTTACTACTAAGTGTATTTAACTAAATATAACCCTCTAAATAAAAAATATCTGTCTCTGTATGTACAGGCTATTATCTTATAGATTATGATTATAATTATTAATTCAAGGTTCTCACTGGGTTCTGGCTAACGCTCACGTCAGTCTTTGCACCTTGGGCACCACTCATGACTCGACTCCAGGATGCTTGCTTGTGGCGGTGCACATTAGCCCCGCCCCACAGGCTCTCAAGGACCTTCGGTTCTCCTGTTCCAGATCTCCAGGACAACATGAGTCAGTGACAGGAGACAACTGGATCCAATGATCAGGAACAGGCAGGACCAGCTGCTCAGGAACATACCATCCAGCCATCCAACATACCATCCATGACTTGACCAGCCAGCTGGAAATGGAGGGGACCCTCTCCTGCACGTATGTCCGTCCTGCCCAACCTCAGCCTCTGCACGTACTGTCGGTTTCCCTCCTTCCCTCTGTGCCCCCCGCACTGTTTCCATCTCTCTCAGGCTCCCCGCTGCCTGCCTCTCTCCCGCTGCCATCCCCCTCTTTGCCTCCCACTCTCACTTCCCCACCCCATGAGGGGTGGGGCACCTCCTCCTGCTCTCTCAGAATAATGACGGCGCATTCACCCTGAACCATACAGCCCCAGACAGGGGAGAGTCCCTTCTCCATATTTATACTCAGCTGCGTGAGAACACCTCCATGGAGATGAATTCACCCTGACACAAAGCTCTGAGGGCTGTGACTCACACACACAAAGTCTCAGCATTGCGCGCTGGTGGCATGCACCGAGCCTGCTGGTTCTCCTTTCCTAGCACAGACCCTCTGTGTCACGCCGAATGCGGCCTGGCACAGGCGTTCTGTGAGCTCTGCACAGCACAGGACCCATTTGTCCCAGTCAGATCACTTGCACTAGTCTGTCTGGCGGCATTTTCACTGTGGCAGCAAATCCCCCCATATCAGTGCTGTGACCCTGTGACCGCCTAGTTCCTGTAGGCAGATGGGCAGTTGGCAATGGGATCCACGGGTGCACTGCTGATCTTCCTTAGGAGTGCGCTCCCCGCTCGCACTTCCCAAGGTGCCTCACTGCAGCCCCAGAGCCCAAGCAAGCCCCTGCAGCGTGCTCAGTGTTCCTCGCATCAAAGCAACAGGCGCTTGCGTTTAGCATTGATATAATTTTGATGTAAACATGACATGAGTCTAATGCAACAACCAAAGCCCTTCCCAGCCAGCCAGAGCTCCGCCTTCTAACAGCAAGGCAGGTCCATGATCTCCGCAGCCATCCAGCCAGCCAGCACCACCTCCACACACACTGCAGTGGCAGGTGTCACCAGAGGGCGCTGTTACGCATGAGTCTGTCACGTTGGTTTTTGTAGTGCATGAGCAAGTTTTTAATCTTGGAAGAAAGATTTGTTTATTGTTTGGTTAGGCAAGGTGCCGTGTTGCGAGAAGCTGTTGCAAGCAGCAAGGAAGCTTCGTCTCTGGTAGACTCAGTTTTTGGTGCAGAGCAGTTTCTTGGGAACTGGGCAGCAGTGTGTGGGCTGAGATTGCTGGAAGAGAGGATTGCTTGACCAACTCTGCTCCAGACGGGTGCATGTGGGTAAGCAAGTTATACTTAGGCTGTGTCTACACTACCAGCTAGGGGTGCGATTCCCCTGCTTGTGTTCACGTACTCCACTACCAGTGCTAATGTAGCAACATTGCTATTTATACAATGAGAGCTAGCGGGGGTAAGTGTACACTAGCAGGGAAACCACCCTCTGGCTCGTAGGGTAGACATAACCTCAGGATATACCCAGACTCCACTCACTGATTGCTCCTCCACCCGGCAGTCAGCCTGCCAGGGCCCAGAATTCTCTAGACGCTCGGCAGAGGGGAAGAACGTACAGTCAAAGCTGTGCAGAAAAGGAGCCGCCCTTGGGTTTAAGAGCCGGTACTGGCTCCCCAAAGTTGCTATTTGCTGCCTGTCCCTAACAAAGGAGATCCTGAGAAAACAATAGGCCCCAGAGCAGCAAACTGCCTGTCAAGGGAGGTGCTACAGCCTTTGTGGTACAATAACTTTTGAAATGCTGGGGATCTAAATGGGTTCTTGATGCTGTGAAGTAGCTGAGCTCAGGCTCAGCCCAGGGATATACGGTTATTATGAGGATTAGAGCCATCGTTTTTTTCCTAGCTCTGCACACACACACAAAGTTATACAAATCTGAACTCGGTAGCTCATTTTTGGGAATGTGTCTCTCAGCTATTCCTTGACCAAATGATCCCAAATTTGCACCACAAAGTATCCCCCAGTCCCTGTTGTGGCCAGCTATTTTCCAACACAACATCCCTATGCATGTGGCTTTAAGAGCACTTCAACATTCAAAACCAAGACATTTGGGGGAGCTGTACCTTATGATGCCTAATTTGAATTATAAAGTCTACCCCGGCTCCCTATGTGAGAGAGTAATTTTCAAGCCAGTCTGGCCCTTCATGTGAATGCCAGAGCACTCTGCAATTTTGCATTTACACAAATGTTAATGCAACCTCTCCTCTCCTCTAATGGAGCTCCTGCATGCATGCTAGTGTTTGTTGCTCAGAACAGTATGTGGGCCACTTTCTAGGGCTTAAGTGAAGAGCTGATACTTTTTGCATGATCAGGTACGGAAGCTGCCTCTTGATGCTGCACACTGGATGAGCTCAGGGGCTGCCTACTGCCGGGAGTATTACGTGGATGCTGCCCATCGTTTTTGTCCTAGTTGTACATAAAAAAATGTAATAAGAATCAGCAAATTTTACCATGACATCATTTGGGGAGGGCTGTGTCTCAGGAACCCCTTGGCCAAATGACCACATGGAATCCTTGACCAAATTTGCACCACACCCTCTATGGCCTCTCCTCAGGTGGGATACACATTGCCAAGCCAATCAAAGCAGTTGTGGATTTTCATAGGTTCCATGGCCAGAAGGGACCATTGTGATCATCTAGTCTGACCTCCTGCACCACACAGGACAAAGACTGGCCCCACAATCATCCCTAGAAGCAGATCTGTTAGAAAAGTATCCAATAGTGGTTTAAAAATTCCCGGTGATGGAGAATCCACCATGACCCTCAGTAAATTGTTCCAATGGTTAATCACTCACACTGTTAAAAAATGTACACCTTATTCCCAGTGTGAATTGGTCTAGCTTCACCTTCCATCCATTAGCTCGTGTTACATGTTTCTCTGCTAGATCGAAGAGCCCATTATTGAATATTTGTTCCCCAGTTAGGTACCTACAGACTCTACTCAAGTCACCTCAACCACTTTTTGAAAATTCATTGAACAGAAAGTTTTGTGCACTTTAACTGTGGAAGTCACTACTGCTCCTCCATAACAATTGAGGCATTTTAGTGTTTGTGGTCCCAGATGAAATTATACTGATTGTTAAAGACATAGTAGATTGTTTGATTTGTTTTCTTAGAATGTCACCTCAGAGTGGACGTAAGGCTCTTTGGATACCTTCATTGTGCATTTCCAAGTGGCTCCCAGTGGAAGTGAACCCAAGCTGCTCTCTGGGATGATGCGGCACCCTCTGCTGACAGGAGGCAGAGAGGAGGACTGTGAGGATCAGGGGATTGGAGGGGATGGCCCTCTTTGAAGGACACAGCCTGTAGCAGAGTGCCATCCGCTCCTGCCTTCTTGCACCACAGAAACCTGCTCCAATTCCACTGGTTGGGTAGCTGCACTGTGTAACAAAGGGTGAATCCCGGCTTCAAGTCCACGCACTCTCAGCTATGACACCAGGACTGGTGCCTCCATCATAGCTTTTGGGGTGGGGTCCTCCTCCCAGTTGGAGACATGAACACATCTCATTTTCCTAATGCTGGTGCCTGGCACACCCAGCTCAGGGTAAGACGCTGGAGCCCCCCAGCTCCAGACAAGGCCCGCACACTCCTGGGAGAGTCACAAAACTGCACTCCTGAGTTCCTGCTTTGTTCCCAGAAGGTGATGTCAGGTGGGCCCCGCATGAACCCTGCCCAAGTTTTCACCCCAGGGTCAGCTGTTCCGAGCTCCCTTCCGCCAGGATCTGACTCTTTCAGCTGCCTCAAGTCCCATGAGCCACCTCGGCCCTGACGACCATTGGGCACTAGCTTGCTTCTCCCCACAGGGTTCTGACCCCTGCTAGCCAGATGGGTACAACAGAGCCCTGCCCCGTTACAGGGAAGGAGGCCCGAGGGCAAGATGCCCTTCAGCCCCAAGTCCCATGAAGGCTGGAGCGCACACTGCAGAAAAATGCAATTTTCTGCCCTCTCCCAGGCAGGAAAGGAATCCTGCTGAGCTGATCGAAGGCCTTTGCAACAGCCCCCCAGCCCCTGCTCCCAGAACTGGCCTCCCTCCTGGAAACAGATCAGCCACTTCACGTGCTCCTTGCAGGTTCTTTGGCCTCCTGTAGCTTCTGTGCTATTGGAGTCTGCAGCGGAGACACCTGAGGCCATGACAAGGCAGTTTGACTGTGGTGCTGCAGTGGGCACTGCCCGTGATTGTCAGCTTTGCAGCAGGCAGTTTCCTACAAATGCTCCATTTCCTAAGAGGCCCTATCTGAAAAATCAGCTTTTCAGAGCAGTTTCCCCAGGAAAAGGTGCTGGGCCAGATCCGCTCCTCGCTCATGCCAGTGGCAGTTGGGAGTAACTCCTCTGGAGGCAACAGACTGGCACTGGAGTTTCACTGGGGTAGCCGGGCTCAGGCCTGCCCCCGAGCATGTGCCTAGGGCCATTAATGCAGCTGAGAGACACACAACTGTCACCGTGTGACTTGACCGGCTTGGGGTTGACTGGGCCATTGCTGCCCCAGGGTCGTGCAACACTCAGAGTGAAGGGAGAACACAGCTCCTGGCTACAGCCATTCCCCTACAGTGCAACTGCCTCTTGGTTGGCACCTCATTTGCATGTGGCCTGGTGCATTGTGGGACTTAGCATCTCTTTGCTGGACTCAAAGGTTCTGTTTCTGCAGCTCTGCCCTAGCACTGCTCATGGGATCCCCCTGCTCGTATTACAGACCCTGCCTGTTCCCAGTGCGGGTGGGAAGGGTCGGTTCTGTTTTTTATTGGGAGCTTTTATTTCTCTTGTGGTGAGAGTCCGAGGGCCGAATGCTTCATTGTCCTACAGCTCCTTGCATCAGCTGCACCAGTGCAGAGGCACTAATGGGCTGGAAGGGCCCCAGGGAATACACTCCCACCCAGCCAGCTCGCCAGCCCCTGCACAGGAGCCATGCCCCCTCCCCATGCGGGGCCATGACTGGGGCAGATCAGTGGTGTGCTGGGGCTGGCCAGCGGCAGGAGGATGGTTGGGGTTATTGGGGTCTCCTTATGCTTCAATTGCTGCAGCCCCAGGACTGAGATCTGCTCCCCTTTGGTGCAGAGCCTGGCACAGGGAAGCCAGGATTGTATGCAATGGTAAATACCCTTTGCACCTCTGCTCAGAGGCTCGAGTGGGACTCGCGAAGCAGCCCCCAGGAGCCGACCCCTGTGCTCAGCAAGGCAGGGCCAGGCTACCACCCCACAGCACCACCCCACCTCCCCGGGGCAGCGAGCTAGCCTGGCTCAGCCTCTGCTGTCACCTCCCTGGACTGGTTTGTTCTTTGCCTGCCCGCCCCTGCATGGGCAAGAGCCGGGCGAGCCGGGCCGGGGAAGCTCAAAGCTGTGGCACATTCCCAGGCGTCTGTGAGATGAAAGCCTGTCCTAGCAGGAGCCCAGGGAGGAGCATCCTTCCCAGCTGAGCTGCTCTGAGCACTTAATCCTCTGAAGCAGCGCAGAGCTTTCCCGGCTGCCCTGGCGGCTGGCTGAGGAACCAGAGCGCCTAGCGGACACCTTGGGGGCGGAGCAGGGACTCAGTCTGAGCAGCACGACCTCGGGCCGGGCGGCCAGGGGAGGGAATGCGTGGGTCTTGTTTGGGTGCCTGGGGCAATCTATTGAGAGTCAGGGCTCCTCAGACCCAGGGCCTGGGGATGCCTCCTCCATTCAAACTGTCACGGACTCACAGATCGTCCCACTTGTGGCCCGTGCGGTCCGTGGGGGGTGCCCATTCCAGTGCCACAGCCCTTCTCGGGGGTCCACTCTCTCTCGGGGTCAGGCCCCTCCGCCTCCCAGAGCCGCACCTCTCTGAGCCTTAGCACGTCTGTCTCTTGCCGTGGGCCCCCACAGGGAGTCCACGCGCTCTGGACCCCCCCGAGCCTCCACCCCCGAAGGGGTTGATGCAACCCTGCTCTCTAGCCCGGAGCGACTCTCAGCCAGCGTAAAACTGGAGGGTTTAGTGAGAGTTGAACCCAGCGCAGGGAACTCTCCGGGCCTCAGGCCTGGCCTCCCTCAGCCCAGCACATCCCAGTTCCCCTGCATCCCGGTGGGCTCTGCCTGCTCCCCCTCTTCAGCCCAGAGCCCCCCAGCTTCCGGCTGGGCATCTGATATCCCTGGCCCCAAGCCCCACCTCTGTCCATTGGCTTCTCTCCAGGTAAACAGGGTCGTAAACAGGAAGGCCTGGGTCTCCTCTCCTCTCAGCCCCCCTCTGGCCCCCTCCGGCTGGAACCGGCTGGTCAGGTCACTGGGGTCCTCTCTCCGCAGCCCATTGTCCTCCCACTGGCCAGAACCGGCTGTGACTCCTGAGCTGGGTCTCCGGGTCCCCAGGTCACCAGTCGCTGGGGTCTCCATCCTCCAGGCCATTGGCCGGGGTCCCGAGTTCCCTCTCCGGTCCTCTGTAACAACAAACTCCCTCTCCCCTCACCTCGTTAAACCAGTAACACCCGGGGACACTGAGTCCCCCTCCCTCTGCATGCAACCCACTGGAAAACACGGAAAAACCAAGAAACCCCCCCACTTCATCACACAAACAAATAGGCCCTGGCAGATTTCCAGGCCAGGCTCAGTTAGTGTCTCTCATTGGGACCCCTCTGCACTGGCTCCCTGCTCAGCTGGTGCTGCTCCCCCATGAGACCTGCCCCCAGCCGTAATATCCAGCACTCCCGACCTTTGCCTTTGGTTCCTGGGGGTTCCTCTCTGCATTCAGCTACTCTGCAGCTCCTGGCTAGCCCAGGGCCACTGCTTCCAAAGGGAGCCCAGCCACTTCTTGCTCAGGGTCCTTGCCCTGCCTGGCCAAGGGAAGGGGCAGTGCAGTGGGGAGGGGGCTGAGGGGAACTGTAGTTTCCGGCTTAGCAGATCCACACTCCAGTGGGGCGGGGAGGGGTAATTCTGCAGTCACTGTCGGACAGTTTCTTTGTTCCGTCTGGGGTCTCTCGGGTGGGGAGTGCTGCTCGCCAGCATCTGTGTTATGGGAGAATGGGAGTCCAGCCATTCATGGCACATGGGCTGAGGGGCTGCCTGCAGGCACCGTCTCCTCCTCAGCAGCAGTGGGAGAGCAAAAACCGTGCATAATGCAGCGTTAATGCTGCTTGGCTGCAATCACAGAACGTCACGGGAACACAAAGGTTCCAACATCAGTGTTACCTGAGCTGCATTGGACACACATGGGCGCGTTCACACGTGTGCACTCTCACACTTGCACACTCAGAGCTGTGCACACAGGCACACACATGGAGGTATATGCACACACATGTAAATACACCCAGAGATACATGCACACACACACACAGAGGTAACGTTGATGCTGGAAGCTTATATTTATATTTGATTCTTGCTTTTCCCGGTAAAACATGCTGCTTAATGTTATTGCTAATGTAAAAATACATCAGCATCTGGTGAAACGTGCAGGCTGTGCGCCAGGCGCCCCAGGGAACCTGTACTTCGCTTCGCCACATCCTGCCGCCTTTAATGCAGAGCGGTAACGCTGTGGTAGCTTAGATTGTTTTCCCTTATTTATAAAATAATGCAAAGGAAACAAATGTTCTTCCCTGACCGTGACTGCACTTGGCACTAATGGGAGGACATGCTACTACTGGCCGTGGGGGCCTAATGGGACTGTCTAGCGCGTCTCCCCATAGCAGTGAAGAACTGGGGTGAAGTACTCAGGAGTGGTACCCTACCCCTAACCCTAACCCGGACTGCGCACACATGGCATTTGGCTGGCTGCACATGCTAGCAGGCAGTGTAGGAGTCTGGGGGTAACCACAGCCTCTGGGTCGGGTCCAGGCTTTATGCAGAACTTTCTCCACGTTATGCAAATAAAACTGCAGCCGCGGCACGGTGGCCATGCAGTTCTCAATAGTGTCCGACTGTCCGTCTCTCAATGTATTTTTAATGCACCAATTGTCTTGGTATCAATAGTTTATAAAACATCCCTAAGATTTGAACCCTCAGAGCCATCCGGACAGTCATTTCCTTCCTTAGGGTTCACAGGCAAGGGCTGGAGGGTTCTTAACTCACCATATCCAGGTCTAGGCACGGCCCTAAAGCTCACCCCAGTTGCCCCACTGCTGCTTGGGAGAGTGCCCCTGTGCCCTGCTGGGGCTGCTAACCTGTCGGGGAGGAACTGCTGCTGCGTTAGAGCAGGCCTGTGGTCTGTAGGGTCAGGGGTTCTGCAGCAGCTGCCCCATACGGCCAGCTCCATGCCCGACCTGCTGCCCTGCCTTACGTCTTCCTAGAGGTTCATCACATGAAAAGTATCTTTTAATTCCTGGAGACCCCAGGACAGTCCTGGGTGGTTGGTAACCACCCACGCAGGACAAGTGCTGGATGTGCAGTAAAGGAGCGAGCCGGCCGTTGCTGCCTGGAGCCCAGGCCAGAGCGACTCCAGAACAATACCCTGTTCCTGGCATGCAGCTCAGACACGGGGGCCCAGTCCCGGGCAGAGAGCTGGGACGGGTAGGAGGGGGCTGGAGGTCCCTTTCCCTGGAGAAAGCCTTTTCTGCCGGGCTCACTCCCATGAGCTGCCAGGTCCCGTCTCGTCCAGGCTCGGGGCCTCCCGGCACCACAGTGGTGAGCCAGCCAGGGGCCGGCAGCAGGCTGTTGGCGAGGTTTGTAAATGCCTCCACAGGAATCCTGGCCTTGTCTAGTCCCAGCTAAACGGCCTCCTGCTCCCCTGCCCCAGCTCCTTGCCCCATGCAACATATTCTATAGATGCTCGGTGTGGTTCGTTCTAGTATAAGCTTTATTTGGGAGATGGAGCAGGGGTTAACAAGGCCAGGTAGAAAACAGGAGCATTGTCACAACCAGCGACAGGAGGAATCGGCAGAGCGAAAACGAAACGCTGTCAGGCCCTGTTCTCGGTGCTCTCCTCAGCCCTGTCCTACCACTGCCCAGTGAGCACGGCCTCTCGGGACTCTCCTCCAGCCTCGGCAGGGCTGCAGGAAGCGCTCATGCTTTGGCTGCATCCACAGGGCCGGGAGCCAGGGGGGTTGTCTGCACTGCAGTGTCTTCCCCAGGGAGCCTGCGGGGCTACTTGCTGGCTCTCACCTTCCCTCTCCCTAACGGCGCCGAGGCCAGCTCTGGGCTCCCTGCAGAGGGGGGTGGGTTTGGGCTCTTGGGGCTGTGGCAGTGTAATAAGTAGGAACGAACTCACTCCGACATGTGTGGGGTGAGCTGAGCTGGCCGGGTGTCTAGAGCTCACCTAGCAGAGCCAGCCCTGGCCAGAGGGCCCAGAAGATATGGGAGCCAGGTGTGTACAGACAATACTGCCCCAGATGGCTGATCTGGGCCCAGGCCTGGGCAGCGGTACCCAGGGAGTGTGCGTACAGCGCGCGCGCACTGCCGTACCTCGCAGCTTATGGCTTGTTTTATTCCTTTTTGCTTTTTTGCAGCGAGCTCTCCCCAAAATGTCCTGAAGAGATAACGTCTCCAAGCATGGCAGCTGCTTCCCTCTGCGTGAGCGATAACAGGGCATGGTGCTGGGTAGCCGCTCTCACCGCTGCCCCTTTGGGGACAGGGACGCTGTCATAGGCAGATCAGTCACCCCATCCTCTGCAGTTAGTAGTACAAAGGGGTGGGGTGGCCTTGGCTTGCTAGCCAGATACCCTCTGGGGCCCCCACCCCTGGGCTGCCCTACTGCGGAGCAGGAGCGTGCTGGAGGGGCACAGGGGAGGAACACGGCATGGCACACTTTGAGAAAGGCTTCGGCCTCTGCTGCTCACTCGGCTGAGTGAGGAGATCCGCAGGCCCCTCCCTGCCCAGAGGCATACAGAACCCATGGAAGAAGGATCACAACTCAATGCCTTTATTAACACGAACCACCCAAAGGACGGGGTGTCCCCAGACAGGGATGGGCAAACAAAGATCCTCCAAAACGAGGACAAATGGGAGCTTTCCTAGAGGGCCTGTGGAGGAAATGGGCTACGTCTGTTAATAATGGGAGGCCAATGGCAACGGGTTTAATTGGCTGCAGTTACTTTGATGCATGTCAGCTTGGCCACTGAGATGAAAGCTTTGGCAAATAATGCAGAGAGGATGTGTCTGACGTTTGGCAACCTCCCATCCCATCCCTGTGGGAGGCAGGTTCAGGTCTCATGTGCAGCCCCTGGGAAGCTCCCGGGCTCCCCACCCGTGTCACCTCTGTAGGTTGAATGGCATGGGGGCGCCAGCGCCATAGGTCAGCCAGGCCAATGGTGGGGCCGCGCCTGGGTGGAGCTGCTCCCCCCGACCAGGCCACAGAGCCAGGGGAAGGCAACGGGAAGCAAACTGCCCAGGGAGTGAGCACAGAGGGTTGAGTGGCACCTGTCCAGACGCACAGGGGGTGCGTGAGCCGCAGGATAGGAAAGTCCCTCGCTCTGGAGTACTGCCAGGCCTCTGCTCAACCAGTGGCTTCGGATTACCAAGGGGGCGGTGTTCCCAGCTGCCCCCACCTAAACTTGAGCGCCGAGGAGGTGGGGATGCCCTGTGCTGGCGCGGGGAGCTGGGCCAGGGGATGACGTGTTTAGCACCTGCAGCGCCAGGGGAGCTACTGAGACTTGCCACCCTCACTCGGTCCTGTCGTCCCCTGGGACTGGTGCGTGGTCGTCTCTCACACTGTCCGGCCCCCGGGGCAGGGAGGCGGCGCGGGGCTAGGCAGGGCGGGGTGCACAGGTTACATGATGGTGCAGGAAGACAGTGGATTTCGGATGTGGCAGGTGCAGGCTGCGCCGCAGTACTGGCGGAAGGTTTGGTAGCAGCTGCGGTCGGCGTCGCTGCTCCACTGCACGGGGTTGGCGGCCAGGGCCTCAGCGGGCAGTCTGTTCAGGATACTGGTGTTCACCGCCAGCGCGGCCAGCCCGTAGTCGGTGAAGAGCACGGTTTCCCGCTTGCAGGTGGGGCAGGAGATGAACTTGTACTTGGGGCAGGACTCATAGAGGATCTGCAGGCACTCCTCGCACACCGAGTGCAGGCAGGAGAGGATGCGGGGCCGCTTGTTGGTGAAGTTGTACATGTGGCCGCAGGTGGGGCACTCGAGGGGCTCGCACGGCGTGGAGGGGTGCAGTACGTACTGGTTAACGATCACCTCGTCTGAGGGCGGCTGGCGGTGGTAACAGACCTCTGAGCTGCCCTTGCGCTGCGCTTGGTATAGTCGCTCTCGCCGCGGCAGGGGCGGAGTCCGGGGCAGCCCAAGAGAGCCGGGGTTACCGTCCAGGGCAGGGATGTCCCCGCACGCCTGATTGACAATGATCTCGGACTCTGATGGCCAGGCGCGCTTGGCCACGAGAGGGGGCTCCCGGCGGGGCGCTGAGGTGTAGCGTGGCTGGGAGGCCTGTAGCTCCGAGAACTTCTCTGGGTGGATGATCTTCATCGCCTCCATTTTGATGATGACCTGTTGCCCTTTGAGACACGACATGAGGATTGTTTTCACATTGCTGTCCGCTGCTCTGGGTTCTGCAAGGGGTGCCTGCATGAGGCTAAAACACGCTGGCAGCATGCAGAGCTTTCAATCGTGTTCGGGCAGTGAAGCGATAGGGCTGGAGAAAGCCGCTGGAGCAGGGGCACATCCTGGGAGAAAGGGGCAGCTCTAGGCAACCAAGGTCCCTCTGGATTCCAGTCACCCTAGCTTCCCCCGCATTCCTGGAGGTGCTGCTTCCGCAGATGGAGGCGTGCACAGGAAGTGGCTGCAGTCACAGCAGCATCCTGCTGAGCGGAGCCTTTCTGCTCCTTGGTTCCAATCTGATGATCAAAGCGCTTCCACCCCGCAGTGCCTTTCTCAGATGCTTAATCCTGTGGCAGCCCTGTCGCTGAGAGATCTCCCACTCTCAGTGTGGTGTCGCTTTCCAAGCCAGAGCATCAGCAGCTGGAAACAGCAAACTCAGGCAAGAGGCTTAGGGACAGCCAGGCTTTCTCCTGGCCCTGGAACAGATGAGTCAGGGCTCCAGTTCATCCCAGGACAGCTCCCAGCAGTGCAGCCTGGGAGGAGGGCTCCCTGCACCTTCCCACAGGTGCCCTGCCCCCACCCAGCCTGTATTCCTCTTTCTGGGTAAGATCCTGGCAGGGCTGAAGAATGTGTGTGTGAATTCCTTTGCTCTGACTTTGTCTCTGAGGTTCCTGGAGCCTGCAGCTCCCCCAGGGTAGCAGCTGGGCACCAGACCCAGAGCCAGGAAGCGTCCTGCTGGGGAGCGGACCGGTCTCCGTTGGTGGGGGTGCAGGAGTGTAGCCACGGATCAGCCCTGCTGCGCTGCCCCAGCCTCAGCGCCGCGTCCCCTGCAGCCACTCGCAGGAAAAGGCTGGAAACACAAAGCAACAGGAAGTCAAATCTCGGCTCAAGGGAGATTTGAAATCTGCAAGTGTTCAGTGGGGGTCACTGGGTGGCTGGAGCCAGCGCCTGACTCTCTGCTCCTTGAGCAGACCCGAGGGGGGCACCCCAGAGCCCTGGCTGGCCCAGCACAGCTGCAAGACATGGGAGTCGACGGGCATTCCCCACAGGCCTCTGCTCTCCCGTACCTGGGGCTGGGCGTGGGGAGAGGGGCTGTCTCCTCTGATGTCTCCCCTAGAAATCCCAGATATGCATAAGTACTCCCTCCCCCTCCCTAGGTCTCAGGGGGCCTTTCTCAGGTGTTCGGAGCTCCTCCCCCCGGATCTGTGCATTAGCCCCCCTGCCCCCATCGATTGGGTCACTCTCCCCACATTATCTCCCCCCACACACATTTGCTCCGCCCTGGCTTCTCTCTCTCTCTATGTCCCCCAACCCAGTCCTCTTGGGAGGGGGGCTGAGAAGGCACCAGTGTTTGGGGGTGAAGGGGGGACTGTCACTGTAGGTATTGCCTTGCTAGTGGCAAGGAGACAGCCCTGCCCCTCTGGAGAGGACGATGGAGGCTCCTTCACTGCAGGCCTGGCAAATTCCTGCCCTCAGCACGCTCCAGCCAAGCTCTGCAAGAACTGACCACGGGGCCATGCACCCAGGGGACCACCTGAAGGGAGCTGCTTGGCCACAGGACCGTTCGACAGGGCTGTCTGGCTGTGGGGAGCCCCAGAGGGGACCAGCTGGCTAAGGGGCTGCCCAAGGGGCCAGCTGAGGGAACCGGTCGAGGGATTTTACCCCGTCCAAATCTCTCATTCATCCCAAATGTCTTGTTCTAATGCAGTGGGGCTCAGCAGGAAGTGGGGGGAAGAGCTGGTGAGTTAGCTGGGCCTGGGACCTCCATCCCAGCAAGGAGGGCCTTGGGAGGCAGCAAATCCCCATCACCAGCCTGCCGGCTGTGCCTGGCTGCAGTGTGCTCCGCTCCACCTCCCCAGCCACAGGGACAACACAGCACACCCCCTGCCACACAACACAGGAGTGACACACCCGCCACACAACACACCCCCTGCCACACAACACAGGAATGACACACCCGCCACACACACTAACACACAGCACACCCCCTGCTACACAACACACACCGTGCCACACAACACAGGAGTGACACACCCACCATACAACACACCCCCTGCCACACAACACAGGAGTGACACACCCGCCACACAACACACCCCCTGCCACACAACACAGGAATGACACACCCGCCACACACACTAACACACAGCACACCCCCTGCCACACAACACAGGAGTGACACACCCGCCACACAACACACCCCCTGCCACACAACACAGGAATGACACACCCGCCACACACACTAACACACAGCACACCCCCTGCCACACAACACAGGAGTGACACACCTGCCACACAACACACCTCCTGCCACACAACACAGGAGTGACACACCCGCCACACACACTAACACACAGCACACCCCCTGCCACACAACACAGGAGTGACACACCCGCCACACAACACACCCCCTGCCACACAACACAGGAGTGACACACCCACCACACACACTAACACACAGCACACCCCCTGCCACACAACACAGGAGTGACACACCCGCCACACATGCTAACACACAGCACACCCCCTGCCACACAACACAGGAGTGACACACCCGCCACACACACTAACACACAGCACACACCCTGCTACACAACACAGGAGTGACACACCCGCCATACAACACACACCCTGCCACACAACACAGGAGTGACACACCCGGCACACAGCACACACCTAGCTACACAACACAGCAGTGACACACTCGGCACACACACTGACACACAGCACTCCCACTGCTACACAACACAGGAGTGACACACCTGGCACACACTGACACAGTACACAACCTACTACACAACATATCTGTGACACACTCGGCACACACACTGACACACAGCACACTGTTACTCAACACATATGTGACACACCGCACAAACACTGCTACACAACACAGGAGTGACACACCTGGCACACACACTGATAGGCCATGGTCAAGAGGCACACACCACACACACAGTGACACATCACAAGTAACACACAGCATTCACACTCCCAGCACATTCCATGCTGACACAGACACAGGGTGTTCACAATGATCACACTGTATGCAATGACACGCAGCACACACTCAGCACTCACACTGATACACAGCATGCACACATCCGCGCACAGTTACAGAGCACTCACACTGACACATCACACACATGCACACATCCGCACACACAGTTACACAGCACTCACACTGACACATCACACACATGCACATATCCGTGCACACAGTTACTCAGCACTCAGACTGACACACAACATGCACACATCCGCACACACAGTTACACAGCACTCACACTGACACATCACACACATGCACACATCCGCACACACAGTTACACAGCACTCAGACTGACACACAACATGCACACATCCGTGCACAGTTACACAGCACTCAGACTGACACACAACATGCAGACATCCGCACACACAGTTACACAGCACTCAGACTGACACATCACACACATGCACACATCCGCACACACAGTTACACAGCACTCACACTGACACATCACACACATGCACATATCCGTGCACACAGTTACACAGCACTCAGACTGACACACAACATGCACACATCCGCGCAGTTACAGAGCACTCACACTGACACATCACACACATGCACATATCCGCACACACAGTTACACAGCACTCAGACTGACACATCACACACATGCACATATCCGCACACACAGTTACACAGCACTCACACTGACACACAACATGCACATATCCGTGCACACAGTTACACAGCACTCAGACTGACACACAACATGCACACATCCGCACACAGTTACACAGCACTCAGACTGACACACAACATGCACACATCCGCGCACAGTTACACAGCACTCAGACTGACACACAACATGCACACATCCGTGCACAGTTACACAGCACTCACACTGACACATCACACACATGCACAGGCGAACACGCTGACAGGCAGTAAATACCCTTACCTGGGCTGGGCTGGGGGGCTTCAAAGCTCTGTTGTTTAAGGAGGCTCCTGCCTTGCGGGACCGGCTCCTCTCCCTGTGCCAGGCAAGGGACCAGCGGACTGGCGGCCCCAGTCACTGGAGGTTATCTGAAAGGCAGAGGAGATGCAGGCTCCAGTGCTGCTTGCCCAGAGTCCTGGCTCCCTAGGGGGACTCTCTGGTACCCGCACCCTCTCCAAATCCAGCCTGGCTCTTCCTCACTTCCACTCCAGCTCCCTGGCGAGAACCTGCTCAATGCAGCCTCTTCCGCTGGTCAATCCCCAGCCCAGCAAGGAGGCGATTATCCCCTAAAGGGCAGGACACAAAGGCCGCACTCCGAGAGGAAGGGCTGGCCCCCAGCTGGGCTTGTTCCGGATGCTGTGCAGTGGCCAGCCCTGCGAGGTACCTGCAGGCCAGTGGGCTCCGGAGGGAGCCCAGCTCCCCTAGGCCTGCTGCTGATGTGCGTCAGGAGGCCAGTTCCCTGGCACTGCCCCTGCCTGCACCTTCGAGCCCAGGGATGCGACTCTTCCAGGCTGCAGTGATGAAGGACAAACGCCTCTTCGCAGGGTTTTCGTTCCCAGCCAGCCTCCTCCCCAGGAAGCCAGCAAACGCGCCCTCCGCTCGCTGGGCAGGAGGGGATTTTGCTTCTACAGGTACGAAGCTGATGCAACACTGTCTGCGACGGCAGGTGCACACGGCATCTGCCGGCTACTGACCTGGCAGACCCGTACAAGAGGCGGCAGCCGCTGCTAGTAGCTTTCCTGGGATCATCTCTGCAAAGGCAAGATCCTGGGCAGCACAGCAGGTGCAGGGCAGGCTGGAAGCAAGGGCCTTGCCAAGTCCTTTCCGTTGCTGTCCCCTGGGGATGCTCGGTGCTGGGGGTGGTCGCTGCTGCTGGAGAAGGCTCTGCCCGGGAGCTGTTTCCTGGCTGTGAGGGAGCCTGTCCCCGGGATGCTCCGGGCTGGGAGCTGGCTCCTTGCCGCTCTCTCTCCCCCTCTCTCTGTGTCTGCAGTGGGTACTGCAGTGATGCAGCCAGCTCACATTTCTCGCTATCAGCAGCACGGAGCCCAGTGGGCCGCAGAGCCCTAGTGCCCAACGCCGGCTCCCTCCCCCTCGTCATTCATGAGTCTTTCCCCCTCCCTCAGCAGCATTGAGCTCAGCGCCCCTGCTCGTGCAGCAGCCGGCTCTAGGCTCACTGGGGGAGGGGGTGAAGGGGATTTCCCCCCTCCATGGCAGGCCGGCTGCAGCGCGCAGTAACTCCCCGCTCGCTCGGCTGTGAGGAGCACAGACTGTGGTCTCGGCTTCCTTCCTCCCCCTCACACTTTTTCCGCCATTTGAGCTGCCTGCTGCTGCTGCAGCAGCAATGAATCTCTGCCACCCTCGCAGCCCAAGGTCAGCCTCGGAGCACCCCGCAAATGCACATGCTGCCTGGCTGAGGCCAGCAGAGGCCATTTCAGAGAGCGCAGACCTGCTTTGACCCCTGGCGGGGCCTCCAGCCAGCCACACGTGCAGGACCCGGACCCAGCAATTTAGAGGGGCCTGCAGTGACTCAGCAACTACAGGACAAACCCAGGCATTGGTGTAAAGAGCCAGGAGTATTGCCACGAAAGCGGGAGCTCTGCACTGGCTGGGCCCAGCCGCCCCGGGGCAGTGTCCCATAGCGGGGGGCTCTGTGCTGGCTGGCTCCAGCCGCCCCGGGGCAGTGTCCCATAGCAGGGGGCTCTGCGCTGGCTGGGCCCAGCGCCCCGGGGCAGTGTCCCATAGCGGGGGGCTCTGCGCTGGCTGGGCCCAGCGCCCCGGGGCAGTGTCCCATAGCGGGGGGGGCTCTGCACTGGCTGGGCCCAGCGCCCCGGGGCACTGTCCCATAGCAGGGGCTCTACGCTGGCTGGGCCCAGCGCCCCGGGGCAGTGTCCCATAGCGGGGGCTCTGTGCTGGCTGGGCCCAGCGACCCGGGGCCGGGTCCCAGAGCGGGGGGCTCTGAGCTGGCTGGGCCCAGCGACCCGGGGCAGTGTCCCATAGCGGGGGGCGCTGTGCTGGCTGGGCCCTGCGCCCCGGGGCAGTGTCCCATAGGGGGGGCGCGGGGGTGGCTGGGCCCAGCGCCCCGGGGCAGTGTCCCATAGCGGGGGATCTGTGCTGGCTGGGCCCAGCGCCCCGGGGCAGTGTCCCATAGTGGGGGGCTCTGCACTGGCTTGGCCCAGCACCCCGGGGCAGTGTCCCATAGCGGGGGGCTCTGCGCTGGCCGGGCCCAGCCGCCCCGGGGTAGTGGCCCATAGCGGGGGCTCTGCACTGGCTGGGCCCAGCGCCCGGGGGCAGTGGCCCATAGCGGGGGGCTCTGTGCTGGCTGGGCCCAGCGCCCCGGGGCAGTGTCCCATAGGGGGGGCTCTGGGCTGGCTGGGCCCAGCGCCCCGGGGCAGTGTCCCATAGCGGGGGGGCTCTGCACTGGCTGGGCCCAGCGCCCCGGGGCAGTGTCCCAGAGCGGGGGGCTCTGTGCTGGCTGGGCCCAGCGCCCCGGGGCAGTGACCCATAGGGGGGGCTCTTCGCTGGGTGGGCCCAGCGCCCCGGGGCAGTGTCCCATAGCGGGGGCTCTGTGCTGGCTGGGCCCAGCGCCCCGGGGCAGTGTCCCATAGCGGGGGGCTCTGTGCTGGCTGGGCCCAGCCGCCCCGGGGCAGTGTCCCATAGCGGGGGCTCTGTTCTGGCTGGGCCCAGCGCCCCGGGGCCGTGTCCCATAGCGGGGCTCTGTGCTGGCTGGGCCCAGCGCCCGGGCAGTGTCCCATAGCGGGGATCTGTGCTGGCTGGGCCCAGCGCCCCGGGGCAGTGTCCCAGAGTGGGGGGCTCTGCACTGGCTGGGCCCAGCGCCCCGGGGCAGTGTCCCATAGCGGGGGGCTCTGCGCTGGCTGGGCCCAGCCGCCCCGGGGTAGTGTCCCATAGCGGGGGCTCTGCGCTGGCTGGGCCCAGCGCCCCGGGGCAGTGTCCCATAGCGGGGGGCTCTGCGCTGGCTGGGCCCAGCGCCCCGGGGCAGTGTCCCATAGCGGGGGGCTCTGCGCTGGCTGGGCCCAGCACCCCGGGGCAGTGTCCCATAGCGGGGGGGCTCTGCACTGGCTGGGCCCAGCACCCCGGGGCAGTGTCCCATAGCGGGGGGGCTCTGCGCTGGCTGGGCCCAGTGCCCCGGGGCAGTGTCCCATAGCGGGGGGCTCTGCGCTGGCTGGGCCCAGCGCCCCGGGGCAGTGTCCCATAGCGGGGGGCTCTGCGCTGGCTGGGCCCAGCCGCCCCGGGGCAGTGTCCCATAGCGGGGGGCTCTGCGCTGGCTGGGCCCAGCGCCCCGGGGCAGTGTCCCATAGCGGGGGGGCTCTGCGCTGGCTGGGCCCAGCACCCTGGGGCAGTGTCCCATAGCGGGGGGGCTCTGCGCTGGCTGGGCCCAGCTGCCCCGGGGCAGTGTCCCATAGCGGGGGGCTCTGTGCTGGCTGGGCCCAGCCGCCCCGGGGCAGTGTCCCATAGCGGGGGGCTCTGCACTGGCTGGGCCCAGCGCCCCGGGGCAGTGTCCCATAGCGGGGGCTCTGTGCTGGCTGGGCCCAGCGCCCCAGGGCAGTGTCCCATAGCGGGGGGCTCTGCGCTGGCTGGGCCCAGCGTCCCGGGGCAGTGTCCCATAGCGGGGGGCTCTGCGCTGGCTGGGCCCAGCGCCCCGGGGCAGTGTCCCATAGCGGGGGGCTCTGTGCTGGCTGGGCCCAGCGCCCCGGGGCAGTGTCCCATAGCGGGGGGCTCTGTGCTGGCTGGGCCCAGCGCCCTGGGGCAGTGTCCCATAGCGGGGGGCTCTGCGCTGGCTGGGCCCAGCGCCCCAGGGCAGTGTCCCATAGCGGGGGGCTCTGCGCTGGCTGGGCCCAGCGCCCCGGGGCAGTGTCCCATAGCGGGGGCTCTGTGCTGGCTGGGCCCAGCGCCCCGGGGCAGTGTCCCATAGCGGGGGGGCTCTGCACTGGCTGGGCCCAGCGCCCCGGGGCAGTGTCCCATAGCGGGGGGGCTCTGCACTGGCTCGGCCCAGACGTCCGGGGGCAGTGTCCCATAGCGGGGGGCTCTGTGCTGGCTGGGCCCAGCGCCCCGGGGCAGTGTCCCATAGCGGGGGGCTCTGCACTGGCTGGGCCCAGCGTCCCGGGGCAGTGTCCCATAGCGGGTGGGCTCTGCACTGGCTCGGCCCAGACGTCCCAGGGCAGTGTCCCATAGCGGGGGGCTCTGCGCTGGCTGGGCCCAGCGCCCCAGGGCAGTGTCCCATAGGGGGGGCTCTGCGCTGGCTGGGCCCAGCGCCCCGGGGCAGTGTCCCATAGGGGGGGGCTCTGCGCTGGCTGGGCCCAGCGCCCCGGGGCAGTGACCCATAGCGGGGGGGCTCTGCGCTGGCTGGGCCCAGTGCCCCGGGGCAGTGACCCATAGTGGGGGGCTCTGTGCTGGCTGGGCCCAGCGCCCCGGGGCAATGTCCCATAGCGGGGGGCTCTGTGCTGGCTGGGCCCAGCCGCCCGGAGCAGTGTCCCATAGCGGGGGACTCTGTGCTGGCTGGGCCCAGCGCCCCGGGGCAGTGTCCCATAGCGGGGGGCTCTGCGCTGGCTGGGCCCAGCGCCCCAGGGCAGTTAATTCAATACACAGGGCTCTGGAGATGGGTAGACAGTACTCGCTATTGGTACGGAGAAAAACACACTTAAAAAATTTGTTTCGCCTCCTTGGCAGGCTCTGGCCAGGGTAAAAGGGATGTGGTGCTTAGGAGAGCTGACAGGGAATGACTCTTCGTTTCCAGGGCCCAATCATCTCACACGGAACAGTGTTGCAAACGCTCACAGCACTGTCATGTGTCACATGTCAGGGCTCAGTTTCAAACCACACCAGCAATTCCCCTTCTTCTTTTTCTTCTTCTTCTTAAGAAAAAAAAAATCAGATTAAAAAAACCAACAACCCCAAAAGGTAACCAAATGGTCACACCAATACCCAACAGTCACACCCAGACCCAAAAGCTACAATGGAACCCAAAATTCAAAACCTAACTCAACAGCTGCAACCACACCCAAAAGCTACACCCTCACCCAACAGCCACAACTGAACTCAATAGCCAAACCCTATCCCCACAACTACACCCGAACCCCACAGCTACACAAGAGCTGTATCCTAACCCCAAAGTCACACCTGATCCCAAGAGTCACACCCTCGACCAACAGCAATACTCACACCCAATAGCTACACCCAAACATAAAAGCTAACATAACAGCCATAACCAAACCCAAACAATACTATGTGAAAGCATGCTAGGCAGGGCTCTCAACCCTTCCGGACTACTGTGCCCCTTTCAGGAGTGTGATTTGTCTTGTGTACCCCCGTGTTTCACCTCACTTAAAAACGTCTTGCTTACAAAGTCAGACATAAAAATACACATATGTCACAGTACATTGTTACAGAAGAACTGCTGACTTTCTCATTTTTACCATATAATTATTAAATAAATCAATTGGAATACAAATATTGTACTTACACTTCAGTGTATATAGAGCAGTATAAACAAGTCAGTGTCTGTATGAAATTTTAGTTGACTAGTGCTTTTTATGTACCTGTTGTAAAACTAGGCAAATCTCTAGCTGTCGATGTACCTGCTGGAAGACCTCTGCATAGCCCCAGGGATATGCATATCCCTGGTTGAGAACTACTATGCTAGGGAACTTTTAGTTCACACCAGCAGGGTCTACACAGACTAAGCTGTTGTGCAACACATTAGTACACTTTAGAAATCACACCCCCATAAAGCACATTGCCACACCATGTAGCCAAGCCCTGAGTATATGTCGTACAAAACCAATTTTATTCAGCCCAATCTGGCATTTGTTCCTCTTCCATTTAGGTCGGGTTTTCTCCTTTGGCAAACTACAGAACCAGTGCTGCCCAGCTGGGGGGGCAAGTGGGGCAATTTGCCCCAGGCCCCGGGAGAATATAGTATTCTATAGTATTGCAACATTTTTTTATGGAAGGGTCCCCCAAAATTGCTTTGCCCCAGGCCCCCTGAATCCGCTGGGCAGCCCTGTACAGAACATTATACGGTCTCTCACTGAAGTCTAACTTATTTTTATCCCAGATCTGCCGATCATCAGTTATTACTTTCAGTTAGGGCTGTCATTTAATTGCAGTTAACTCATGCGATTAACTCAAAAAAACTCATCGTGATTAATTGCAGTTTTAATTGCACTGTTAAACAATAGACTACCAATTGAAATTTATTAAATATTTTGGCTGGTTTTCGACATTTTCATATATATTGTTTTCTGTGCTGTAATTAAAATCAAAGTGTATATTTTTATTACAAATTTTGCACTGTAAAAATGATAAACAAAAGAAATAGTATTTTTCAATTCGCGTCATACAAATACTGTAGTGCAATCTCTTTGTCGTGAAAGTGCAACTTACAAATGTAGGTTTTTTTGTTACATAACTGCACTCAAAAACAAAACAGTGTAAAACTTCAGAGCCTACAAGTCCACTCAGTCCTACTTCTTGTTCAGCCAATCCCCAAAACAAAGAAGTTTGTTTACATTTACAGGAGATAATGCTTTCTGTTTCTTGTTTTTACAATGTCACCTGAAAGTGAGAACAGGTGTTCGCATGGCAGTTTTGTAGCCGGCATTACAAGGTATTTATGTGCCAGATACACTAAACATTTGTATGCCCCTTCATGCTTCAGCCACTGTTCCAGAGGACATGCTTTCATGCTGATGATGCCCTTTAAAAAAATGGTTTAATTATATTTGTGACTGAACTCCTTGGGGGAGAATTGTATATCCCCTGCTCTGTTTTATCCGCATTCTGCCATATATTTCATGTTATAGCAGTCTCGGATGATGACCCAGCACATGTTGTTAATTTTAAGAACACTTTCACTGCAGATTTTACATAATGCAAAGAAGGTACCAATGTGAGATTTCTAAAGATAGCTTCAGCACTTGACCCAAGGTTTAAGAATCTGAAGTGCCTTCCAAAATCTGAGAGGGACGAGGTGTGGAGCATGCTTTCAGAAGTCTTAAAAGCGCAAGACTCTGATGTGGAAACTACAGAACCTGAACCACCAAAGAAGAAAATCAGCCTTCTGCTGGTGGCATCTGATTCAGATAATGAAAATGAACATGCGTTGGTCCGCACTGCTTTGGATTGTTATTGAACAGAACCCATTATCAGCATGGATGGATGTCCTCTGGAATGGTGGTTGAAGCATGAAGGGACACATGAATCTTTAGTGCATCTGGCACGCAAATATCTTGTGACGCCGGCTACAACAGTGCCATGAGAATGCCTGTTCTCCTGCAAATGTAAACAAACTTGTTTGTCTGAGTGATTGGCTGAACAAGAAGTAGGACTGAGTGGACTTTCTAGGCTCCAGAGTTTTACATTGTTTTGTTTTTGAATGCAGTTTTTTTGTACATTATTCTACATTTGTAAGTTCAATGTTCATGATAAAGAGATTGCACTACAGTACTTGTATTAGGTGAATTGAAAAATACTATTTCTTTTGTTTTTACAGTGCAAATACTTGTAATAAAAAATAAATATAAAGTGAGCACTGTACACTTCGTATTCTGTGTTATAATTGAAATCAATATATTTGAAAATGTAGAAAACATCCAAAAATATTTAAATAAATGGCATTCTATTATTGTTTAACAGTGAAATTAATTTTTTAAATCGTGATTAATTGCAATTAATTTTTTTTAATTGTTTGACAGCCCTACTTCCAATCCATAAAAGATCTGGGATATGGTGCATTGGTGTTGAAGCAATTCCCAAAAGAAATGACTTAAACATATATCTACCATAATGGGAGCTGAAGGTCCAGAGTTTTCCATTTTCTCCATTGAATTGGACCTGTCACAAATGAAGATAGTCTTGCCTTTTGAAGTCTAATCATGACCTTCTCAACTGTTCTCATGAGGCAGCTCTCTCATTTGATGGCTGGATGCAAAACTTTTTTAACCTATACCAGTCTTTCACTTGTTTGGTTTCATGGGTGCCTATATTGTTAATCCAGGCAGCTGGTGTCTGAATTCACACAATAACATCTAATTTTATCATCCAGACAAGTCCCGCTTTTGCATTATCTTTTGGTGCTAATGGGATTTTATATCGTGTATGTATTTTTGTTGTATATTGGGAACTATCTCAATATGATATTGTGACGCCAGCGCTTGCTAAGTGTGTAGGCATCAGCTGAGCACTGACAGACTGATAGCTGGAAACCAGACCAGCTCACCTATATGTTAATATTGTTCGAGGTGGGTGTTAGACTTGTAAGAATGTGTTTAGAGTCAATAAAATGATTGTCAGCTGCTGCATACATGAATCTTGCTTTTAATGTCTGTATTCCATCCTACAAGGTAAAATACATTTCTTATATAATGGTAAAAATGCCTGCGCTGAACTTGTGAACTCAGACAGGAAGAGTAGCTCCCCTCACCTGTCCAAGAGTGGCCATTGTGGGACAAACGTATTGTTGATCAACTCATGGAGAAGTATGCGCAGAAGGCCTTGTCCCGTCGGTTGGAATGCTGGAAGTGGGAAATAAAGAGAACAGACATGAAGACTTTTCATCTCTTTGTTGTTTGGACTCTTCCAAGGGCTGGAGCTAAGAAACAAACAGCAGAGATCCCCAGGGTCAACCTGGGTTAGCCCTGAAAAGACATTCAGTGCTGACAGATTACTACATCTCTGTCACCCTTTGGAACCGTAGACTCAACTCATTTGTGCATACATGCTGCCTGCTTTAACCTGTAAGTAGCTCGCATTTCTTTTTCCTAGTTAATAAATCCTTGGTTAGTTTACTATAGGACTGGCTACCAGTATTGTCTTCGGTCTGAGATCTAAGGTACAAATTGGCCTGGGGTAAGTGACTGGCTTCTAGGGACTGGAAGCAACCTGAATATTTAGTGATTGTTGGTGTGAGTGGTCATTTATCCCTAAGTCAGTGGTCACCGACTGGTCGATTGAGATCAACTGGTCGATCCTGGAAACTCTCCAAGTTGATCACGATCTCTGCTGTTAAAAGTCTGGTGGTGCAGCAGGGCCTATGCTAACGCAGGCTCCCTGCCTGCCCCAGCCACAGGTCCCTCCTAGAAGTGGCCAGCATGCCCTCGGGGGTGGGCAGGGGTCTCCTTCTGCGCGCTGTTCCTGCTTGCAAGCACCGCCCTTGCAGCTCCCATTGGCCGGGGAACTGTGGCGAACGGGAGCTGTGGGGGCGGCGCCTGCAGAGAAGGGCAGTGTGCGGAGCCACATGCCCCACCCCAGGAGCCACGGGGGCACGTTGGCCCCTTCTGGGAGCAGTGTGGGGCTGGGGCTAGCAGAGAGCCTGCCTTAGCCCCGCTGTGCCGCCGCCCAGGAGCCTCCCACGCTAAGTGCTGCCCCGTGGGAGCCTGCACCCCAATCCCCAGCCCTGAGCCCCCTCCCAGAGCCAGCACCCCATACCTCCTCCTGCACCTCAAGCCCTTACCCCAGCCCTAATCCCCCTCTCAGAGCCAGCACCCTGTACCCCTTTCTGCACCCCAACACTCTGCCCCAGCTCAGAGCCCTCTCCTACGCCCAAACTCCCTCCCAGAGCCCGCACCCCTCACTGCAACCCCCTGCCCTCAGCCCCAGCCCGGTGAAAGTGAATGAGGGTGGGAGAGAGTGAGCAATGGAGAGAGGGAGGAATGGAGTGAGTGGGGTGGGGCTTTGGGGAAGGGGTGGGGCTTCAGAGAAGGGGCAGGGCCTCAGGGAAGGGGCGGGGTAGGATTATAGAATCATAGGACTGGAAGGGACCTTGAGAGGTCATCTAGTCCAGTCCCCTGCACTCATGGCAGGACTAAGTATTATCTAGACCATCCCTGACAGATGTTTCTCTAACCTGCTCTTAAAAATCCCCAATGATGGAGATTCTACAACCTCCCTAGACAATTTATTCCAGTGCTTAACCACCCTGACAGGAAGTTTTTCCTAATGTTCAACCTAAACCACCCTTGCTTCAATTTAAGCCCATTGCTTCTTAACCTATCCTCAGAGGTTAAGAAGAACAATTTTTCTCTCTCCTCCTTGTAACAAGCTTTTATGTGCTTGAAAACTGTTATCATGTCCCTTTTCAGGCTTCTCTTCTCCAGACTAAACAAACCCAATTTTTTCTATCTTCCCTCATAGCTCATGTTTTCTAGACCTTTAATCATTTTTGTTACTCTTCTCTGGATTTTCTCCAATTTGTCCACATCTTTCTTGAAATGTGGCGCCTGGAACTGGACACAATACTCCAGTTGAGACCTAACCAGTGTGGAGTAGAGCAGAAGAATTACTTCTCATGTCCTGCTTACAACACTCCTGCTAATACATCCCAGAATGATGTTTGCTTTTTTTGCAACAGTGTTACATTGTTGACTCATATTTAGCTTGTGGTCCACTATGACCCCCAGATCCCTTTCTGCAGTGCTCCTTCCTAGGCAGTCATTGCCCATTTTGTATGCGTGCAACTGATTGTTCCTTCCTAAGTGGAGTCCTTTGCATTTGTCCTTATTGAATTTCATTTACTTCAGACCGTTTCTCTAGTTTGTCCAGATGATTTTGAATTTTAATACTATCCTCCAAAGCACTTGCAGCTCCTCCCAGCTTGGTATAGTCCGCAAACTTTATAAGTGTACTCTCTATGCCATTATCTAAATCATTGATGAAGATATTGAACAGAACCAGACCCAGAACCAATCCCTGCGAGACCCCACTTGTTATACCCTTCCAGCATGACTGTGAACCACTGATAACTACTCTGTGGGAACGATTTTCCAAACAGTCATGCACCCACCTTATAGTAGTTCCATCTATGTTGTATTTCCCTAGTTGGTTTATGAGATCATTCAAGACAGTATCAAAAGCTTTACTAAAGTCAAGATATACCACACCTACTGCTTCCCCCCATCCACAAGGCTTGTTACCCTGTTAAAGAAAGCTGTCAGGGTGGTTTGACATGATTTGTTCTTGACAAATCCATGCTGACTGTTACTTATCACCTCATTATCCTCTAGGTGTTTGCAAATTGATTGCTTAATTATTTGCTCCATTATCTTTCCGGGTACAGAAGTTGAGCTGACTGGTCTGTAATTCCCTGGGTTGTCCTTATTTCCCTTTTTAGAGATGGCCACAATATTTGGCCTTTTCCAATCTTCTGGAATGTCTCCCATCTTCCATGACTTTTCAAAGATAATTGCTAATGGCTCAGATATCTCCTCAGTCAGCTCCTTGAGTATTCTAGGATGCATTTCATCAGGCCCTGGTGATTTGAAGACATCTAACTTATTTAAGTACTTTTTGACTTGTTCTTTCCCTATTTTAGGCTCTGATCCTACCTCATTTTCACTGGCATTCACTATGTTAGATGTCCAGTCACCACCAACCTCGTGGTGAAAACCGAAACAAAGATGTCATTCTGCCATTTCCACATTTTCTGTTATTGTCTTTCCCCCCTCATTGAGTAACGGGCCTACTCTGTCCTTGGTCTTCCTCTTGCTTCTAATGTATTTGTAGAATGTTTTATTGTTTCCTTTTATGTCTCTAGCTAGTTTGATCTTGTTTTGTGCCTTGGCCTTTCTAATTTTGTCCCTACATACTTGTGTTATTTGTTTACATTCATCCTTTGTAATTTGACTGAGTTTCCACTTTTTGTAGGACTCTTTTTGAGTTTTAGATCATTGAAGATCTCCTGGTTAAGCCAGGGTGGTCTCTTGCCATACTTCCTATCTTTCCTACGCAGTGGGATAGTTTGCTCTTGTGCCCTTAATAATGTCTCTTTGAATCCTGGTAGATCCTGGGTTGCACTTAAATTAAAAAAGTGATCTTGTGTGTAAAAAGGTTGGAGACCACTGCACTAAATCCAGCTTGCCCAGGTAGCAAGATAGACCAGAGAGCCCAAGGGGACTGTCTGTAACTCCGTGGTAAGACAGTTACAGGGATCCAGGAGTTCACATTTCTTACTGGGTTGGTGAAATCTAATTATAGAACACATCACCATTCCGGGGTGTCTGCCCAGCTTTTCAGTCTGCACAGTAGGCGCTCCCGGTCGTGAACCACTCCAGACAGCGTGACAGAAGTATTGTATTGTTAATGCATTTCAGTCCATTAACAAACCTCATTGCATTCTTTAAGAGTATCATTTGCATCCTTTGCCATGGACAAACTGTGCACCCATTTGATCATCTGCATTTGCAGATAGCTCTCCAAGCATACTTGGTGCTTTCCGTTCAACTATTCAACTTCTCCTGAGTGCTACCTATCCTTGTACAGGCATGTGCTCATTTTATGCCAGACGTACAAAACAGTTTTTATTTTAAGATCTGGTGCTCATGGATTTCTCTGTCTGTGATTGCTGTGATTCCTTGCACTCCACTCCAGCATCAAGTCGGAAAATCATGTTTCTAATGTTAAAGACCAATCCTTTTCAAACCCTTGCTTTGTAAATTTATTAAGAGACAAAGGACTCCGCGCCAACTTCTCTGCTGGCATAACTCCATTGAGATCAATAGTTATACCGGGAGAGAATTCGGCTCTAAATTCCTGTATCATCATCAACATCAATCATCATCATCAGAGCTTTGTCCTTTAGCTGCATTTTCAGGAATTTATTCTGCTTTTGCACTTCTGTGCAGTTTTGGCTGAGAGTGAGGCACTTACAAAATGGCTGCTTTAGCTCCATCTCTCTGGGCTGGACCCCTCTTGGAATGTCTAGGTGGAGTTGTAGCCGACACCATTGTACATATTAATCTGGACACTCCCCAGAGGTTTGTCCATCGGATACAAATGTTTGCCATTTCCCCGAGGGTGAGCTCTTGGTGTCGTGTTGTGATTGTTGCCTCCACATTTATTGTGAAAAGGTCTGGTCTTTACTGTTTGTTTGTCCCAGGTGTTCTGTCTTTGTGCCTTTATCATTGGATGCATTTCTGTGTTTTCATTGTTGGTTAACACATTCATTTGGGAAGTAAAATTTTCACTAGTCCTGCAAATATCCACTGCTCTTTCCTAAATCCAGTCTATTTCTTGTAATAATCTTGCATTGTTCTGGTTATCAGTTATTTCACAAATAATCTGTTAACTCTTCAGATTTGCATAGCATAGCTATAATATGTAGCTCTGTAACCTAATAGGCAATAGTCTCACCTGGCAGCTCGTTTCCTATAAAGAAAATTCACCTTTGCCTAGTGACGTTCTTGCTTGATTCCCAGAATTCTTGGATCCAGAGAGAGGAGACGGTCCCACAGGCCCTAGAGAGAGGGCTGTGGCCCAGGGAGGTGAAAGTCTGTGTTGGTTGAAGGAGTTTCTTTCATTTGGACTTTCCTTTACCCTGGATGGTATGCGATTTAGCCAAGGGTTAAATTAACAACCTGACTAGGTGACTTGTCAGCTAGCTGTCACTTGTATAATCTTCTAGGGCTGATCCCAGCTGGGGGCAAGACCACAAACAATGAAGATACCTGCCTTCCTCTACATAGCCACTCCAGCATGCTACCAAGTATCTCCTCTTTTGCACAGGACACAGGGACGATCCTTTGCACCTTCAACAGACAGAACCTTATGAGTATTCCACCAGATTCTGAGCCAGTTTTCGCCCCTGGATGACCACTGAGCCCAACATTATATTTTTCAATTGATTTTTGTTGTGCTGATTCCCTTACGGTATTGCTAAGTCCCCGTGATGCCTGGATACACTGCAAAAAAAGATGTAGGCCCATGGCTTGCAGCTTGCACACGCCATATCCCAGGTTTGGGGTCTAAACTGAAAGAATAGATAATTGTTTGTTGGCCCAAATTTGAAAACCTCTTCCCAGAAAGATAGGAAACTGGGTCACCAGGGAGTAAGTGAGAGGCTCCCCTTATTCTGTAAGAGGATCTGGCTCTCACATTCATGGTGATGGGTATGGAATAAGAACTAGAAGAGAACGGAACTTGTGGAACTCAGCTGACATGCTGTGGAGCATGGGGGATCAGTGGGGGGGCACACACTAGGCCTCATGGAGGGAAAAAGAGAGGTCAGTGGATCCTTGTGGCAAACTTCTTTGAACTTCACGCAGGCCACAGTAGGCTCCTTTCAAATCATTCTGGCTGGAAAGCTGAGCCTGGCTGCTCAAGATTCAGATATTTTACAGATTATTTTACAATGAACGATTATCACAGATTCTGAGATGTGCACAACAATGCACCTGAACACAGCTGCTCTGTAATCTAGTGGCCTGGCAACAGTGGAGAGGGACTTCTGCCATGTTGCCTGGTAATGCAAGGCAGCTGGCTCTTGTCCGGTCTGCTTGCTTCATGCCGACTCCCAAATACCAAGACTAGATCCCTTCAGTTGTGCTCCTACTCTGAGGTCCCCGCATGGGCTATCTGAAATGTAATAGCCTGCAGAATAAAGGCAGCATGTGCTTTCCATGGGACTAAGACAGTGGCTGGCTGGCTCTCTGCACGGCGCACCTGCTGATGATCATCACGCTCAGAGTGCCTCTTTGTTCTCCTCCTCCATGTCTTGGGCTGCCCTGCAGTGCCCCTCTCTCCTGCTACTGCTTCCTCAGGAGTAACTGGCACCATTAACACTTGTCTTGCTGCTGAAGAAACATGTTGTCATGGCTCATTCACTTCAGATACACTGACTGCATGTGTATCGGCCTGTGGGTGGACAACAAGCCCTGGCTTCTTGCTTTGCCCAGTCAGCGTGCGGACCAGACCGATATTCTGACACAGCAGGTTGCTGTGGCTGCATGGGTGGCAGGTGACTCCCCCCTCTACTTCGAGGAGGCTAGTCCCTTCCACCCGAGGCCCTACCCCTGCCTGAGGCCCGAGCCTGCCCTCGCCCCGTGGTCGGAGCTCTGAGCCCTCCACCCCCTCGTGGATGGAAGAGCCCTGGTTTGAGCACTGGCCTGAACACCAGGCCGCCAGCCAGCCCAGGCACCAGGCCGCCAGCCAGCCTGAGCCACCTCTGGCCATCCCAGCCCCTGGCCCAAGCCCCGAGCTCCAGGCTGCCAGCTGCAGCTGAGCCCCCAGCTTCAGGAAAGAGGGGGAGTGAGATGGGTCCTCAGGGCAGAGTGTGGATGGGGTCACGGCCTGGGTTAGGGGAGGCTTAGCGTCCCCTGGCCTTTGATACCCGCCGCCCATGTGTGGCTGCGGCTAGCAGCAGGAGCAGGCTGGGAGCTCTACTGGAGGTGCTCATGTTAGCACTGTCTATATGGGTCCCTGCACAGTGTGCTGATGACCAGGAAAGGCGTTTACAGACCAGGCATGTTGCAATGTTCCCCAGTCTCTTTGCAGGCCACTCAGGGGAACAGATCAGGGTCGTGCACAAACGCCAGTGTCACAGCTACTAATCGCTTTGTGGCCATCACTGGTGGCAGAGAATTGGAGGGTCCAGTCCAGTGCCTATGGAAGTCAATGGCGTCTCTCCCACTGTACCAGCTTTGGAGAGACCCTGAATCTACTTTTATTAGAAATGAAATATTATATATGGGAAAGGACACAGAACAACATCCCAGCACTGTGAACCCTCGGCCTGTGGGGGGGCGCTCACCTCTTGAGTGCCTCCTAGTGGCTGGGAGTAGTGCTGCAATCGTTATCCCACTCCAGGATGCCCCCAGTAGGTTGCCGACCTCACTAGGCAAGTCTCCAGTGGCTCAGCCCTCCGCCGAGTCACACAGTCAAATGGATGAACCCTTCCCGGGTAGCGAGAAGTCCAACATGCTGTCGGCCCTCACCAGGGTGTTCAGCCCTGTCTCTGGGCCTTTAACCCTCGGGCTGCTCAACAAGCTTTGTCCCCTTCTTGGGGGTTAGGCCACTTCCCCGGTGGCTGGTGTGGAAAACTGGGCCACTACTCCAGTTCCAACCCAGGGACCCTGTACACAGCAGCCCCATAGCGCTGCCTCCAGTTCACTGCTGCTATTTCCTGGGCCTTTTCCCCTTACTGTAGCCCCTTTTCTTCCACCCCTTACTGCAGGGTTACAGTTCTCAGGTCCTCTCATTCCCAGGGCCAGCAAATCATCCCGTCAAGTTCCTCTGGCCAGAGTGGAGCCCCCCAACCTCACACCTCTGCCCCCAGCCAGGAACTGTCCTGCTCAGCCCATGCAGCTCCTTTTATCTGAGCCTGCTGCACTCTGATTGGCTGCTTCTGTGCAGCTTTTCTAGGTAGGTCTGGAGGACCCACCTCCGCTGCTCCATCCTGGGGCGGGGTGTAGTAGGATTGCAGGACCTCCAGCAGGGAGCCTCGAAGGGCCAGTGTACATCCTGTCACATGGCCCAATCCAGCTCCCACTGAAGTCTGTGTGTCTGCATCTTTGTATTGACATCAGTGCAACATGGATCAGTCCTTAACACAGGTACGCAATGTGAACAAGGGCATGTGATTCCAGTCTGTGGCTAGAATTGTGGCGAGCTCTTGGCCAGAACCACATCACAGAATCAATTAAATGAGACAGAGAAAGATTCGCCACATTCTTTGCAGCTGGGACCAGAATACACGACCCGCATGCAGGAATATTTTAGGAATGTGATGGGAGAAATTAACTTTAAATCTGTCTCAGCATATAATAGTACATGAGCTTGATTCTCCATGCATGGGTGTCTCAGGCAAGGGAAAGATTGAAAATGTCTTTAAAATTCTCTAATCCTTCCAGACTAGCTGCTCCTAACTGCACACTATTCCCACCCACTCCCTGAGGAAATCAAAGGCCCAGCCAGCTGATCATGCCCTCCGACTCTATGACAATCACATGTCCTCGGTCAGGAAACAGAAACAATGCCATGTGACTAAGGTGGCCAGTCACATAGTGGCAATAACAAATAGTGGATACCCACGGTAACAAGTTCTTGAAGAACTCAGAGTTTGTGTTCAGCTTGTGTAACGTGTGTGCCAAGCAATTATGAATAACAAACACATTTATCGAGAACAAAGTGTGTTCGGAAAGGATTCCCAAAGAGAAAAATGGCTGCCGTACATTGTGTTATCCCTTCTGACCCGGGCAGTTCGCCAATATTTGGGGCCTCGCGGGTTGTTTCCGTTAGAAGTTGATGACAGACGAAGGAATTTCTTTGATGAAATCCTGTTTATTTACCAAAATGTCCACAAAGTGCTGTTACCCTGCACACAGCAGGGACTCAAACAACAGGGGGCGGGTTCTTTGCTCATAGCTCCAAGCCCCTTTCCAGCCAGCACGCTGGTCAAAAAAGCTCTCTCTCTTGGCTTTCTCTCAGAGCCATGTTATCAGTGCTGCTCTTGCTGTCTACTTCTGCTCCCAGAGACTCACCTCCATGACAACAATATCCAGCCCCTGTGTTTCCATTCAGCCTGCAAAGAAACCACTCAGCTTCTGACCAGCCTTGCATGTGTCCTGTGTTCTGGGCAGTGGCGCCTATTGCTTCAGCTATCTCAGTCCAAAAAGGAGTTTACTTGCTTCTTATATTTCTCCTGAATGAAGGGCAGCTGGCATGTCACCAGCTTCAATGAGGTTTTGCCCAACCCCCAGTTGAATAAATTGGCTGTAGTTCATAATGCAGTCATCCCTAGCAAGGGGAGTAAACATATTTCAAGGCTGGAAGCTATTAAAAAGTCTGACAAGAAGCCAGCAGAATGTATGGTTGCAAGCCAGCTATTTCTGCTCTGGCAGCTCTTATAAAACAGCATAGAGACCCACACGTTTATAGTGGTCAAGATCCAGCCACTTACGTGCTTACAGTACAATCTCACAAAGTGTGTAATGGTTCTGAACTGGTTACTTCTAGGATTACAGCTATTACAGCTGTTTCTAGGCTCATGGCACTTTCTGCAAAGATGCTGTCAGATCCAGAAGGGTTGGGAACCTGCTTTTTCTGGAATTCTGACAATTATAAACTCCACCGGGCAGGTGGCAGACTTTATAATGACCACGAAGTGGGTACTTTTAGGAATATGGTATTACAAACTCCACTGAGCAGCCAAAGAGTTGATACATTCGTGATGACAACAACGATGATTGTGACACTGGCAGACGAGGTCAGATCAGGGCCACAGGCCAATTTGCTTGTGTGTTAGTATAGATCAAAGTGAGTAATGTATAAGTGTGTATTCAGATGGTTAAACTTCATGAAAACTAGCGGGATGTTACTTGCATTGTTTTCACTTATCTGATCCTGTTATAATGTAATAGCAAACATTTACACTGTGTATATCCAGGTAACTAAATAACCCCTCAAAAATCTTGTGACATGCTAATGAAGGACTTTAACAGAAAATGCTAATTTCGAAGCAAGTTGCCATTAAGTATCATGGTTGGAGGTCAAAAGACTAAGTGCATTCCTCACTCATCATCATCAAAGGAAAAGCCCATATGGGTAGAGACACTGTCAGCTTGTGTTCTGTCAGAAGAAGATCTAAGAATGGATTCAAAGAAAAATTCTTCCTCTCTGGGCTGCCTGGACTCTAATCAGGAGGACTAACTGAACAAGAAGATGGAGATCCCCAGAGTTATTCTAAATAGCCCTGAGAGACTTTTGGGAAACTGGCAGATTTACAACATCTCAGCTGCCATTTGGAATTACAAACTGTGGCTCACCTGATATTAGATTTTACCTGCTTTAGCCTCTCAGTAACTCTTCTTTCCTTTTCTTAGTTAACAAACCTTTAGTTAGTTTACTATGGAACTGGCTGCCAGCATTGTCTTGGTGTGAGATCTGGAGCACCAGTTGATCTGGGGTCAGTGGCTTGTCTCTTGGGACTGGGAGCAGCCTGCTGTGGTGTGATTTTTGGTTTAAGTGACTGTTATCACAAAGTTCAGTTTGTGTGGGTGGCAGGAGTCTAAGGGGACTGCCTGTGACTCCATGGTAAGACTGGTACAGTGATCCAGGAGCAGGGCCGGCTCCAGACCCCAGCGCGCCAAGCGCGCGCTTGGGGCGGCGTCTCAGCGGGAGGGCGGCAGGCGGCTCCGGCGGACCTCCCGCAGGCATGCCTGTGGAGGGTCCGATGGTCCCGCAGCTCCGGTGGAGCATCCGCAGGCGTGCCTGCGGTTATCAAAAGTCCAGTTTGTGTGGGTGGCAGGACCACCAGGGCGACTGCCTGCGCCGCCCTGCTTGGGGCGGAGGAAATCCTAGAGCCGCCCCTGTCCAGGAGTTCCCATTTGAGCCTGGCTTGGTGAAATCTAACTATAGAACCTACCACCAGCTTGGGGTGTCTGCCCTTGTTTTCTGCCAGTCTGCCCTGAGATAGTCACTCACGGTTGAGAGCCACTCCAGAGACCGTGACAATGACAGTGATTGACAGCACTTAGGAGCCCCAGTAATGGATCAGGGTGCTATATAAACACAATAGCCAGTCCCTGCTCCAAAGAGCGAACAATCCAAGTATCAGATGTGAGACAACAGGTGGCTACAAGAGGGAGTTGAGAGAGCCCCAGGAAACCATGTGACAATAGCGATCAGCAGGAAGAGCAACGGTCACTGGCTCTTTCTCAAATACATGGACTCTCAGTTCCTCACACTGCCACGCCCCAGCACTAAATCCATTGACTCCTGTGGCCTTTCTCCAGGTGTGAACTTGTGCTCAGAGGAGCAGAATTTGGCCCCAGTGTTGAGCATGGCTGTCATGCATTAAAATCTCCACTCAGCAGTACATGCACAGGCCTGCTTCACACCCCCAAGATGCACGGCTTTGACTAGATGTGTATTGTTAAACCGGTGCAACTGCGTGTGCGGACACTCGCCTGTGAGTCTAAACCTGGCTTAAATCGGCTTAGCTTGGCAGGGGGAAGGCATGTGTCATGAGGAAGTGTGGCCAGAACGTCCCAAGGAATTCATACCCGAGATAGACTGACTCAGCAGTAGGGTGGCTATTCAAAAGCCAGGCACACTCTGCACATGTATTGACCTTGTCAAAGTTAGAATCAGGACTCACAATTTGTCAGACCACTCTGTTTTATTAGCACAGATAATGTGAGTGGCCATGCAAGACCCAAACAGTCTTATTTATACAGATAAAAGAGCGGGAATTAAACAAAGGGACAAAGAGAGCAAAACAGTAAAATTCACCTCGGGCACAGCAGCATATCCTACTTCCTTACTAACTCTTATCCATCTAAGGCTAATGCTTCACCAATTGCCCTTAAATGGTGCAATTGTTCTATGTTAATGTCTGTATTCCTGACACCTGGATTGCAGCATTCCAGCAATTTTGCTTAAAGGTACAGACAGCATTTCTTTAATCCTTTCTGTTTTTACAATATAATTCATTCTACTTTCACAATCCCTCCTTTTGGTCACACTTCGCCATGACCAACATTGGACTGGGTTCCACATATTAACCGTTCTTTATCTCTTTGTTCATCAGCGATATTTAAAATCATCATATTCGCACTCTGTTTTGGGGCAGTCACCTGGGTGGCATATTTCACAATTCTGGATACAACAGGAGACTAACTGAAGACATACAAAAATCACTAGGATTCCAAACAGGATAGTCAGGGCTCCCTGAAACAACCAGTTTTCTATGCCAGAGAAATTGAACAGGTTACTTAGCCACTTCCATAAAGAACTCGGCTCTTCATGGGGAAGATATGCGATTTGTTCTAAGTGGCTAGCGAACTCACACAACACACCCAAACAGGTCCCCCAACACTGGGTCCACCTGCTGTATCGCCTGGGCCACTGTTGGCAGGCTTCCTTGGGATGGCCCCTTTCTCTTTGGCTCCTGTTTCTTTGGCTCTTAGGCTTTCTTTTTCTTTATTTCAGGAGCCTTTTTGCATGGCGGGAGCATTTTTTTTTTCTTCAGGGTGTACCCAGTTAAAGCCCCAGCCAAAAGCCTCTTTTGCATGGCTATTAGCAGCTTATGTTATTATACCATTGCTTATGGGGTGTCCTTCTTTTTTTGCCTGAATTAATGGGCATTCTTTGTGGAAAGGACCTACACTGAGGGGGGTGAGAGAAGGCGGGTTTGATATATGAGGATGGAACAGCATTAAGTGCATGGTTTGCCCTGATAATCCATTAATTAATGATGGGAAGGCAGGGCAACAGGGATTTGTTGAATAGTCTGCAAATGAGGGTCATCATAGATGAGGAACAGCGTAATTCTCATTCTCACGCGTAGTTAGGCATAATAGGTGATGAAGTGTATTATTTAAATAGATTAATATTATTTATTTATTATTTTTACTTTGATGAAGAACATTAGATTGATTTTCCCCCACACTGTTTACTCCTTGTTTTCTTTTTGTTTGCCCCCATAGTCTTGTTTCAATAATCCCATACACCATTTTTGTTTTTTTCAGTTTGTCCCATTCCCCCACACCAAACACCACCACACCCATACACTTACCCATATTCCCTTATTTTCCCCCATTTTACCCCATTTAGATATTTCTATTTCCTTTCTTCCCAAGTGTCATTTGGACTTCCACGTTCCAGTCAGTCTGGGAATTGAGTGATAGCCAGGACAGGAACACCAGCGGGTGAGGGGAGTGGGGCTGTAGTGTGGGTGCAGCTGGGCATTTAGTGTGACAGGGGCATGAGCTATCCACACTGAAGGGTGGGCTGCTGATTCAGCTGCTGGAAAGAATTGTCATTGAACCAGCCAGGGGCCGAACACCACCAGGAGCATGCAGGGCTGGTGGCAGGGGCCTTCTGGTTCTGACTGCCTCAACTGCAACTGACACCCTGGTGCTGAGCAGGCTCACTCACGGTTTTACATCCATTTTGGTGGGCCTTGCTTTTCGTGCTTTTCGTTTTCTGGCAACGCTTAGCTCTTGGCAGCAGATTGCGCAGCTGCAGTTGCTGTTCTTCTTCTGGAGTCTTCTTCTGAGTCAAAATTCTACTCTGCATTCTGTGATGGTGATTTTTGTCTGCTGTTCTTGGTGTCTGATGTATGCAAAACAGCGTACCAAAGACTGTTTAACATGCGTTTACGCTGCGTTGGGTAGTAAGGCCTGACTCTTCTGGGACCGGGTTCTTCCTGACCCTTCCATGATGGTCCCAGGCGTAGACCCGATGACGGTGCCGTCACCTGGCAGTTGAGGTCGGGTGGGTCGGTTCAGTGGGTGGTCCGAGGTGGCAGAATGGGAGGTGGCTGTCCTGTGAATGACTTGACTTACAGCTTGCATTTTATGAGTTGAGTTGAAGGAGAGCACGCTGGGAGTCAAGGATGGGTCTAGGACTAGAGTAATGGGCGTCATAGGAATTTCAAAGGGACTCAGTGCCAGGGGTGGATGGTATGGGTGGGATGATCCATGAGGCTAGCTCTAGGTGCTGCTAGCCAAGGCCAGCTTGTGGCTGGAGTCACAAATCTTAGCAAATCTTAGCAACTTACATTTTCCACACACACTGCACTTGCTTTCACCCACAGTGTTGCACATGCAGCAGATGTGTGATATGGTACATGTCGATATGTAATATGAACAATTTGTCTTGTAAAATTGTGTGTACCTGGTCACTGGAGAGTGGCAGGGAATTCCTTGGGCATGAACAAACATAACAACACAGACAGTGAAAGCATTTTGTGACAACAAGGAGCTCACAACAAGACAAAATATCAACCAGAAAATAACCAAAAAATAAACATAAAATAACTAAATGAATCGTTGGGACAATTTCATCAAAACAATTTGCCATTGCATTGGGCAGGGCTTGAGGCAGGCCCACTTTTACAGCCCACTTTACAGGTACAGGTTTACCAATTGGTGTAGTTTGGCAGGGGAAGGCGTGGGGGGGGCGGGCTGCAAAACTGGCCCACTGAAATGCCCCACCATCTTACAGCGTTAGAGACCATCCCCTCCTTCCCGATTCCGACAAACACTGTGTAAGCAGAGAGGAGTGAGAGTGAAAGAGAGGAAAAGGGCAAAGGCCAGTAGAGCGAGACGCCAGGAATCAGGGAAGAGAGAGCACCTGGGCAACAGAGAGTCTCTCGGCTTCTGGGGCAGAGTCCTGGAGCAGGGTAAGGTCGGTGAGGGATGGCGGTGGTATAGAAACAGAAAGGGAACCTAGAAACGCATCTGGGGAAGGTTCTATGGCAGCAGCACGTTTAGCAGAGGCATCAGCAAATGCGTTACCCTTAGCAACATCAGTATCCGCCCTCGAGTGGCCAGGGCCCTTAACAAGAGCTAGGGCAGAGGGAAGTAACACTGCATCCAGGAGAGCAGCGATGTAGGGGCCGTTTTTAATGGGGGTACCGACGGAGGTAAGGAAACCCCAAGCTTGCCAGAGGGTGCCAAAGTCATGTACAACCCCAAAAGCATAGCGGGAGTCAGTGTAAATGGTGGCGGGGTGTCCCTCCGCTAAAAAGCAGGCATGGGTGAGGGCGACTAATTCGGCAACTTGCGCTGAGGTCACAGAAGGTAAAGGCGCAGCTTCTAGGGTTTCAGAGAGTGACACAACAGCGTATCCTGCAAGGAGACGACCTTGGTTGTCTCGAAAACAGGAACCATCAGTAAACAAAACAAGGTCAGGGCTAGGGAGAGGGACATCAGAAAGGTCAGAGCGCGGGACGGTGACAGCAGAGACAGTTGCAAGGGAGTCGTGGGGATCACCGTCATCAGACAAGGGAAGGAGCGTGGCAGGGTTTAACAGAGAACAACGCTTTATGGGGATATACGAAGCCGACAGCAGTAGAAGTTCATACCTGGTAAGGCGAGCGGAGGAGAGGTGGCTTGTATTGCGTTGTAACAGCAGAGTTTCCACCGAGTGAGGGACCATGAGAGGAAGGGGAGAGTGAAGGACAAGGGATTCAGACATTTCGACTAGGCGCTGCGGCAGCCACAGCACGCAGGCAGGGGGGAGCCTTGGGCCACAGGGTCCAAAGAGGCAGAGAAATAAGCCACTGGGCGGTTCTTGCCTCCGTGCACCTGGGTGAGAACTCCAAGTGCACACCCAGACTGTTCATGGCAGAAAAGGGTAAAAGGCTTAGAATAGTCTGGCAGCCCTAAAGCGGGGGCAGAAGCCAAACCTTGTTTGAGGGAAACAACCTCTTACACCGCTCTGAAGCTCCCATTATCTTTTACCATCCCTTGAAGAGATGCTGCCCAGACTCCCAGAAGCGCTAGGCCTGGTCTATTCTAGAAAGTGTTACCAGTTAAACACATCTCTGTGTGTGTCCTCAACCAGCGTTAGGCCCTGCTCAGAAACCCCTGACTTTCTGCTGGTGGCTGAATGCAGCCTCCCTGAAAGGCATCCACCGTCCGCTGGCACCAGGAGAATGCCAATGTGCAAGCTGCATTACCTGTACCGCTAGCAGCAGTCCCATCGTGCCCCCAGCCCTGCAAGAGTGACAGCTGCGGGTCCAGCTCTGAACTCTGCTGCCCAGGTGTCACTGTGACCCCCCCCCGCCCTCCCGCCCCCTTTAAAATGTCTCTCTTCCTGCTAACCCGCCTTGGCAAGCACTCAGGTGTGGCTTCACGTACAGCTACGGCTAGACCGCCTGCCGCTGCGTGTTCCAGCAGAGACGTCCGAGCCCTTGTGAGCCTGTGGGGAGAATGGGCAGTGCACGCCCAGCGGTGGAATAGCTGATGAATAAAGATGGCCATTCAGACCTTGCAGAGGGCATGGAGCGCAGCGCTGTAACGAGGGCAAGGCGAGTGAGGCACTTGCCTCAGGCACGGAAGGTGAGGGGCGCAGAAATTCTCTCCTTTGGCGGCAATTCGGCGGCAAGTCCTTCCCTCTGAAAGGGACTGAGGGACCCACCTCCAAATTGCCACTGGTCATCGGCAAGGGAGAGGGGTGGCACGTCTGGCTCTTCAGCAGAAATTCGGCGGCGGGTCCCCCAGTCCCTCTCAGAGGGACAGACCTGCTGCCGAATTGCCGCTGAAGAATGGCAGCAATTCAGCGGCAGGTCCTTCCCTCCGAGATGAACCCGCCGCTGAAGAGCCGAACGTGCCGCCCCTGTCCCTTGCCTCGGGCGCAAAAATCCCTAGTTACGGCTCTGCTTCCATTTTCTTTTTACTCTCTTCATGGGCCTCTCTCCCTTTTGCCCTCCTCCACCCCTCCGTTGCCCTTCCAAAATGGCAGCCGAGCACCCATGGGCCAGAGACAAAGGAATTGCCTTTTCAAGTAGCCAGTTTATTTTAAATTGTGCCCTGGCAGTTAAGTGAGAACAGACTGTCTGTGTTTAAAGTCATGTCAAGATTCAGGCCTTTTGCAGGGCAGCCAGACAGAATCTCCACCCTCCACCAAATCCGGGCATTACCAAGGTACTGAAATTGATCCCGGAGCATCCTAAGGCCAGAGATGGTTTCTGGCAGGTAAACTTGATGAAGAAAGCAGCTGTTTGACCTTCTAGAGCTCTTTTGGCAGGTACAGATGGCTGCAAATGGCTTTTGGCATTGTCTCTGGTGCCGGAGGAGTACTAGAGATGTAGGCATGGAGGGCTGGAGGGAGACACGGTGTTGGTGGATTGCAGAGGGCATCATAATGACAGCTATGGAGACTCCTTCAAAGAGGCTAATGCTGATCATATTTGTAACCTGAGAGCACTGCTCAACACGACAAGACAACTGAGTCTCCCTGCTTTGGGGAGTTGTTCATGATCTGCCCAAGTTCCTGCCACTCCTCTGCCTGGTCCGTGAATGCCTTGGGAGACTGGCTGGGAGAGATGCTAGACAGGGCTGGACTCTGAGCAGCTCGGTACATGGGCCTCTTATCAACAGAGACACCTGGGAACAGGGATTAATGTTTGTAGTATCTCAACCATCCACCCAGAGACTCAGCTGCTAAGCTCTGCTCTGGAAGCTCCACTCAGGAGCTGCCTGGAACCCCACAGATCCCCATCCCCTGGCCGATCAGTGCCTGAGCCAGCCCTGCTGTGATTTGTAATTGGAGAACTGTCGAAGAATTCGTTCTGAGCCCAGTCACCAGTGCGGGTTTGTGATTCGTCCGCTGCCTGGGTATAGCTTGGTTATTTAAAAGGATTCATTGAGGAGTTTGGAGGAAGGATTTTCAATCCCTGCTGTTTGCAGACTGTTCAGTTCCACTGACGACAATTTGTGGGTTGGGATTGATCAGCTGAATCACACGGTTTCTGCTTCTGCTTGGATGACTGAAAGGTCTAAATAAGGAAATAATGAATGAACAGCAAACAGTGAGCAGCAGACAGGGACAAGTGACTAATACCTTGCTTGTGACCTTGAGGTTAAGGGCTGAGTCAGCTCAGTGCACTGGGGCATGGCGGGCTGAGAACTTGGACTTGTGGCTATTAGTGTCAGGTTCAAGAGGAATGAGGAGGCCTGGTGTGGGTCAGTTGCATTCGCAGAGCCAGGTCTACAAGAGAAAGTTGCACTGGTTTAGCTACAGTTGTGCACATACACTGATTTAGTTAAACTGGTGCCAAACCCCATATGGCACTTTCGTTTTAAACCAAATTAAGAGCGTCCACACAGGGGACTGCACTAGAGTAGGCTTTTGGCTTGTTCCACTGCCACCCCTTCAGCTCCATTTCTGCCTGGATTCCCTGGCACTTGTTGGTGAATAATCTTTCCTTAGGGTCAGTGTTATTTGGGCATTGTCCCCCAAGGGGTTGGAGCCTGCAGCGAGTGGCTCTTTCTGGTGAGCTCCTGCTTTTGGATGTAAGTGAGAGCTGGGCTACATTTTTTGATTCATAATTTATTCACCAAAAATGCAGTTTCAGGCTGACTAGACCTATTTGCAAATTTGGGTCGAATTTGTCAAATAGTTTTGGCTGGAAAAAATATTGTTGTTAGCTGGGTGACCCCTTGCTGTGAAATTGAGATGGGTGGGGGTGACGTCACCCTTCAGTTAGCAGAACTTGTAAGTCCCCACCTAAGACAAAAGGACGTGTGAATCCACCCAGAAGCTTTGCCTGAGTGTTGCTTTGGGTGGGAGGCATGGGGCTGGGGAGGCAGAACACAAAGAAAATGAGATCAGGCAAGAAAGAAGGAGACATTCTCAGGAGCATCGCAAAGCAAGTGGCTGACCCTGGAAAAAACTTGGGGAGAAGATTTTGGGTTGGGGTGCTGCGGAAGAGAGGGCTCGGGGTGCTGAGGGCAAAAGAGGCTGTTTCTTGCAGTTTGATTTCTTCTGTGTTCGGAGACACTGGACTTTGTACATTGTAAATAAACACAATTGCAGCAGAGAAATACCGGCCAACCACCAATTTCTGCTCCACACTAGAACACCCAAACTTTGACTAACCACTCTGGTCAAAAGAGGCAGCAATACCAAAATGTTGGAAGGTTTCGTTTTCTAAATGGAATGTTTTGACCTTTAATTTTGAAACCACATGGAATTTTGAAATGTAACGTGATTTATCTAAAAAAACACCCGAAAACTAAAAAAAGCAAAACAAACAAAAAAGAAAGAAACCATTTTATTTGGGTTGAACAAACCATTTTGTTTGACCCTAAACATTTTGCTCAAAACAAAACTATTTCCCCCCCGGATTTTTCAGTTCAGCCAATAAACTGACCAATCAATTATTTGCTTATCTCTGTTGCAAGTGGATGGAGGCATGAAATGGACAAGGGGGCAAATGCATCTTAGCTGGCTGTTCCCTTATTTTTAGGGCTTTGGTACAAGTGAGAAATCTGAACTGCCAGCAAGCGAAGGTGTTTGTCTGGCTTCATCATTGCAAGCTCATGTCTTGTGGCACCATGGGAGAGGTGGGTTTCTAGGAAGGATCTGACAGGAAAGACTGGGGACTCGGCAAACTGGATTAGAGAGAGGTCATTCCACCGAGTGAGGCGGAGCATGTGGAAAACGCACAGAGATGGGAGAGGAAACAAAGGGGTGTCACGAATCTCAGGGACTGGCTAATTCCCAGGGCACTGTTAGGGGCTGTGTAGCCATTTGCAGCGAACAACAGCAACTTCATTGGTCCTACAACCTTGGACCACGTCTACAGTCGGCAATTAGGTGGGTAGAACTGTGCCGCTCAGGGGTGTGAAAACTCCACCTTCCCGAGCGATGCAGTTAAACCTGTCTAACCGCTGTGTAGACAGCGCGAGGGAGACGGAGGGTGGATTACCTACACTGATACGCAAGGTTCTCCCATCAGCGTATGTAGTGTCTTCACTGAAGCGCTGCAGTGGTGCAGCTGTAGCGGTTTATGTCTAGACAAGCCCTTATGAACGAGGTTACATTTTCCTGTGCACCAGCGGATGGCGCTCTTCATATCGACTGCATCCCTATGCACAGGTGTCTCCAGCCACATCCTTTACACAGAACTCCTGTGACAGTGGGGAGGTGGCTAGGGAGCAGCTGGGATATGGGCTGGTGAGCAGGGGTGGTGGGTGAAACCCCCCTTCAAGGAGGCTAGCCCCTTGGCCCTGCCCCTTGCACCCCCCGTTGCCTCCCGGAGCCCCAAGCCCCCCTCCCTGAATGCGGCTGGAGGAGCCCTGTCCGAACTGCCCTGACCCACTGGCTGGCCCAAGCACCTGCTTGATCCCCAGGCTGGCCTGAGCACATGCCTGACCCCCGGGCCAGCTGGTCCCACAGCTCCTTCTCTTTTCATTCCCTTCTCATTTCTCTGACTCTTTGCGAAATGAATGGCTAGGGACCGGCCAGTCCTGCTCAGAACCTCCGAGCCATTAGCTCTCCCAACCGTAGGTACCGACTCCGTGGGTGCTCCGGGGCACCTCTGATCAGCTGATGGGGATGCCACCAAACAGCAGTTTGGCGGCTTGGGCAGGGGCTTGGGGGAGGGCGGAGAGTGGCAAGTGGTGGGTGGGTGGGAGCCTTGGGGAGGGGGTGGAGTGGGGCAGGAATGGGGCAGGAAGAGGCAGAGCAAAGACAGGGCCTTGGGGGGAGCAGTGGAGAGGGGGCAGAGCCTAAGGGCAGAGCTGGGGTGGAGCACCCCCAGGAAAAAGTAAAAGTCAGCACCTTTGCTCCCAGCCCCTGGGCCCGGTGGGCCAGTGCAATGGGCAGGCTGCTGAAGGATTGGAGGGAACCCCCTTCTCAAAGGAAAGCTTGAGTCTTCCTTGTTACACGGAATAACAGCTCCCTGCCAGCGGCTGTGTTGAGAGAGGCCAGAGCCCGAGGAGGAGAGCGGGAAAATGGAATGAAACATCCTGTAACGTTGAAGCATCTGCTGCCGTGGCTGCATGCGGCATGTGAGCAGGGTGTGTGCACTGAGAGCAGCGGCTCATGCTTCCCGCCGGGCCAGGCCAGGCTCCCCTCCGTGGGGGCGACGCTGAACGCTGTTCCAATAATTAACGAGTCCACTTTTCCCAGGGAAAATCCGATGATCTCGAGTCATTTGGAGAGCTGATAAGTGACTCACGAGGGGGAGACGCCTGCGTGTCCCGAGCAGGCGGCGGCCAAGGACCCTGTGAATGTGTGGGGTCAGGGAATGATTGGTCATAGCCATGACTTCCTGGTTATTACCTAACGCTGCGGACGCCTTTGTTTCATGCACATGAACGGATTCCCGTTACTGTCAGTCTGTTCTCCCCAGAGCTGATATATTTGCAGTAACCCACCCACTTCTGGACAATGGCACGGGGCCCATGACCATAGATAAGATACTCAAATGGTGGCCCTTCCTTGGGACCAGTGAGCCCGAAGCCATTGATTTCAGCGCGGGCCCGGTCAGGGGGACAGCAAGACTGTCTCCGGCAGGGAAGCATCTGTCTGTCTGTCAGGTCCAGGTGTTCCTGCTGGTTGCCGCACAGCTGTCCTCGTAACCTGATCCTCGCTCACAACAGGCAGCTGCCATGCGGCAGGCCCCCCCCGGGCACAATTTGGCTAATAGCAGCCAATTACCTCTGCCCACGGACAGCTCGCAGCTTCACAGAGGAAGGGTCTCCCCAGAGATATAAATGTTCCATTGGCTCTTTTTACGCACTAGGACGCCCTCATCAGATGTTCAGGAGGGTCATCCCAGGGCACCCTTGGGAGCACAGTCAGTGTCTGTGATGGGGGCATGTTAACTTCCCGTTGAAAACCCCGTCCGTGCAGAGAGGGCATGGCCGGGCCATGCTAGCCTCGCAGGGGGGGGCAGCTCAGAAATCATAACAGAGCAAACAATACAGGATTGCCCTGCGCTCGTCTTTCCCTCTGGGGCACCTGGCACTGGCCATGGTCAGAGACAGGATACTAGGCTAGATGGACCATTGGCCAGACCCAACATGGCCATTCTTGTGACGACAGAGACGGCGCACAACACATGTGCTTCCCATCCCACTGCACACACCAAGGCTGCATCTCCACTGGGAAAGGCGGTGCCAGCAGTGGGGACGTGGGCTCAGAGCAGGCAGGATTTTCATTACAGCTCAGCACAGTGGGAACTGATTGTGGATGTCGAGCATTTGGACACCTGATCTTGAAGGCCCAGTCCCGTATCCCCCTCCTTCCTTAGCCGGGGACTGGGGAACACAGCTGTGACACTGAGCCAGATAGGGTTACGGGACTTGCAGGCTAAATGACCTAAATTCTACCTTTAAAGTAGGGTGACCAGCTGTCTCGATTTGACGGGGCTGTCTGGGTGGGAGCCCAGGGCTGGGTTGCTTTAAGGGAACTGTGTTTGTGGTTTCTGGATAACCAGTAACATATTGCGGGGGCTGTTTTGTTGCTGGCTTGATGCCTCTAATATTAGAACCACCACCAGTTTGGGGTCTAGTCTGCCCCATTCTTTGCAGTTTGCCCTGATTGAGCAGTCGCAGTGTGTGTCGTCGTCGTCCCCCCGCCCCGGCCCAGCGACCATGGACACAACAGTCTGGGAAACAGTTAGTGCCGTTGGCCCTGGTGACCTAGTCCCATCCAGTTGTCATGGTTACTGGACTCTGACCCCAGCCGAATGGTGGTGATGTAGCAGAGCCCCGTAGACATCGGGATGCCATGTACAGTAAGGTCGGGCAGTGCTGCCAGGAAATAGCTGCACACACACATGCCTGGCACCCTTCCTTAGCCACCCTAGCCACAAGCCAGCGGCCATTCCTGCTGTGCACGTGCAGATTCAGCTCCTTACGGCACCTGGAGTGATGGCCCCGTCGTGTTTGCTGCCAGCAAGATGTAGCCCTGTGTGCCATTGGCATCAGGCCAGCACTGAGCCCACAGCAGCTCATCATCTCCCTTAGGGGCCTGACAGCTGAGGTTTGAATAGACTGGATTGAGCCTTGTGCGACTCCACAGGCGGGAGCTCCTGAGGCGGAGTGACCTTTCTCTACGAGACCGAAGAGCCCCAAATTAAATACTTGTTTCCCTTGTGGGTACTTACAGACTGTGATAACTAACCCCTTGGCCTTCTCTTTGTAAGCGAAATAGATTGAGCTCCTTGAGTCTCTCAACATAAGGCAGGTTTTCTAATCCTGTGATTGTTCTCATGGCTCTTCCCTGATCCCTCTTCAATTTATCAACATTCCTCCTGAACTGGGGACACCAGAACTGGACACAGGATTCCAGCAGTGTCGCCCCAGTGCCAAATGCAAAGGTAAAATAACCTCTCGGGATTCCCCTGTTTATGCATCCAAGTATTCGCCCTTTTGCCCAGTTTTGCACTGGGAGCTCATGTTCACTCAATTATTCACCACCATCCCCAGGCCTATCCCAGAATCAGTGATGAGGGACCAGCCGCAAAAGCAGGCCTGCAGGACCTGGCCACCTGTCACACAGATAGCCCATGTAGCTGGGTGCAAGCTGGCCCTGCAGGGTCATGGGGGCACTGGTGCTGGCCACTGCAGCTCCTCTGCAGTCACCGTCCCTCCAGATCGAAGGATGCCATTGAAAACTGACAAGCCAACTGAGTGGTTTGTCTGCAAATTCCAGATGCCTGGGGCTGCCGTGCCGAGAGGGGAAGAGTGGCTGTGAGGCTAGCCTGGAACTGAGGATTGGTGGCTTCCTCAGCTGCCATGCTCACAGCAGCTCTACCCCTGCACTGGGACTGGGGCTTCCCTGCCTCCCTGGAGGGAAGAGCTGTAGCCTGGCCCAGGGGAGGTGTCACTTGAACTCACATGATCAGCTCATGTTTTACTCCTGGGGGAATTCTGCGCCAAAAAAAATAAAAATTCCATGCCAAAAATTCAAAAATTCTGCTTATTTTATTTGTCAAAATAATGCAATCTAACCAGGCCAGTTTCAATTTATTAAACTAGAAAACAGAAAAAAGTCAGAATAACTATTCAGCATTTCCTAAACACATGAAATACCTGGTAACAACAAATACCTGGTAACCTATACCCTGCATTCCAGTTATAATCCTGGCTGGCTACTTTGGGAAGTGCTTGCTTCTGACTGTCCTGAGGTTTTATTGACTCCTTGATAAACCTTTTATTTGCCCTCACAGTCTTTTTTCAATGGGTAAATAAAATAGATCCTGAGCTGTAATCTAACTCCATTGTGCCACTCGGGCCCATGACAAAAGCAAGAAAGAACATAGATCTTCCGAGCGGAGGGTTCCCTTACTGTCAGAACAATAACATTGTGCCACTCTGGCACTGTAAAGGAGTCTTAAAACTTTTACACCTGTTTTATGCTCCTGTGGGAATTCACTAATGGGAACAATTAACTAACAACAACAGGAACAACTCTGCAGACAGGTCGCTACATTTTCTGCTCTGCTTGAGGGGACAGGGACAGAGTCTCTCTCCCTGCATACCCAACCCTCCTACCCCCATTCCCGTGGTGATTGACATTTCCCCATGCATGCATGTATACCCAGCCCCACTCCCCTCACTGCACTGATTTACATCTCTGCTGGCTGCACGGGGCGCTTGAACAGATGTGCCCGGGCTGCCAGGGAAGGGGCACGTGTCCTCAACAGGTTTCTTTGCTTCCCCATTTTTTTTACTGGGATGCAAAGAAATCTGCAGGGAACATGAATTTTGCATGTGAGCAGTGGCACAGAATTCTCCCACGAGTAATGTTTGCAAAATGCTTGGAAGATGCAAAGGCCAAGTAGTGCTGTTGTGGCAGGGCTGCTGCTTCCCGCCCAGGGCCATAGTTTGATGGTGGCTGGCTGCAGCTCAGACCTATTCACTCGGCAGCACTGGGTGTAGCACTCAGAAGGGAATGTCAGGGTTAGCGATACCTTTTCCCCTGCCCCTTCAAGGATGGACGGCCTGTGGAGGGGGCAAAGGGGACAGCTCTGTTGCAGCAGCAGATTGCGTGTGCTCTGAACAGACTGAGCAGCACTGGGGCTCGTGCAAGTTGGCTGACGGGGGGGGAAGGGGTTATACTGAGTTGAATAAAACTGTTCCTGGTGTGGGAGTGTAACATGGGGCTGGGGTGACTGTACCATTAGGGTGGGGAGCTGCAATAGCCAGAGATGGCCTGATTCTCTGCCCAGCCTCTCGAGGGGTCATTTCCACATGGGCAAAGTGGGTGTAGAGAGCTGCCAAATCAGGGTCTCTCCCTCTCTCCCTCAGGGGCAGCATTTGCCACACGCGTTGCCAGAGGGAACTGACCCTCCAAGGTGCAGGGGATGGGAGGACCCGGCCTCGTAATGTTAGGTGCTGAACCAGAGCAATGACAGCAGCTCTGCTGTCAGGACTTTGTGGGGTCACGAGCTGCTCTCCATGGTGGGAGGCGAGTTCGCGCCCGGGGGGGAGCAATCCCCCACACCTGGCTCGCTCCTAGGGTCGTTGTTGGGGAGCAGGTCGTTTGCTCAAGACTTAACCCTTTGCTTGCTGCATCCCACACTGCCAGAGGGGTGGCACTCAGCCAACCCACAGCCAAATGTTCCATCTCCTGCTCCCTTCTCTCCGCTCTGTCCCACCCTCCCGATGGTGCGCGAGAGCCTTTCACGGTCAGGTAGGGATGCCAGCAAAGGCTCACTGCGTCAGGGCCACACAGCGCCGCCACAGCCAGTCCCCCTCATGATTAGTTAGGGGATTACCATGGGGTGGAAAACTAGAGCAGCAGCAGCAACCCAGCTTTGTAAGTGGAAACTTCAGCCACACGTTTGCGTCTGAGGCTTTAGCTGACTTCAGGGTGAGAGGAGCTGCAGTCAGAACAGAACTGACAGCTCACAGGAAACAGCCTTTCCACCACCCCAGGAGCTGGAGGTGTATTGCCCAGCCTGCGTAGATGTACACATGCTAAGACGAGCTGCAGCAGTGTGGGCGGTGGGACAGGCTAAACCACCCGCCTACGGACCTAGGGTCTTAGATGGGCTTGTCCTTGGCCTGGCTAGACCATCCTGCTGCCGGTGCCGTTGCTTTTAGTACGTTGCCTCAGTCGAAGCTAGCACGTGCGTGTCGGCTCTGGCTCCGGTGCAGGCACAGCCAGAGATGCGCCAAGCGCTGGGGTGGAAGGAGGCAGCCGTTTAACAGTGACCAGCAACCCTCCATGACACTAGGACGAGGAGTGAAGCTAAATGCTGCGTTGGGTTGATGCTCCAGGGGGTTAGAGACACAGGATGTAATTGCACAGACTGGAGTTTGGCCAGGACGCCCTCCTTGTCCTTACATAAGGTGTCAGGAGCTCGGGGTTAGGTCTCATCTGAGCTTGTGCCTTGCAGCAGCACCCCCAACGGTTCTAGGCATGGGGCTGGTTCAGCTAGAAGAGGAGGACAAGAATAAAGGTGAATCTGGAGCATCAGTAGCAGCTCAGAGAGCTGCCCAGGGAAGGTTTAGGGATCCATTTCCTGCCCTGTGAAAGGGGGGGGGGGTACAGTCACATGTGTCCCAGCTGCGTCAGTGCTGAGTCATGCCAGTGAGATCTCTCAGCACCACATGCAACCTGCCCAGTGCCTTTCACCTTCCTCCTTCCTCCTTGTGGGGGCTGCTGTAAAGGATGGAGGCCTCCCACCCTGCCATCACACGCCATCTGCAGCCCCAGCCAGCAGTGGCTTGGAAGGATGGTTCGGGAAAAGCCCAAGAAGGAGCCGGTCCTGCAGCCTGGAGGGAGCAGAGATGGGAGAACCTGGAAGGAAAAGTTACCAACCTTCTTCAGCCCTTGCAGCAAGTTTTACAGGCCTTTGGGTCCTGCACAGGGCCCCAGGCCGGACACCTTCACACCCTCGTGTTGCCAGAATCTCTGCGAGTGCCCCGTGGGGCCCGGCTGCATCAGGCTGGGCCTGGCCTGGCCGCAGGGCAGCCCCGTGGCACACTGTGAGGTTGGTGTGCCCAATGCGCTCCTGAGCCCCAGGACGGCTGTGTGCTGCACTCACAGGCCAGCAGCATCTGCCAGGGAGGACGAGGGACCCCGGTGTGTGGTGTGTCCTGGAGCGGCTCTTGAGGCAGAGCCCGGGAGGGAGCTGTGTTAATTGGGATAATTGCGAAGCAGACGAGGGACAGGCAAGTGAGGGAGCAAGCGGAGGGGACAATGAGCCATTGTCAGGGGGTGGCCCAGACAAAAGGCCCCAGTTCTAGCTGGCATCCAGGCCAAAGGAAGGGGGATGTTTGAAGAGAGGAAGAACAAACGGACAGTGGGTCAGCAAACGGCCAACTGCCAGCAGAGAAGCTGTGCTCTGAGCCCAGGGCTCCCACGTGGCTGGAGCCCTGGGTTCTTCTCCCAGGATCTGCCACCCCCCTGCTCAGGGAGAGCTGACCCCCCTCTGCATCCCTGCTTCGCTGCTCACTCCCACCGGGGACAAGTGACCAGTGGGGACGCCAACTCTCCTGCTTTTGTCCTGAGTCTCAGGATAATTATGGTTTCCTTAAAGCCCCAGCTCCTGGAGTCAAGTGGGCCATGAGATGATTTCAGCCTTCAGTCAAAGAAAAGGTCAGTTTCTAGCCCTTGTGGCCATGGAGAAAGCTTCAGAATATGACCCCAGGGCACCCGGCAGGCTCAAAAAGCAGGCGGCGATAAAAGAACACCACAGCTATTACTTGTACATAATTCCCTGATTTTAAAGCCAATCTCATGATTTTTGGTGAGCCTGACTCAGGATTTTTGAACATTTGGGGTTGGCAATACTGGAGCCAGAGCACCCGCCTGCAGCCTGGCCCTCCGAACCCAAGAGGAGCTGGCAGCCATTTTGAATGAGGGCTGTTCTTCACGCCATTCTCGAGAGAACATTATCCCCCAGCCGCTGCTGACAGGCAAACCACTGGTCCTCCAACACGGCTCTCAGTGGGCCCTAGGCATGAGATCTCCGTGAGGCTTACGTGTATGACAAGGCTGAAGTGTCTGCGCCGTTCTGCTATTACGATCATTTGGCACAAAAAATGGTCCAACCCAGGGGACTATATTTCTTTCAGGAACCTATTTTAAATTAATTGAACTGATAAACTAATTAATGGATTTCCTTGTTAATGCTCAGAAAAATCATTCGATGTTCCAAGACTTAGGGAGGATACGCTGCATTCTTCAGCCAAAACAAAGGGGGACTCCCTGCTTCAAAACTCAACTCTTCCTTAACTATGGCACCACAACTCTATCACAGCCAAAGCCCTGTGGTTTGTATGAGCCCTAAGCCATGCAGCGGGGACCCCAGCTTAACATGGCACCGCTCCTGACCAACTTTCTCCCCCACTCCCTAATTCCAGACCAGTTCTGCAGTATCTCCCATGCTCTGAATAGAATTTGTTATTGTTACGGCAGGAATCCCCAGGTGGTGCTATTATACAATCTTTTTCTTAGTGTGCAAGGAAGTGTTCAGTCTCGGGAAGACATGTTGTGTGGTCAGTTTTAGTTAGGCTAATTCTGGGTAGAAAGTGCTGTGCGAGAAGCAGGCAGCAGTGTTTGCTCTGCTGTGCTCTCTGGTTGGAGTCAATTCTTGGTGCAGAGTTGCTCCCTGGAACTGGGCATTGGTGCTGGGCTGTGATTCCTGCAAACTGTTTGACTCTGTGTTCCAGGACTGGTGTATATGTGAATAAAGCAAGTTTATCCCAGACTCTGCATCACTGATTGCTCCTCCATTGGCAAACTGGCAGGCCAGGCCCCAGGAATCCAATACTGCTCAGCAGAGGAGATGCTGGTGTTAGAGCAGGACACTGGGCTAGGAAGAGGGTGACCCTATGATGCTTTGCCTTGTGTTGCTGCCTTGAAGAAGGTTCTGGGGGAGCTGCTGGTTTTGCTCACAGGGTGTAGGACAGCTGGGCCATTTGACACCTGAGAAGATGTGGGAGGTGGCTTAGGAAGCCAGGGGCAGAAGGGATGGCATCTGTCCTCTGACTCCCTCTTTTGGGCAGGAGCAGAAGCAACTTGCAGTTTGGGGAGATGACTCTCTTGTTCCTCATCTCAGCTGTCCTTGAGACAACTGCCCCTGCACCCCTGCCGCACCCCCCACCCCCAGCATCAGTCAACTGACACAACAGTGTTTCTGCTGCCTGATCAGCACTGAAATACTTAACCAGACGGTCATTGAAATTACCATCATTAGGCTCCAGGGTCACTGAGCTCAGCGAGGCTGTTTCAGGCTCTCTGCAGCCTCAGGCAGAGCCCTGCAGCAGGTGATGCCATGTCTGACTCACATTTGGAAGGTTCTGAGCTGGCAATTGTGGATTGGGAGCTGAGATTCCGGAGCACCGGCACATGGCGAGCAGGGAGAAAGCAGCCATTTCCCTGGCAGTCCAGCCATGATACATAGGGCCTGTCTATATGTAAGCGGGGGAATGGTCCTGCTAGTGTGGGGAACTTTCCTGGCTTATACACGACCCCGGTGAAATGGGCTAGTGAAAGGATCTGAGTCCTCACTCCCACTCCCTTTACCCAGAGGCTGCCTGACCTCGAGGGCTCCCCTTCCACTCTCCTGGGTGGCTGACTCCTCTGAACCCCGACAAGGCTGGGCCCAGGATTCCTGGGGGCTCGACCTGCCACCTTGTCATGGTCACTTCGGGCAGGGGCCAGGGTGTCCCCACTCCGGGGTGCTCTCTCTGCTCTGGCATGTCCCTGACCCACTGATCATGCCATACAGTTCAAACAAATACAATTGTTAAACAGCAATCAATTAAAAACTATAAGGAAAAATGGGGGAGGTGAAAGGAAAACCCATCACCCCGCTCTGTGGCCCGGGGACGGCACAACCGGCGTCTCTGGAACGTCCGGGCAGTTCACAGTCTGTCCCTCCCACGGCCCAGCCCCTGCCCAGCCCCCGGCTGTGCTGCAGGGACGCTGCGGGTCCGACACTTGCTCTGGCGGTGGCCACACGCCCTCAGGCTCCAGGTGGCAGGACCCTTCTTCCCATCGGGGTTACGAGCCCCCCAAGTCTGGCCTGCAAGGCCTCTTGGCTGGGGCATCTCCCTGTGCTGGGCCCCTGGCCAGGGTCCCCCTTGCCCTCCCCAGCTGCTCACCACCCCCAGCCCCAGCCCCAGCCCCGCTCCCTGGGCTGCTCCCCGGCCCCTCTGTCTCTGGCCGTGCAGCTCTGCTCCCAGCCCAGCTCGGACCCCTGCTCTCCCCTTAGCTCAGCCCCAGGCAGCACCAGCTCACAGGGAGGACGGGACCCCCCTGGCCTCCTGACTCCCTCGTTAGCCTGCCCTGTCAATCAGGCCGACCTGGAGCATTGGCCCCGCCCCATTGCCCCGGGGACTGTCCGTCACAGGGTCCTGCTTTCTCATGGACCCTTCCCCTTTCTTTTGGCACTGGGAGATGGGCAACCAAAACCCCCGCGGAGTTTTTGAAAGGGGCCAACAGTCCCCTTACATATAGCACAGGCCCCACCATTGCAGCCCCGGCACGGCCCAAGGGAGCTCTGTCCAGGGACGAGGGGCAGCTCCTGGCTCCCAGCTAGGGTTGCCATCAGTCCCATATTACAGGGGACGTCCCGTCCCTTATTTAAATAGAAACTTGCCTGTCCCATTCGGTCAGTGCCTGTCAGTCAAAGGCAGGAGGCCAGTCCTCACGGGGGCATCTTTCCACTCCCGTCGTGGCCCTGGCGCGTCACTGCTGCCCAGGGAAAGCAGACGGGGCCAAAGGGGACTGGAAAGATGCATCCGCGAGTCCTGGCCCCTGCTGACTCCAGCCCTTGGGCTTTCCCTGGGCAGGCTCTGTCTGGCAGGGGTCAGTGCTCCCGGGGTGCAGCCTCCCCACTTGCCAATGTCCCCAGCACGGCGTCCAGCGCCGCAGCAGGGAAAACACAGCCACGCAGCCTCCAGCTTGGCCCCTGAGTCCCAGGCAGACCCTGACCAGGAGTCGCCGCGGCTGCTGGCCCTGGGTTCTCTGCAGAGGCGACGTGTGTGTGTGTGTGGGGGGGGGGGAAGCGTGCGGGTCATGTGTCCCCCCAGATTTCTGCCAGGTTCATATTTTTATTTCTTTTTTTGTGACTCTCCAGCCAGGCCAACAGGGGGAAAATTCTGCTCCTGCCCAAGGCTTGCAGGGCTGGGCCTGCCGTGGGGTCACCGCTGGCCCGTGGGGCTGGGCACCTGCCCGGGTGTTTGTTCAGATCTCGCACAGGGACCGGGGGGGCTTTAACCAGGGTCATGGGGTGACTAATGCGCAGGAGCCCCCAGCCGGGAGGCCTGACCAGAGGGGGCTGTGACACGAGCTGTTCAGGAGGGCGGCTGAACCCCCCCCCCAACCCCACTATCAACAGTTACTCGCCACCTCTGCCCCCAGCATCCAGCAGAGGAGCGAGAGACACCCTAGGAAGCATGTGGGGTGGGGGAGAGAGGGACTTTCCTCCGGAGGTTCACGTCAAGACTGGGGACATCTGAGGTCTGTCCCGTGTTTTGCAAATGCGATGTTGGCAACCCACTGCCAGCACACAGCCCGGCGGGAAGGGCCTGACCCACGGCCCTTGGGGAGGAGACGGGAAGCACTTGCTCCAAGACAGGAAATCCTCACTTTCTGCTCCAGCCAGGCATGGGTGCTTCCCCCGCCTGTGCCGAGGCCCTGCCTGCCACGGGGGGCCAGATGGACCCGGCCTTCATCTGCAGGGGCTCAGGAGGGACTGGGGTCGGGGCGATAAGGAACTCGGCTTGTCTCCAGTGCCTGCAGGACAGCACAAAGCGAGGGGGCCAGCGGGCCTCGTACTCTGAGTTATTTATCTGGCAGTGTGTGCGTACAGGGAACGCAGCCGTGCCCCCGCCTGGGCCAGAGACAGGCTCCCGGGCTGGGCCGCAGGAGCACACAGCACATATTCCCCCCACCCGCACACACACACAAACCTAGCACACCCATCGCCCGCGACAGAAATACACTCAAAACCACACCATCCCCCCAAACACAGCTCACGCGTCCCCCCCCGCAACGCATGGCCCACAGAGAACATGGTGGATTCAGCACTTTTCCTAGCATGAGCATTGCTGCCTCTTGCTCCCAGTCCATCCCAGCAGTGCCCATCCTGCAACCTTGAATCCGAGGGGCCCAGTCAGGACTCTGGGGCGGGCGGGCGGGCGGGCGTGCGTGCGTGTGTGTGTCAGACTTTGCATTCACGGCGCAGGAGGCTGATTTCAGATGGGCAGAAGACTCTACCCAAAGCCAGCCAAGGCTCAGGCCCTTTGCCTGTCCTTTAGAGGGGAGATCTGCTCGATTCTGCCCCTGCTCTTGGGGCTGGGCTCAGGCTGGGGTCACCCATTTCATTCCCTGTGGGATTCAGCCAGGCCCCAGGCTCCCGGGAGAGGAGATCCACCCCCACTGGGAAGGCAGGTGCTGCAAAAATGCCAGAGCTACCACACGACAGGCCGACTCCCCAGGGCCGACGGCAGCCTGTCCTCCCCTGGAGCTAGCACATCGGCTCTGCCGACAGCCACCACCAGGAGCCAAGGGCTGTGCCCGGGCCCAGACCCACCTCCCTGACTGCAGGGCAAATCCCAGCATTAGCCAGCAGGAACCAAGCAATCGGGCCCTGGGCGGGGTACGACTGGCACCTACACGAGCACCAGGTGCCACTGCCCCCAGGACCTGCCTGCCACATTTGCGGCAATGCGCCCCCCACGCCGGGGGGTTCGGGCTGCGCATGCAGCCCCCTCCACGCTGACCCAAAACAGCCCCACGCCGGGCCCAGGGCAGCCGGTCACAGACATGCGGGCGCAGAAGAACAGAACGCGCTGACGCCCGTTAAGGCCAGTTTGCACAATCTCCACCGCGCCTGGCACGAGGGGCCCTGCCCCGCGCCTGGGCGCTAGGTGTCACACAACACAGAGCCTGCCGCACCGGGCTGTCCCACCGCACCCAGCACCAGCCTGCGCTCGCAGGTGCGCTCAGCGCACTGGCAGCAGCAGCGGGGCCTGGGCACGCTTGGAGCGCGGCTCTGCAGCTTTTGCTCCCTGGCTCGCCCTCTAGTGGCAGAAAGGGGAACCAGTGCCAGCCTGCTCACTGCCAACTGCAGTGCGAGCATCATCTCCAGCCCTGCATGCACTCAGGTGCTGGCACGGCCGGGGCGTCACCTGTGTGAGGTGCGGTTCCAGGCAGGAGCCGCCCTCAGAGACTGACAGAGCAGGCGTCTTCCCACCACCTGAGCTGGACAAGCTGGCGGGGACAGCACGGAGGATGCCGATGAGCAAACCAGAGTACAGGGCAGGCGAGAGACCACGAGGCTCCGGGGTCCTGGGGCTGCCTCCAAATTCTAAGCAAGTGACCTGGCCATGTTCCTAGGCTCATCCCCCTGTTCTGTCCTGGCATTTAGCTTGTGAGCGCTGTGGGGCAGGGACCGTCACTTGCTAGCTGATTGAACAAGGCCTATAGGAGCCACTGCAGTATTCACTTGATAATAACAGTAATAACAATTTCCTGGCTCCTGCTTTTCTCCCACCTGTTACATACCTTGTCTGGTTTGTTCCGTAGCAGGGCCGCATTAAGGTGCTGTAGCCCCATGCCAAGGACCAGCTCCTGGAGTCATGTGATTATGTCAGAATCGCAGCTTTCATTTGTCAAAGCAGCAAGTTTCTAGCTCTCGTGGCTGCGAAGAAAAGCTTGAAATGTTGACCCGAGCTGCCAGAGCCAGGCTCCCCTTTCTAGGCTGTGCTGTCTCAGGGAGCTGCTGAAAGCTAGGGGTTTCCAAGGTGCGAAACTCAGGGAATGGGGTAGGAAGAGGAGACTTTGTGAAGCTGTAAGACTCGTGCAAGGCCCTGGAGAGAGAGAACACACGGGAAGCAGCCTCCCAGCAAACACTGGGAGGCAATTCCAGCACAGTGGCCTAGTTTTAAGATCTCTGTTCTCTGAAATACTTTGGCCCTGAGTAAATAATACTTTGCTTCAAAGAGGCTGGTCACGGGGTCCCGCTGTCGCTGCAGCACTACTGGGACTGGAGCTGCTGAGGTAATACTGGTTGATCACAGGGGACTGCAGCCAGGGCCCGGTGTGAGAGTGGGGGAATCGTGTGAGTGAGTGGGGGTGCTCTCGGAGACACCACGAGGGCTCAGCGGGGCAGTTAGACCAGGAACTGTGACAAGCGCCTGTCTTGCTCTGGGAAAGCCACACCCTGGCCCAGCTGGGAAGGCAGTGCCAGGTATTGGCTCCTCCTAAACTGAACCCAGCGCAGGCTGAGGGGCGAAGCTTGGGCCATGTCAGGGCCACAGCAGCAGCTCCAGGTGCACCCAGGACCTGCCCCTTCTGCGAGGAACTCGACAGGATCCTCGGCAAGGCGACCACCCCTGGGCTCAGGCTGGTGTTGGGGGTGCAGGTGCTGCAGAGATCTTCCAGGAGGACATGGAACAGGGCAGGGGCTTCTCAGGCTCTGCGTGAGCCTCAGGCAGCCCCTTGCAAAGCAAGGCTCCCCTCCCCCTCAGCTGAGAGCCCCCCCCCATTACAGCTCCCCGATCCTTTGCCCCAGAACAGGCCCAGGTCACAGGACCTGGAGGCTGCTCTAGCTTACCCTGAGGGCCCCTGTGATACCCAAAGGGCAGCACACTCCCCTTCCTTTGTGTCATCCACAAATGTTATGAGCAGCGATTTATATTTACTTACAGATCCCTGATGAAAATGTTTAGTGTCAGATCTAGAACCAATCCCTGCGGAACCCCAGCTCACAATGCCACTCACGGAAATTTGGCCTGGCCTTCTCCCCATCATGCTGGTGGGAAGGCTGGGCCAGATCTGCATGATGCTGCAACCCTGTGCAGCAAGTGGCAACACCCAGCTCAGGCAACTGGGCCCAGCCCTACAGGACAGGAGCCACTGGAGCTGCTGCTGCAGGGTGAGTTTTTTGTTTTATTTCATATTTGTGAAAAACACGAGGCTCCACTGATTCCTCACTGATAACTACTTTCTGAGGTCAGTCAGTTCGCCTGCTCTTCACCCATTTAACATGGGCTCCATTGGACAGTGGGCATTTTTTAATCAGACTGTCACGAGTACTGTGTCAAATGACCTACAAACGTTTAGTTATCTTTATCAACCAACTTGTAGTCTCATCAAAAATGGAATCAGGCTTGTTTGGCAAGACTTGTTTTAGGTAAAACCATGATGACTTGTGTTAATTCTATTTCCAGTTTTTAATTCTTTATTGATTGAGCCTAGTATCACCTTTTCCCTTAGTTACCCCGGTTTGAAGTCGGGCTAACCGGCCTATAGTTACTCAGGTCATCTCACTTGCCCTTTTTGAATATTGGCACATTAGTTCTCTTCCAGTCTTCTGGAATTTCCCTGCTTTCACAAGACTAATTAAAAATTTAACATCAATGGGCCAGAGAATGCCTCGGCCAACTCTCTGAGGACTCTTGGATGAAAATTATCCAGGCTTGCTGATTTACAAGTGTTTACATGCAGGAGGACGTTAAACAACTTCTGCTTAGTTACTAATGGGCTGGAAAGTAGTTCAGCATCCTCTAGTGACTGGAATACACCATCCTGCTTCTTTGCCAATACAGAATTTTTACTGAATATTTCTGTATCGTTATTAACAATTTTACCATCTTCATCTAGTAATGGGCCTATACCATTGTTAGGATTTCTTTTGCTCCTACACTTAACCAGGGGGTTGCATGTTTAGTTACTTCTGTATCTGAGCTCACTGAACGCTCAAAGGGCTCCTTGCATCCCTCCATGAGCCATCTCCACTTTGTTGCTCCTACAGGCTGAGCACTGGGTGGGCTCCAGTGTTAGTGCAGATGGCTTTTCAGGTCTGAACCCAAACCCAACATATACAGTGAGTCTGTGGATAGACTCTAACCTGTAGCAGTTTTACTGGGTACTGCCACTAAACCTGAATTGGATTATTAAATTGTCTAAGCCGCTCTTCTCTTTGTTGCTTTATCAGTACCTTTTTTGGTATATTGCATCCATTGGTAACTGAATCCAGGATCAACCCTACTCTCCTCAAACGTTTGGGTCCTTGAAAATGCTCCGTATGTGTGGCTTAGCCTGTGTAGATGCCAGCTGGTTTTTGGTTTTGGCATGATCCAAGTAGTGAACTGTACAATTCAAAACCGTAATGTAGTATAACATCAGTATAGATAGGTACTTATTTTAAACTCACCTGTCACCCATAGGAAGGCATATAAAAAACCCAAATGGTTAAAGTAAGAGGTTTTTTGTGCTTGTTACACAACCCCTACCTTATGTCAGGTTCTCTGTGCGCCCCCAATTCTCCTTTCCCCTCCATGCCAGGGGCTCTGTGCCTCCCCAGTTCCCTCTTCCCTCCATACCAGGGGCTGCGTGCATCACTACTACTTCTCCCCGCTCCTGCATACTTTTCTTCCCCTGCACTGGAAGGGACAAGAGGGCTGGTAGCATCTGTCTCTCCCCCACCATGAAGCAGACTTTGGGGAGGCAACGTGCTAGGAGGCAGGAAGCAAAGAAGCCGCCTTCACGCTCCCTTTTCTTTGTAGGAGACAAGTCATTCAGGGTGTCCACATTTAAACTCTACTGGGGCACATGGAGAGCTGAGATTGGGAGCTGCTGTTAGGTTGAAAATGTTAATGGCTGACATTAGTAGTTCTTTGATCTATAGATGTGATGAGCTAAGCAGATGTGAGGGGATCTGTGCCTTCTCTATTTCCTCCTTTCGGTTTTCCGGTCTTCTCCAAAATCAACAGGGTTCTTGCCCTTCCTAAAATGTTCTCTGAATGTTTGGAATTGAGCAGAGGTGGTGTTCCAAAGTTACTGTGTTAGAGACAAATGCCCTCAGGGGGAGTACAGGGCTTTGCCTCACTCCGCCAAAGAACTCTCTATTGTCCTTAGCCCTCGCAGCCACAGATTCTTTGATGTCTTTAGTTTCCCTTATCAATTTTCTACACGTCATTACTTCTAACTTATACTGATTGCAATCTACTTCCCCATTTTTCCATTAGTTATACATACATTACTTCTGGGGGAATTCTGCACCACTGCGCAATGCAGAATTTTGCAGAAATTCATGTTGTGCGTGCAGAATTTCCTCCCCCCCCCCCCCACTGAAATGGGCTGCAGAGATATTGGCTGACACTAGGGGCCGCTGGACCTGGCAGAGCCCAGCTTGCAATAGAACAGGGATTGGCAACCTTTGGCATGCGGCCCGCCAGGAAAGGCCCCTAGCAGGCCGGGCCAGTTTGCTTACCTGCCGTGTCCGCAGTTTCGGCCGATCGCAGCTCCCACTGGCCGCGGTTTGCTGCTCCAGGCCAATGGGGGCTGCAGGAGGCAGCGTGGGCTGAGGGATGTGCTGGTCGCCCTTCCCGCAGCCCCCATTGGCCTGGGACGGTGAACCATGGCCAGTGGGAGCCGCGATCGGCTGAACCTGCAGACGCTGCAGGTAAACAAACCATCCTGGCCTGCCAGGGGGTTTCCCTGGTGGGCCACATGCCAAAAGTTGCTGATCCCTGCAATAGAAGATGGGGGGGGGGGGGGAGCTAGAGGGTTCCCAACAGCTGCAGTTCCCAGCATATCCTGAAGGAAGGAGGCAGCGCGCAGGAAAAGGTGCAAGCCTGGGACCCAGCATCACGCTGTTCCTCCCTCTGGATCCCTGGGCTCGGGGTGTGTGTGTGAGTGGCTGGGCTGGGGGTGGTTGTGGCTGGGCTCTGGGGGGAGGGGGCAAAGAGGAACTGGGGTGTTGTAGGGGTTTCTTTAACTCTCTACTCACAGGGGAATTTTTATGTGTGTCTGTTTTGTTACAGACATACTTGCTGACAAGTATTTTCAAATAAATTACCAAAATAATTGAAACTGGTCTGATTATATAGTGTTATTCTGACAAATACAATTTGCAGAAATTTTAAAATATTGTGCACAGAATGCCCCCAGGAATAATACATAGAATCATAGGGTTGGAAGGGACGTCAGAAGGTATCTAAGTCCAACCCCCTGCTCAAAGCAGGACCAAACCTCAGATTTTTTTTGCTCCAGTTCCCCAAATGGCCCCCCTCAAGGATTGAACTCACAACTCTGGGTGTAGCAGGCCAATGCTCAAACCACTGAGCTATCCCTCCCTTCACTTCTTTTCTTGACTTTACCCAAATTGTCCTTATTGATTGTGAAATTGAGGGGCTTCTGGCCATTCAACAAATTCTTCTTAAAGAATTCCCGATTTTAATTCACATTTTTCTGTCTAATTTTTTTCCCCAATCAAGTTCATTAATAATTTTCCTCAGCGTTTCCCATAGTGAATGTAATCAGGTCATGATCACTGGTTCCTAGACAGCCACCAACTTCCACGTCCAGTAATCAACTCATTTTTATCTATCATTATGAGATCCAAAATAGACCTACCATGTGTTGGTCTAACCCTTCTTGTGTTAGAAATTGTGCTACAATTTTTAGAAACTCCAGCACCGTTTTACTACTGGCTGCATGAGACCTCCAGCACGTATATTGGCTCGGGGAGGTCATTTTATGGTAGTATCATGTCAACTGAACTATTAATTGGTAGCACTTTAATAAATGATTTAAGGTTACTTGTGACTTGTCTATTTGAAAGCTATTCAGTAATTCACATCAGTTATATTAGGTTTGTGTTTTCTAAGTAACTGATTTACTTAGACATTTCTATCATAGAATAAATCATTCAATTACATCACATGGAATTACTTGGCGCTACTAAATATCCCATCCCTTTACTTACAGAATGGACCGATTTTTTTTACCATCTATAAGAAGTGACATGATTACCTTCTAGTAATGATCAGGAATCTGGGGGGTTCTGGGGGTAGGTTCACCTACCAGCTTCCACTCCCCAAAGCCAGTCCTACTGACAGCTCCCTCCTGGTGCATGGCCTCTGGGGAGGCTCCCTGCCCCTGCACTGCATACAGGGACCTTTCACCCACTGGGCTGTTTCCATTTCCATTAGTGCACACTCCCAGCTGCTATTGCCTGTCCTAATCCAGCTACTCAGCCACTCCCAGGGAGTGTTAAACTTCCACTGGCTGATCACAGATTCTGCTGGAGCAGCAGGGATCCTTTGAATGGCCTGCTTACTCTCACCGCCACCTCCTCCAGCAACTCCCAGAAATACCGGTGTCCCAGCAGGGTCCGAAGGGCGGGCGTCTGCTCTAGGGGTTGGTACAGAGCTATTAAGAGAGTCTTCTGAACTCGCTGGGGAAGGGGCCTGTTTTCTTCCATGTCTGACATATATACCTGGCATACTTGGGGGCTCTCAGGGAATATACATGATGGAGATGATAGAGAGAAAGGATTCCCAGGTGCTGTGGGGGGTGGGGGATTAAAATCAGCTCCGTGCTTTAAAATGTATCAAGTCTCTTTACTGCATGCACATGATAACAGCTCTACCTCAGACCTCACAGAAACATCTCACACAGAACCACACACTGTCTGGGAAGGACACAGAAAGAGAATGAGAATAAAGAGAACACATTTTTACTTCCGGGTCAGAAACCCCCAGCCCACGTCGTGTCACCTCACTGCCTGCACATGCACTGAGCAGGTCCTCTCCTTTCCAATTCTTACCAAACCCGCCACTGGCCGATAGTCTCTCCCGACTCTGCTGACCCTACAACGGTTTCACACTGGAGCTGGACAGCAGCTCCCATCCTGAGTCGCGCCGTGTGGGATTGGCTCAATTCCTTCCCCGCACTTAGAGACAATTTTGTGTGACTTTTAAGGAAAGCTCTTTTTATCCAGGTCAGTTTTAAATAACTCAAGAGATGGGGCGCCAGCCTAACGGATCTCACTGGTGGAAGTTTTCCCTCAGTACTTGGCCAAGATTTTCTTTTTCTTAGTTTTCTCCTGTTATTGCTGGGCAGTGGGAATGAGTCTCACCCTGCATGCTCCATTCCACTAGGTGATCTCTGTCCATTCTCTCGTAAGCCAATGCCAATGTTTGTGCATGAGTGGAACTTTGAGACCCAGAGCGTTCAAACAGGTTCTTACCCAATTTCCCAGTGGGATGTGTCTGGTTGGGGCACTGACATATGGAGCAGGATGTGCTGCTGCACGTCGGGCCTCTCTCACAGCTGAAGTCTGAACTTCCCTCTGCTCCTGCACAGCTTCCGGGAGTGCACGGCTGGTAGCCTGCAGGTGATCAGTGCATGCCAGCCCACGGGCACACAGCCCACGGGGACAGTCGCTGCGACACTGAGCCCAAGGCGGGCTGCTTGAGCTCGCCGTTCGTCCCATGCTGCTATGGCGCTGCCGGAGGGCTGCAGGGCCTCGGGACATATTTCCCTCCCTGGGGCCTGGTGGCCAAGGTTAGGGGCAGGGCGCGATGGCACAGAGGGGCCAGTCTTTGTGGGTGTGCTGGTGCTGGGCCAGGCCGGAGCTCCGGCTGAAGGCTTTGCTGCACTGGGTGCACTGGTAGGGCTGCTCATGCTGGTGGGTGTGCGGGTGCTGCAGGAGCGTGGCACTGTCCCCAAAACCCTCAGTGCACCGTGCACTGGCAAAGGGGCACTGCCCCACGTGGGTGCGGCGGTGCTTGCTCAGGGTGGAGCTGTCGCCAAAGCGCTTGCCGCACTGGGCGCAGGCAAAGGGGCGCTCCCCGGTGTGGGTGCGCTGGTGCTGCAGCAGGTTGGAGCTGAGGCCGAAGCGCTTGCCGCACTGGGCACAGGCGTAGGGGCGCTCGCCCAAGTGGGTGCGCTGGTGCTGGATGAGGTTGGAGCTGAGGCTGAAGTGGCGGCCGCACTGGGTGCACTGGTAGGGGCGCTCCCCGGTGTGGGTGCGCTGGTGCTGCAGCAGGTTGGAGCTCTGCGTGAAGCGCTTGCCGCACTGGCTGCAGGCAAAGGGGCGCTCGCCCGCATGCGTGCGCTGGTGCTGCAGGAGGTTGGAGCTGAGGCTGAAGCTCTTGCCGCACTCCGTGCACAGGTAGGGCCGCTCGCCCGTGTGCGTGCGCTGGTGCTTGAAGAGCGTGGAGCTGAGGCTGAAGCTCTTGCCGCACTCGGTGCATAGGTAGGGGCGCTCGCCTGTGTGCGTGCGCTGGTGCTTGATGAGGGTGGAGCTCTCGCTGAAGCCCCGGCCGCAGGCCGTGCACTTGTAGGGGCGCTCGCCGGTGTGGGTGCGCTGGTGCTTGATGAGGGTGGAGCTGTCGCTAAAACCCTTGCTGCAGTCCGGGCACTTGTAGGGGCGCTCGCCGGTGTGGGTGCGCTGGTGCCGGATGAGGTCAGAGCTCTGGCTGAAGCCCTTCCCACACTCGCTGCACTTGTAGGGGCGCTCGCCCAGGTGGGCGCGCTGGTGCTGCACCAGCTCCGAGCTCTGGCCGAAGCATCGCCCACAGCTAGCGCACTTGTGGGCTTTCTCCCTGCTGTGCACCCGCTGGTGCTGGATGAGGTAGGAGCTGAGGATGAAGCCCTTGCCACATTCCGTGCACTTGTAGGGGCGCTCGCCCGTGTGCACGCGATGGTGCTTGAGCAGGGTGGAGCTGTCACTGAAGCCCCTGCCGCACTCGGGGCACTTGTAGGGGCGCTCGCCGGTGTGGGTGCGCAGGTGCCGGATGAGGTCAGAGCTCTGGCTGAAGCCCTTCCCACACTCACTGCATTTATAGGGCTTATCCCCTGTGGAGGCTCTTGGCTGGGCAGCAGCATCGTAGTGATCCCCTGTAGCTCCTTCACCGGGGATGGGTTGGCTTGCAGGGCCTTGCCATTCCCAGCCCACCTTGCAGTCACTCTTGGGACTCTGGAGAAGGGCCCCGCTGGCTCCCCCTAGCAGTGTCCCATGCAGATCAGTTTCCTCAGGATCAGGTGTCTCCACCACATTGTCACCCAAAACCCCATTTACTGCTGGAACAAAGAGAATCTGGCCATGACTCAGCCCATGTGCCAAGGTAACAGGGGGACGGGGGGGGAGGCATGCGGACACAGGCATGGGGGTTCAGCCCCGGTTTGAGGCCTTGTCTACAGAGTGGCACCTGTTTAACTTAAGATATGATCTAAAATCTATTTGGTCAAGCCTGTGCCAAGGGCTGTGTGAATGCGCTTATTTCAGCGTAGCTTAAGTCAACTGGGCATAAGTTGTAAGTCACTCAAAGCAAAATCAGAGCGTCCACACACGGGAGTTTGAACCAGTGTCACTAAACGGGTTTTCACTCCTAAAGTTAAAACACAGCAACTTCCTAGTGTAGAAGACTGAAAACCAGCAGGTGATTTGTACACCCCCCACGACAGAGCACAGGCCCACACCCTGTCTTAACACCCAGAGCAAGGCTGAGAATGATCCCCGAGCCCGCTCGGGACTTGGGGAGAGCTCGGATTAGCTCTGGGTTGAAGAGACATTCAACACCAAGCCCCTTTCACTTTCCTTCTGGAGCAGGCTCATTCCAGCCTAGGAGTGTCTGCCCCAATGTTTGCTCAGTCCTGAGATCCCTGCCCCCCGTGCATGCTCCTCTGCTCCATGAAGTGCCCACGCCGCCCAAGGCAAGCTGCCTTCTTGTGCCCAATTACACACCCGCTTCCCATCCAGCTGAGACACATGCCCCAGATATTACAGCACTCCTAGGGATGTCCTCTATTTGCCCTCCCCTTGCCTCTCCTGGCAGCCTCCACACCCGAGAAGCACTAGCCCATCTCTCGTGAGTTCTGCTCCACCAGGCTTCCAGCTGGAATCGGAGGTGATGGTGTTACCGTATAAAGCCCTAAGCAGCCTCAGAGCCACACAGGCACTGCAGGGGGAGCCCCTCAAGATGGATGAGGAGGAAGGGCTGACGGCAGCTCTGGGATGGCCTCCAGCAGTGCTGGACCTTGCTCTCTCTGGGACCCCCCAGAACCTGGATTTGTTAGCCTGCAATGCCCGTCTACAGTCCAGGCTTTTGGGGCCAGAGGTTTATTTACTGTCCCCAATCAGCCCTGGAACGAGCTGCTCTTTATACTGTATCGTGCAGCATGTGTTCTAATGAACGGGACAGGGCACCTGGAAAGGGTTTATAAATACGTCTGAATTACATGAACAAAACATTACGGTTGCAGAGTCAAACCCGCAGACGTTAGGAAATGCCAGAATTAAGGTTGCTCTGCAGCCTTACCCTGCGCCCTGGGGATATGAATCAGGGGAGAGTCTTTCATTACATGACCACATGCTATTTTTTCCACAGGACCCTGCCTCATTCAGTGTCTGGGACAGACGGTGCTCAGAGAACAGGTACTTCTGTATTTCTTCTTGCCCTCACCGGTCAGTGCTACTAGACCCCGTCCAAACCCTGCCCCGAATACAGAATGATTCATTTCTTCACTGGCTTCTCTAGCTCGCTCTCGTGGCAGCAGCTTAGGCCCAGTCCTTAAGGGCAGTTAGGCTCCAAACGTCCACTGATTTCTAGCGCTGCCTTAAGTGATGGATGGTGGCGCAGCACTAGCTCTGAGGTGAGGGGAACGGAGCCCACAGGTGTCAATGTCAGCTCACTGCGGGTGCCCGATTTGGGATGTCGAGGGTCTGACTTTTCAGAGCACTCGGCAAGTTACTGCCCTGTGTGTTCATGGCAGAGCTCCCATCACATCAGCTGCAGCTGGGGGAGCTCAGCACGTCTACAGCCCAGCCCAGGTGTCTCAATTGGGCACCCAGCACATGAGGAACACACAGTGGCCACCTATGAAAATGCTGGTTTATCTGATTGCCCATCACACAGGAACTGAGAGGCAGGGACAGGACCGTCCATCTGTGCTGACAGGCAGGGGCCCTGTGAAAACCGAGACTGGGACGAGACTCGGGGCTCCTGGGGGTGCTATAGTGCTCACAGATCCTGCTGCCTCAGTCCCCTCAAACGGTCTCTGTCCCCCCCCAGCTCCTGCCCGGGCCCCCCACTCTGCTCCTATACCCACCCCTTCTGCCATGGCTACCCTCCCCCAACCCAAGCCCCTGCCCTTCAACCACTGTTCTTACCCACTCCCCTATCTCCCCCACCCCAGTTTCTCTCCCTCCCTTCCATACGTCCCCTTCTTCCTCCCTCCACCCCCCCGTCATCCCTCCCCTCTTCCTCCCTTCCCCCCCCTTTAATCTCCCCCCACTCCACATTCCAGCCAGGCTGCTCCTTCCTCCCCTCCCCTCTGCCTGGACCCAGCGGGGGAGCATGGAGAGCACAGGAGAGACGGGTCCCTGCTCTCAGCCCTGGCTGCCCCAGGAGTGACCGTCCTGAGCAGGCCCTGCGCTCTGTGGGAGGTGGATGCGCCCTCCGGTCACACGCACACACGCTATGGGGGCTGCAGCATGCTCAGCGCAAATGGAATCTTTGGGGAATTTCGACTAAGTCTCTCCTGAGAGCGTGAACTGAAATTGTTCAGAGGTTTGTAACTTGGCCAAATGTGGGTATTTTCCCATGGTAACAGCAAAAGGTACACCCTGACCTCAGGGCGACCCCCTGCCAAATTTCAAGTCCCTGCCCCAATGCAAGAAGGTGCTACAGTGTCTCAGTGAAATGCTTGTAAGGTTTCTTGGGTTTTTTTAACATGGACAAAACCATTATTTCCCCCTAATCTTGCTCTCGAAAATGGCAGACCATTTTACCTGAAAATTAAAAACAAACAAACAAACAAACAAAAAACCAGGCTGAGGCAGACACACGGAATGGGAAATTTCAACCCAAGCAGTTTGCTAAACTTAAAGTCATAAGCCACTGAAAACAGGGTCTTATAATGAGAAGTGTCAGGTAACCTTAACTATAGGTCACTGCCTATAATCACTAAATGTGAGACACCTGCTATGCTCACACTGAGCTGCAATGCCAAGGCCAGTCAAGGCAGCAAAGAGTCCTGTGGCACCTTATAGACTAACAGACATATTGGAGCATGAGCTTTCGTGGGTGAATCCCCACTTCGTCGGACGCATGTGCCGAAGTGGGGATTCCCCCATGAAAGCTCATGCTCCAATATGTCTGTTAGTCTATAAGGTGACGCAGGACTCTTTGCTGCTTTTACAGACCCAGACTAACACGGTGACCCCTCTGATACTTAAGGCCAGTCAGCTAGCACTGCTGGATCCCTGCCCCAGAGGGCGGGCGGGCAGGCCCGAGGCCAAGGAGAGCCCCTCCCTTCTCAGAGAGCAAGCAGCAGAAGCAGACCAGAAGCACAGAGGTTTTCCCATCATCTGGGGAGGAGGCGGCTGTGGGGGTCAACAGGGGGACCATCATTAATGGATGCAGGGGAAGGCCAAGAGAAAGCGAATCAGGCTGAGCGAAGGGGACTGAGGCCAGATGGGGGACTGGAGAATCTCCTTCTCTCCTCATGGCAGCACTGCCGAGTATGGAGGTTTTTGCCAGAAGATGGTCAACCCAGGAGATGCAGCATGAAAACCCCTTCCCCTGAAAATCCTGCTCAGGGGGAGGGGGCCAGCTGGCTGTTCCCTTCCTCGCCCCCCACTTTCTTCGCAAGACTGACTCCTGCCAGAAGCCATCCAGCCTTTTGCTTCCAATGGGTGCTGCTCACTTGGTGAAGAATACACACCTGGTTTTCTGCGCTGTTGGAGGACCTGTCCTCCCAACCCCTGCAGAGGGCAGAGCTGCCTTCCAACCAAAATCATGACATCTCTGATAGGAACAAACAGGAAGACTGACGTCTCTTTCCTGTTACCAACATTAAGGGGCTAATAAACTACAGTGCTCCCTGTCTTTGACTCAGGCTCTCTACAGGACTGTCAGCAGCACTGTCCAGCGCTCCCATCCACCTCTACCAGACACTGCAAAGCAGCACGTCCCCCTTCGCCATCCAACTCGCGCTTTCATACAACCTGGGCAGTGTTCAGGCACCACAGCGTTACCCATAGGATGGTGTGAAGGTTTCTTAGTACCAGGGTTGGAGTGAAAGCTGCGTGGTAAAGCGGGAGTTGGATGAAGCTGGGGGAAGTGCTGCTCTGAGGTATCTACTGGAGGTGGAAAGGGAAGAGCCTTGCACAGAGTTTGGGAGGGGATGTCCAGAGAGCACCGTATGTGATGGGACGATGGCCAGGAATGCAGCAGATTCTGCCCTTAACCTCTTGTTTCTGTGCTTTTGAAGTTTCGCATGGGTGAGCACTGGGTTGCCGCAACCAGACCTGCCACTAAATGGGGCTTTCATTTGTGATTCTCTAATTTCAGGCTGATCACAATGTCTAACCAAGCAGAAAAGCCCCATGGTAGGAAGGTGGCTAAGTGGGCTTCAGCCCTTGCACAAGAGACTGGTGAGATGGGGCAGGAAAGTGACAGCTCAGCTCTTCTTGGCTTTCCAGCTTTTGGGTTCACGCACCGATGGTTCCTGAGTTGAGTTCGCTGTTAGCCCTCACCTGTGAACCTTGGGATCTCTGTTTTCTCCAAGTCCTGGGGATCCAGGACCTGCAGCTCTTCCTCTTGCTCCATCCAGGAGATCACAAATCCTGCTCAGGGGAAAGAAAACAGGCAGCAGGTTACAAACTCCAAATCCTGTGCTGGAGGAGACATGCTGCCTGAATGGAGGGAAAAACGCCTGGAGACGGCAGGGGAAGTCAGCCATCTGTTGGGAGATGTACTGTGTCCCACAGGGACCCAGAGCGCAGCACATCCCATTTCCCATGTCTAACCTTGCACAGAGCCCAGGCCCTCCCCAGGACTGGGGGCCTGGGTCCCAGGGGCGGGAGAAGGGAGTTCACAGGAGCATGAGAACACCTGGCCTTTCCCCAGGAAGCTCTAAGGGGAGCATCAGGGATTGCTGGTCAAGTGTCACATCTACAGCCCCCACACCCTTTCCTGGTGCTTCACCATCCTTGCGTGAGCCCAAAGCTTAATGCCATTGGTGGGACAGCATCAGATCCCCAGGCTCCAGGGGCTCTTATGGGCACATATCACTACGAAGCGTAAGGAGTCAGGGAAGATGTATGAGCTGGAGTCGATCCATGCATGTCACTGAGAGCAGGTCTGAGTCAAATCAATCTCCTACCCTGTGAGAGCGGAGTCTGGTCATTCTCCTGCATGATGGAGAGGGCCTCTGCCCTTTGGCCAAACAGCCCACTCAGCCTCCAAGAGTCACAGGCATCTCGGCGAAACCGGCAGCACCTTAAACAACAGATAGCCTCATGCAATACCTTCCTCCAGTGCTGCCCCTGGCCCCAGGGCCCAGCCTGCCCAGGTGCCTAGGCCAGGGATGGGGAAGGAGGAGCAGAGCCAGCAGCTTGAAAACACACTTGAAATTGGAGGGCTGAGGCCAGGCTGAGTCCCACAAACGCAGCAAAAGGCCAGGAAGAAAGTGCCAGAGCCCTCCAGGGCCCAGGCCTCACTGCAGCCAGCTTCTTCCCCTGCTCCAGGAATCTGAGCCCTGCATTGAACACCTACACACTCACTACCCAGATTCCTTCTCCTGGGGCGAAGCTGGGGAGATGGCATGGACGCCAGGCACCCGGCCACGGGAGCAGTCAGGCATCTCTAGGACCCCGCAGGCACAGGGGCAGGGCTGCCGAGAGCGGGTTCAGGCCCCGGTGAAAAATTTTTTTCAGACCCCCAACACGGGCAGACTGGCTAACAGGGCCCATGAAGCCGGGCCCCATTCCGGACCGCTGGGCCCCGGTAATTTGTACCGGCTTCCCCCCCCCGCCCTGCACAGGGGAGCACATCGCTGCCCGGCCTTGGCTGGGTGAGGCCTAGCGCAGCAGGGCCAGCTCGTGCCACGTTCTCAGGCCAATTCGAGCCTTCTGATTGGTTATTGTGCCCAAAGGGGCGGGCAGTTGATCAGAGCTGGTGCAGGGGGAGCTCTCTCTCCCCCTCTCCCCTCGGCAAACCAAAGCCACCGGGGTGTCCTCCCCCTCCCCCACCTGAGTGAGTGGGGAGCTGCACCCCTGGAGCCACTCCCCAGCCTGGAAGGGGTAGAGGGGACCCCTCTGCACCCCCCCCAGGCCTGGGAGAGGGGGTGAAGAGACCAGGGGGAGCAGAGATTGGGGTAGGATTAATTGCTGGGCAGGGATGGGAAGAGGTGGGGTGAGAGCTCCTGCAGCAGGAGCCAAAATCCCCTCACCCAACCCAGCTGGGAGCGTGGCAGCACTGACAGCCCCTCACCCTCGGGGTGGGCAGGGCAGCCCAATCCTACAACACAATCCAGTCATCCAGAACATCGCAGGATTTTCTCTCTCTTCAGGCTGGCAGCACTGGTGGTGAGAGATCCTAGCAAGAGCGTAGGCAGTATGGGGGATGGAGGGCCAGGGCCAGGGCAGTAAGGAACCTGGGGGAGAAATGGCTGCTGGGACCAAGGCCCAGAGAAGAGGCTGCCTGGGAGCTGGGCCTGCTGGTCTGGGGCTGGGCTGCAGCAGGCTATGGGGAGCAGGCAGCTCCCTGAAGGGACAGTAGCACCTTTCTTGCCAATGAGTGTGGAGTTGGGGAGGGGTCAGTGGGAGAGGTGTGGCAAAGGACACGGGGAGACAGTGCCCCATCTCTTACAGGGACAGAAGCCTGCAAAGTTTGGGCTGCCCTTGGTGAAGCAAAACCTCAGAGTGAGAGGAAGGGAGACCAGGCTCAAAGGACAAGAGGAACGAGCTGCAGGTTTCCTGGAAGGCAGATTTAAAAGGAGGTCAGCTCAGGATCTCAGCAGCGAGTTGGCAGTCACCCCACCCACCATTATTAATGCACACACCCTGCCCCAAAAACACAGCTCCAGCAGCCAGCCAGCTCTGTCTCAGAACAAGCCTTCTGCCTTGGGCTGCCTTTACTTTCCCCAAGGTGACTCAGAGCCTATCTTTGGAACTAAAAATTAATGGTAGCTTAGATGCAAGCGATCATGACCTGATCACATTTTAAACGTGTGAAAGTTCAAAACGGCAATATATATACTTAGCGCTTTAAAAGGACGAGTTTCACAAACTTGAAAACAATTGAGACAAATCAGCTGGGAGGAAGAATTTAATCAGAAAAATGTGAATGACAACTGGGCATTGGTCAAGACACTTTACTGGATGCACAAAAAGCCAACAAATGGAAGAAGGGGGAAATGGATAGTACTGTATTGAATATAAATCAGAAGCTAGGAACTGTAGGAAACTGCTAAGGGAAGCAAAGGGACACACGGAGAAATCTATGGCCAGCAGAGTTAAGGACAATAAGAAGGAAATTTTTAAGTATATTAGGAACAAAAATAATCCTAACAATGGTATTGGTCCATTAGTAGATGTAAATGGTAGAAGTATCAATAATAATGCAGAAAAGTCGGAAGAGTTTAATAAATATTTCAGTTCTGTATTTGTGGGGAAAAAACAGATGATGTCTCACGATGATGATGATGATGATACTCATTTTACTCCAATAATATCTCAGGAGGATTTTAAACAGCAGCTCCTAATGGGTACAACGTGCCCTTCTTAGCTTTGGGCAGTAAGCGTGCAGGGCTTTGGACCTGAGTTGTCTATTGCTTTAAAGAGAATTGTTTTTTCAAGTAATTCTACTTCGAAAGTTGCAGTACTGTGAGTGCTGGACACATTGGACTAGCTTGGAGAGGGCCGAGGCACATTACTGAGCAGAGAACAGGCGGTTGCATAGGAGGCATTTACATAAAAAAACATACACATTGCATGTAAAGGCAATAGTAACAGGGAATGTTCTGCCCCAGATGGAGCTGCAAAGTTTATCTTTTGAAGTGACATTTTCACTGCTGGCCCATGACTTTAACAGCATGGGTGATTTGGCTGATACTCCTAGACTGGGTCACAATGGTGGCCTTAGAATCCATTAATCACTCTTCTTATGCCTACAGTTTATTTGCCTATCCAGGGAAAAGGGCTTTGGGCCTGTTTCTTGTGAGAGAAAGCCCCAGGGGGTTGTAACTGGTTGTGTGTAATTCTTGCAGCATGCTAACCTAGCTCTGAAGGGCACACTGGTTCCCTGTCTCCCTACAGCAGGCAAGGCCACCAGCTGAGCTGTTAAGCTATATCTGGTCCATACGTTTAGAGCCCACATTATACAGCAGTGTAGCTGCCTCTGGGGTGAAACACAGCAACTACTGTTCACAGCAACACTGGGGCAGAAAGGCAAAATCTCATACCCCACTGAAAGTGCGGGGGTGGGGGGAAGGAGGAGGATTAATTTAGACAGGCAAAATATAACACATTGGCAGGAATATGGAAAAAGTGGCCACCATCTTTACTCTTGTGAAGTGACACAAGGTCTTTCCAGCCAGGGGGAGTTTGACCTCAGTGGGAGGTGCTGCCTTAGACAGAAGGTCCTGACCCCCCGGCCATTTGGAGCACTTTAAACAGCAGCCTTAGTACTGGCCAGGGGACAGGTGGGGAAACTGAGGCACGGAACGGCAGCGTGACGGGCCTGATGTCAGCCCGTAGGTCAGTGGCAGAGCGACCCAGCTCGGCTGACTCCCCGGGCCGGGCCCCATCCGCGGCCCGGGGATCGTGCCGGCCGCCCCCCGGAACCCAGCGACGGATCGCGGGGCCCCGCTGGGCTCCACGCCCCCGCCCCCGCCACGGCACTCACCTGGGCCCGCTCCGCAGCCAGGCCGGGCGCCCGCCTCCGCACGGCCCCGGGGACGCACCGGGGAAGCCGCTTTCCCGCGCAAGGGCCTGTGGGAAACGTAGTTCGGGCGGCCCGGGCCGTGACAGCGGGCGGCCTGGCCCCAGGGCTGCCACATCCCCGGGGGCAGGCGGACGGGGCGCGCTCCTGGGGCACTGGCTGCCCTGCCCTGCCCACCCGCGCCTGGCAGGGAGCCGCACCCTGCAGGAGAGGGGCGGAGGGCTCACCGCCGCCAGCCCCGGCCTCAGTTTCCCTCCACGTACCAGGAATAACCTGCGTCCACCCCCAGCCATTAGACATAATCCCGGCGCCTGCTGTGTCAAACAACATCCAGCTCCCCAAAGAACCCACTCGATACTCCCACCCCTTCGGCGTGGGGCTCCGCAAGGCCTGCAAACTCCCTTTCAGTTCCGGGGTTCACAGCCCTCCTTGTTGGAGCTGGGCCCTGGCTGAGTTCTTCATCAAGCAGCCTCTGACTAAACCTTCTCCGCCTGCTTTTAGTCGCCCACCTCCAGTCACCTGATCACTCCTGGACTCGTCCGGGGAGGGTCTAATTGCCCCAAACATCTGTCTGGGTTAGCAGGGGGAGCTTTGCCTCACCCACCCTGCAAGGCTCAAGGTCCCAGGCCCTTAAAAGAATATCGGCCTGGGCCTTCCTTCACCTCCCTCCCAGACACTTCCCTGGGACCATCTTCCTCGCACCCAGCACCCAATCTGATGCTTATTCCTTGGGCTTCCATTTGCCTTCTCAGGTTACCTGGAACGGGTAATTGACCTCCCAGACTAGTTCCTCATGATTCAGTTACAGACACAAATACATTTGGAAAGCTGCTTAGCATGATGCCTATTCCAAGGGAGAGAGATTTTCCTCCTCCTCACCAAGGAAGGAGGCAGCAAGCAGCAGAAAGATGAGTCGTCACATCTTGAATGCAACCCTGCTGCTCCAGGAGATGGTTCCTCTGAGACTCCCAGCACACAAGGAGGGGAGGGGGGCTAGTGATCAGTAATGAACCCTCCAAAGCAGCCAGGACCAGGACCAGGACCAGGACCAGACCAGACCCCTTGCATGGCAGCTGCTCTCCACAAAGCCACCAACGCCCTTCTTCAAATCCCTGCTTACAACTGCTCCCTGCTGGGATGGCACCCAATGGCGGGCGCTGGGCATCCTGGCGCTGCGGCACTATTATGATGGCTTTGCTGTTAGCTTGTCTTCTCCCCATTTATCTGTTGTATCCCTCTCGTGCTGTCTCACCATGTGCTTTGTGTTCAAACCCTTTGGGGGCAGGTCTCCTGGAGCCACTGGAATAGAAATAATGGAGTGGTGGAGGGCTTGTCTTGTGCTCTCTCTCTCTCTCTTTGGCCCTATGGCCACATTGGAGGGCTTCACCTTTCAGTATTTCCTGTCATTCTGCTTGTCTGTAGCTGCCTCCCACCCCATGGGGATGTGACAAGGACTCTGGGCCCCCAGCCTCTGTGGATCCCTGAGTGCGTGGGGTACTACAAGCTCAGAGGCAAGTCCAGGAGGTGCTCTGCATTCCTACAGGCACCTATAAGCTCTGGCACCACATGAGGCCGCAGCAGACCCTCACTCCTACAGGTGCCTTCACCTGGCAGAGAAGGACAGGTGCAAATACCATTGGAATCACGTCTTGGTTACTGAAAAGGTAATACAGTCAGTTCCTAAGCCAGCCCCTAGGGGGCAGTGCAGCAGGCCAGTGCTGAGGCACACCTGGAGAAATACACAGTCAATAGAAAGAACAGGAGTCCTTGTGGCACCTTAGAGACTAAGAAATTTATTTCAGCATAAGCTTTCGTGGGCTACAGCCCACTTCATCGGATGCATAGAGTGGAACACACAGACAGAAGATATTTATACACACAGAGAACATGAAAAGGTGGAAGTACCCATACCAACTGTAAGAGTCCAATCAATTGAGATGAGCTATCATCATCAGGAGAAAAAAAACCTTTGAAGTGATAATCGAGATGACCCATAGAAGGTGTGAGGAGAACTTAACATGGGGAAATAGATTCAATTAGTGTAATGACCCAACCATTCCCAGTCTTTGTTTAAACCTAAATTAATTGTATCTAATTTGCATATTAATTTGAGTTCAGCAGTCTCTCTTTGGAGTCTGTTTTTGAAGTTTTTTTGTTGCAAAATTGCCACCTTCAAGTCTGTCACTGAGTGATTAGAGAGGTTGAAGTGTTCTCCCACTGGTTTTTGAATGTTATGATTCCTGATGTCAGATTTGTGTCCATTTATTCTTTTGTGTAGAGACTGTCCGGTTTGGCCAATGTATATGGCAGAGGGGCATTGCTGGTACATGTTGGCATATATCACATTGGTAGATGTGCAGGTGAACGAGCCCCTGATGGCGTGGCTGATGTGGTTAGGTCCTATGATGGTGTCACTTGAATAGAAATGTGGACAGAGCTGGCATCGGGCTTTGTTGCAAGGATAGGTTCCTGGGTTAGTGTTTATGTTGTATGGTGTGTGGTTGCTGGTGAGTATTTGCTTCAGGTTGGGAGGCTGTCTGTAAGTGAGGACTGGCCTGTCTCCCAAGATCTGTGAGAGTGAGGAATCGTCATTCAGGATAGATTGTAGATCCCTGATGATGCGCTGGAGAGGTTTTAGTTGGGGGCTGAAGGTGATGGCTAGTGGCGTTCTGTAATTTTCTTTGTTAGGCCTGTCCTGTAGTAGGTGGCTTCTGGGTACTCTTCTGGCTCTGTCAATCTGTTTTTTCACTTCAGCAGGTGGGTACTGTAGTTTTAAGAATGCTTGATAGAGATCTTGTAGGTGTTTATCTCAATAGAGTTCCTGTATTGTAGTTCCCTATAATATACAGCATGTCACTACTTTAACCTGTTCTACTTGATACACTATGTTTGAAATAGCCTGGAGCAGTGGTTCTCAACCGGTTTGAGCTTGGGACCCATTTAAAAATGTTTATGGCCTGTTGCAACCCAGAAAATTGTCCGGGTGTGGAGGGTGAAGGGACCTGGAGTCTCCGGTATTCTCAGCCTGGCAGCATAGGGCAGAGGAGAGGAGTAGCAGGGACAAGGAAGGTGCCTGTGCTGGATCCCTGGATTCTCTGTCACTGACCATTTTAAAATCTAGCGTGGCTGTTTCTCTAACAGATCTGCCCTAGGGATGATTGGGGGGCAGTTCTCTGGCCTGTGTTATACAGGGGGTCAAACTAGATGATGACAGTGGTCTCTTTATGGCCTTGGAATCTGTGAATCCCACCTGCTAGCACCATGGCCTCCGCACTGCCCCAAAGCAGTACAGACAGCACTGCCACCTGGCACCATGGCCTCCGCGCTGCCCCACAGCACCACAGAGACAGCAGTGCCGCCCGGCACCATGGCCTCTGCACTGCCCCACAGCACCACAGAGACAGCACTGCCGCCCGGCACCATGGCCTCCGCACTGCCCCACAGCACCACAGAGGCAGCACTGCCGCCTGGCACTATGGCCTCTGCACTGCCCCACAGCACCACAGAGACAGCACTGCCGCCCGGCACCATAGCCTCCACGCTGCCCCACAGCACCACCATCTCTGCACTGCGCTCAAGCATGTCAGAAAGAGCACTGCCCTGGGGTGCCATAGAGACAGCACTGTCCTCTGGCACCCTGGCCTTTGCACTGCCCCGTCATGATAGAGACAGCACTGTCCCCTGGCACCCTGGCCTTGGCACTGCCCCTGGCACCATAAAGACAGCACTGCCCCCCAGCACCACAGAGACAGCACTGCCTCCTGGCATCATAGCCTTCGCACTGCCCCCTGGCACCACTGGCACTGCCTACAAGTCTTGGGGATGGCCTTGTGTGCAATCCAGCCTGTGGCAGTGCCTGCGAAGGGTCGGTACACACTAAGCTCTCTGGTGTCTGGCTAAGCTCTGCTTGCCCCGGAAAACCTTTGCATTCTCCTCTGTCATTATCTCCCTGGCAAGGAGGGAATCCATGTGGCTTGCCATGTACACTGTCCAGTAGCTCAATGCAGTGCCAACATCCAGCTTGACTTGCTGGACTGAGACCGTCCCTCACTCAGGAGTGGTGTGAGCAGCATTGGGCAAAGCTCACACCTCTGCCATCTTGGCTCCTGTGAAGCATTTAAACACACAAGTGCTGAGCTGCCCTCTGATCCCCTCAGGGCATGTGGCCTGTGCTGCTTCCTCCCATGTCTGGGACCCCAGAGGGAGCCTCCCCTGCTTGGCCCACAGAGGGACGCAGGGAGCAGCAGATAATGATCTGAAGTTCCCAGGGCAGAGGTGCCATAGATTTGGTGAGCGGCACAGCGGGCAAGGGGCCATGTTAAATACAAACCGGTGATGAGTGCTGGCAGGTGACGTAAGGAAGGGAAGGAGCCGAGAGGACCTGGCTTAGAGGGTATGTCTACACTGCAATCAGACATCGTGACCTGCGGCTGGCCCATGCCCACTGATTCCCTCTCGGCAGGGCTTTTCAGTTGTGGTGTAGGCACTGCCCAAGCCCTGGGACTGATAGTGACTCTGAAATGCTCAGGGAGATTAGAGAGGCTATTAAAATACAAAACTCAATAATAATGGGGGATTTCAACTATCCCCATATTGACTGGGTACATGTCACCTCAGGAAGATATGCTGAGATAAAGTTTCTTGACACCTTAAATGGCTGCTTCTTGGAGCAGCGAGTCCTGGAACCCACAACAGGAGAGGCAATTCTTGATTTAGTCCTAAGTGGAGCACAGGGTCTGGTCCAAGAGGTGAATATAGTTGGACTGCTTGAGAATAGTGACCGTAATATAATTAAATGTAACATCGGGGAGGGGGGGGGGGGACGGAAACACCACAGCATCCTAACACTGTAGTATTTAATTCCAGAAAGGGGAACTACACAAAAATTAGGAAGTTAATTAAACACAAATTAAAAGGTACAGCGCCAAAAGTGAAATCCCTGCAAGCCGCATGGAAACTTTTTAAAGACACCATAATAGAGGCTCAACTTAAATGTAGACCCCAAATTAAAAAACATAGTAAGAGAACCAAAAAAGAGCCACCATGGTTCAACAAAAAAGTAAAAGAAGCAGTGAGAGGCAAAAAGGAATCCTTTAAAAAGTGGAAGTTAAATCCTAGTGAGGAAAATAGAAAGGAGCATAACCTTTGGCAAATGAAGTGTAAAAATATAACTAGGAAGGCCAAAAAAGCATTTGAAGAACAGCTAGCCAAAGACTCAAAAAGTAATAGCAATTTTTTTTTAAGTACAAGTGCTAAACAGCCAGTGAGGCACTGGACATTTGAGATGCTAAAGGAGCACTCAAGGACAATAAGGCCATTGAGGAGAAACTAAATGAATTCTTTGCATCGGTCTTCATGGCGGAGGATGTGAGGAAGATTCCCAAACCTGAGCCATTCATTTTATGTGACAGAGCTGAGGAACTGCCCCAGATTGAGGTGTCATTAGAGGAGGTTTTGGAACAAACTGATAAACTAAACAGTAATAAGTCACCAGGCCCAGAAGGTATCACCCAAGAGTTCTGAAGGAACTCAAATGTGAAATTGCAGAACTACTAACTGTCACCTGTAACCTATCACTTAAATCAGCTTCTGTACCAAATGACTGGAGGAAGCTAATGTGACGCCAATTTTTAAAAAGGGCTCTAGAGGTGATCCCAGCAATTACAGGCTGGTAAGCCTAACTTCAGTACCGGGCAAACTGGTTGAAACTATAGACAAGAACAAAATTGTCAGACACATAGATGAACATAATTTGTTGGGGAAGAGTCAACATGGTTTTTGTAAAGGGAAATCACGCCTCACCAATCTACTAGAATTCTTTGAGGGGGTCAACAAGCGTGTGGACAAGGTTGATCCAGTGGATACAGTGTACTTAGATTTTCAGAAAGCCTTTGACAAGGTCCCTCACCAAAGTCTCTTAAGCAAAGGAAGCTGTCATGGGATAAGAGGGAAGGTGCTCTCATGGATTGGTAACTAGTTAAAAGATAGGAAACAAAGGGTAGGAATAAATGGTCAGTTTTCAGAATGGAGAGAAATAAATAATGCTGTCCTCCAGGAGTCTGTACTGGGCCCCGTCCTATTCAACATATTCATAAATTATCTGGAAAAAGGGGTAAACAGCAAGGTGGCAAAATTTGTAGATGATACAAAACTTATTTTAGTTAAGTCCCAGGCAGACTGTGAAGAGCTACAAAAGGATCTCACAAAGCTGGGTGACCGGGCAACAAAATGGCAGATGAAATTTGATGTTGATAAATGCAAAGTAATGCACATCGGAAAACATAATCCCAACTATACATATCAAATGATGGGGTCTAAATTAGCTGTTACCACTCAAGAAAGAGATCGTGGAGTCATTGTGGATAGTTCTCTGAAAACATCCACTCAGTGTGCAGCTGAGGTCAAAAAAGTGAGCAGAATGTTGGGAATCATTAAGAAAGGGATAGATAATAAAGACAGAAAATATCATATTGCCTCTATATAAATCCATGGTACAGCCACACCTTGAATACTGCGTGCAGATGTAGTCGCCCCATCTCAAAAAAGATCTATTGGAATTGGAAAAGGTTCAGAAAAAGGCAACAAAAATGATGAGGGGTATGAAACAGCTGCCATATGAGGAGAGAGTAATAAGACTGGGACTTTTCATCTTGGAAAAGAGACGACTAAGGGGGGATGTGATAGAGGTCTGTAAAATCATGACTGGTGTGGAGAAGGTAAATAAGGACATGTTATTTACTCCTTCTCATAATTAAGGCTACGTTTTAGTCACGGGTATTTTTAGTAAAAGTCATAGACAGGTCACGGGGCAGTAAAAAAAATTCACGGCCCTTGACCTGTCCATGACTTTTACTATATACCCGTAACTAAAGCTTGGGCTGGTGGTCCCGAGTGCTCTGCGGGGGTGGTCCAGGGCACCGCGGGTGCTGGGGGTGGTGGCCCGGGACCCGCACTGGTGCTGAGTGGGGGCGGGTGGTGGCGCGTGGCCCGGGACCCTTGCCTGGCGCTGGTGGGGGGCAGCGTGCAGCTGGGACCCCTGCTGGTGCTGGGGGGGGAGGGTTGGCAAGGTTGGCAGGCTCCCTACCCGACTCTGACTGGCATGTTCCTGCAGCTCCTAGGGGGAGGGGCAGCCAGGGGGGCTCTGTGTGCTGCTCCTGCCACAAGTGCCAGCTCCACAGCTCCCATTGGCTGGGAACCACAGCCAATGGGAGCTGCGAGGGTGGCACCTGCAGGTGCGGGCAGCGTGCAGAGCCCCCTGGCCCCTCCGCTTAGGAGCTGCAGGGACATGCCGTTTGGAGCCGGGGACTCCTCCTCTGAGGTAAGCACTGCCCCACACTCCAAACCCTGCCCTAGCCCTGAGCCCCCTCCCACACACCCAAACTGCTGCTGCTACTGCTGGCCCAGGAGCTTCCCAGTTCAGGAAGCCCCTGAGCCAGTACCAGGTGCTGCAGAAATCACGGAGAGTCACGGCATCTGTGACCTCCGTGACAGACACAAAGCTTTATTCATAACACAAGAACTAGGGGTCAGCAATTGAAATTAATGTGCAGTAGATTTAAAACAAACAAAAGGAAGTATTTTCCCACACAACATACAGTCAACCTCATTGCCAGAGGATGTTGTGAAGGCCAAGACTATAACAGGGTTCAAAAAAGAACTAGATAAGTTCATGGAGGACAGGTCCATCAATGGCTATTAGCGAGGATGGCCAGGAATGGTGTCCCTAGCCTCTGTTTGCCAGAAGCTGTGAATGGGCGACAAGGATGGATCACTTGATGATTCCCTGTTCTGTTCATTCCCTCTGGGGCACCTGGCACTGGCCACTGTTGAAAGACAGGATACTGGGCTAGATGGACCTTTAGTCTGACTCAGTATGGCCGTACTTATGGTCTTATGTTCTAAAGCAGCGTAGATACAACAAGCCAGTGACATCATTATTCCCCTTCTGCTTCCCACTGATGGAGCCAGCAGCTTCAAACCGTTCTATCCCAAGGGATGCAGTGGACTTTGGAGGCTGGCTGCAGTAGTGAGACCAGAGCTACGAAAAGGATCTCTGTGCATTCCCAACCCAGGTTTTGAGCACAGGAAGTTGAGTGTTACTATCCCAGAGGCCTTCCATGGAGACCAGTGCAAGGTCCAGGTGACCATCTGGAAAGTCCGTTCAGCCCAAGTGACTCTGTGACCAGAGACCAGGGAAACGAGCATTATTAGCATGAATTATTTCTACTGCAGTAGTTCCAGAGGCCCTGTCAGGAATCAAAGCCTCTCAGTACTGAGCTCTAGCCATACACAATAAAGATGATCCCTGCCCCAGAGGCCTCACTAAGTCACTAGTGTAACTGAAACCAAATTAAAATTCGATTTACACTGATGCAAACTCTGGGAGGACACCCTTCTATCAGTGTAAGAGCAATTATAGTGGCTTAGCTTGGCCCCAGATATCTATCGACACAAGCCAGACTGCTAGAAAGCAGGGGGTCGATAGCATAGTGCCCTCACACAAATGTACATCCAGTTAAATCATTTCATGTCACGCCTTTAGCTCCGGTAGCTTTTAATGTAGCCCAAGCCTAGGTAAGGGCTGGTTACCACACTAGTCAATGCCATCCCCCAAATGGATTTTAATTCACACCCTTAGTCATTCTGTCTATGGATGGATGCTTATTTTGGACAAAGTGTCCTATTTGGATGTAGTTTTAGGCTTGCTCTACATGCAGACTTGGTACTGGGAGAACTATTTCTGTCAGGGGGGTTATTCTACCCAAATAGTTAAATCAGTCCCCTACTATGGATGCAGCGAGATTGGTATCAAGGTGCCATATAGCAGAGCTTATTCTGCTTTCCGCACAGGAATACCCAGACACCGCTATACCAGTCTAACTGCATCCACACTGCAGGGGTTGTACCAGTTTAACTCTGCAGGTAGAGTTAAAGTGCTACAACTTTTGTTTGTAGACAAGGGCTAAACCAATTTAATCAAAATAGAAAAACTAGGACACGATCTGTGACAGGAGACTCCACTGTAGAGCAGCACAGAGAGCACTGGCCAGTTGAGGTGCTTAAAGCTGCTTTGCACCAGAGCAGCAGGAGTGCACATCACAGATCCCCCTTCCCATCTCCACAGTCCCTGTATGGGCACCCACCCACCTCTTTCCCCCTTCCCTACTCCCCAGTGTCCCCATCCTTCCTGCAGTCTCTGTAGAGTAGATGTGGTGCAACAGATAGATTTTGAAAACAGGACTTAGGCTGAGGGCATGTTCTTCTGCAGAGAATGCCATGAAATACTACCTTCTTCAAAATGGCCACCAGCTCCCTCCGGAAGCAAAGAGGAGGAGGGGAAGGCTGGCAGTAGCCATCTTTAGTAAGGGCAACCTGTGGCATCAGTTCCATTGAGAATATTGGCAATGGTGGCCATGTTGAAAGAGGGCAATTCTTGGAATGTGTCCCTACATGAGGATTCTTCATCCTCTGCTGCAGGAGAAAGGCCGAGTTCTGGAGAAGAACAGGAAAATGGCCATTACTTCTAAAAACACCCCTTCGACAACTACCCTTTGCACCAGATCTTGGCCTCTTCTCCACCAAGCTTGGTGTGAACAGGCCATGCCTGGGCTGAGATCAATAGGGACAAGCAAGGGGCTGACACTGGCTGATGCTAACCCCTTTCCTGACTAATGTGAACAGCCATCGACTCGGGATTTATTTGTACCCCCTCAGACAGTGCATTCAGTTGGGAGGGGCGGGCGGAGAGTGGGGTGCCACAGACTGGGCTGGAGGGGGGGTCTCGGCGCAGGCCTGGGGGCTGCATGGTGTCAGGAGGTGGGAGAGGAGGCTGCTGGGATGGGAGGTTGGGAGTGAGGCTTGGGGGAGACGTTGGGCTTGTGGGGCTTGGCAGGGGTGTTGGGGGGCTGTCGGAGGCTGGGCTCGGGGGGGGGTTAGGCTGAGGGGTGTCGGGGCTCAGCTGGGGGTGTCAGAAGAGTGTCGGGGTGTCACTTGAGGGGCTGTGGGGTGGGAGGGTTAGAGGCTGGGCAGGGGTGTCAGTCGGGGGTGGGGTATCCGGAAAGCAGGGAGGGCTGGGGAGGCGGGGGCCGGGGCTAGGGAAGCGGGGCAGGGAGTTGCGGGCTCTTGGAGTCGGGGTTGGGGTAGGGGCCGGGAGGCTGGTCCCTGGCTGAGCCCTGCCCCGCCCGGGGTGCGGCTGCAGGAGGAAGCCGCAGCGGTTCCGGGCACAGATCGCGCCGCCCGGAGCCTGCAGCCGCCGCCGGCAGGAGCGGCCGGACCGGAGGGGCGGTGAGTGGCCCCGAGGGGACCCCACACCCGGGCCTGCTTGGGTCCCCCCCCGCACCTGGCCCCGGCCTGGCCCCCTTCTACCCCCCTCCCGCCGCACCTGGCCCCCGTCTCCCCCCTCCCGCCGCACCCGGCACCTGGCCCCCTTCTCCCCCGCCGCACCTGGCCCCTTCCCCCCCCCCGCCGCACCTGGCCCCCTTCTCCCCCGCACCTGGCCCCCTTCTCCCCGCCGCACCTGGCCCCTTCTCCCCCCCCGCCCGCACCTGCACCCGGCACCCGCCCCCTTCTCCCCGCCGCACCCAGCACCCGGCCCCTTCTCCCCCCGCCGCACCCGGCACCTGGCCCCTTCTCCCCCGCGTCACCTGGCACCTGGTCCCCTTCCTGCCCCTGGCCCCCCTTCTCTCCCCGCCACACCTGCCCCCTTCTCTCCCCGCACCCAGCCCAGCACTTGGGCTGCTTCTCTCCCCACCAGCCCCTCTTCTCTAACCCCGCACACACCCAACACCTGGCCCCTGCTCTCACTCCTCCCCACATCCGGCACTTGGCCCCCTTCTCTCTTCCCCTCCTCCGGAACCTGGCACCTGGCCCCCTTCTCTCCCCTTCTCCCCAGCTGGCTCCCTTCTCTCCCCCCTTCTGCACCTATCTAGTCCCCTTCCCCCCCACCACCTTTCACCCCTCCCCCACATCTGGCACTTGGCCCCCTTCTCTCCTCCCCTCCCTCGGAACCTGATACCAGCCAGTGGAGCCCTTGGCTGTTCCTGGGACCCCCCACTCCCCCCCCCAGCACCCGCAGGCTGGGCCCAGGGCAATGATTTTAAAGCTCCTGGCACGTCTCCGTGCCCACTCTTTGCCGCTGGGGCTGGGTTTAGCTGGAGTTTGGGGGGAAGGGCTCAGTCCCTTGCCTGGCCTGTGGGCTCAGCTGGGTGGCCTGGCCCCTAGGAGCTGGACACCACTGTGCAGAGCTCTGCCCAGGCCTGTCCAGTGACCTGCCCACCCTCTTCCTGGGTTAATGGCGTCTCTCTCCCCTAGGAGCTGGGAAGATCTGTGGCCGCCCAGAGAAGTGAGCTGGGGCCGAGCCCGTTGGCCTGGGTCAGGGTGCCCTGTGGATGGGCGTGGTGCAGACTTAGCTCCCTGTGCCGTAGTTTGCCCGGTGGCTGGAGGCACCGCAGCAAGAGAGGACCTGTGAGAGCTCGTCTTGCCGCGGGGGAACATGCAGCGTGGTGGCATGACTGTTGAGAACCCCTACGCCAGCGTGAATATTCCGCGAGATCAGCTCGAGAACAGCTTCATTAAGCGCTACCTGGGGGAGGAGCCGCCCTCGCCCACTGTCATTGTTAATCCCGGGGCCGTGCCCACCTACCCAGCCCCAGAGCAGCTGAATGGTGCCAGTAAATCGGTGCCACTGGATAGTTGGGATGGTTCAAAAGTCCTGACGCGGGAGTCCTGGGCCCAGCCGTATAACCCGTATGCCAGCATGAAGCTGCTGAACGGCGCTTCCTCGGCCCCGCTCTACACCATCGAGCTAGACAAGCCGCAGAAGAGTCCTGAGGTGGGCACGGACAGTGGCTGCTGCTGCTGTAAGTACTGGCCCTGCTGCCGGAAATGCTGCTGTGTCGTCTCCTAACCCCACGAGCCCTGACCCCTTGCCACACCCGGCCTGGAGCTGGGATCCTGCAGCAAGCGGGGCTGGGATGGACAGACCCAGCTATGATGCCCATCCTAGCAGGAACTGTGGGATGCCTCGGGGGGCAACCGGAGCCCACAGCAGCCTTGCAGTCTCCTGAGACTCTCCGTGATCTTTGGCTCTTTTGGGGTTGCTCGGCGTGGAGGGGGGGGTGACTATTTTTGCCTGGTTGCAGGGCGGCTTTCTAGACCTTGTTTATCCTATGGAAAGTGAGCTCAGGTGCCAGGGTGATGGGCATGTAGCAGTGATGTGCTGCCAGGATCGTGGCCAGGCCTCGGGGGAGTTGCAAGACATGCTGATGAAGCCTGGAGTGCCTCGTGCAGTGCCCTGTGGTGGAAACTCGACCGCTTGCTCCCACTTACTGTCTGGCTGGGGAACAGCCCTGATGCAACAGACCATGCAGCTGTGCTGACCCCCACGCAGACAAAGACATGCCCGGGTATCACCCATTGCAGAAGCAAGAACCTGAGCGTGGGGGGGCCTGTTTTATGGTGTTTTATGGGTGCTTGTGGATTCTCACTGCCCCTCCCCGTGGCTGGGGCATGCCGGTACAGTCTCGCCTAGCTGCGGAGGCTGCGTGCCTCTTGATTCTGTGGGGAAATGGCCTTGCAAACCAAGGCCTTGTCTACACACAACAGTCATGGGTAATGTGGTACAATTCTCTGGTGTGGCTGCAGGTAGACTGGCGGACAGGTGCTCATACTGGTCTAGCATTCCAGTAGGGGATGGGAATGAGCTCTACTGGTACGAAGCACCTGAGTCCTGCTCTAGCTGTGTCCACGCTAGGACTTGGGCTGGTAGAACTGGGTAGGTAACGCTCACGCCCCTGACCCACACGGTTGAGAGGTACAAACTCTGTTTGCTAAGCAGGCTGGAATGAGGATCCTGCCAGTCCCTGCCTGCTCACCCGCCCGACAAAAGAAGGAAACACACCCCGGAAAAACAAACGAACAAAACTGCTTGGAGAATGTGCTGGGCTCTGCTCCGGGGATGTGCCATGGCTGGACACATTGGCCTCTGGGTCTGAACTCACAGTGGTAGGAGACTCTTCTGACACCACCCCCCTCAGTGCTGGGGCCAAGCATGGCTGGCGGGAGCTGCTTTCCAGGGGCTGGGCACTTGTACCCCCAGCTTGGTCTGGAGAGGGGGCAGCAGGCCTGCCCTGCTCTACGTGGCACTAACACCGGCTTTTGGTGTTAGTGCCAGTGCTGCTGCGGGACTAGGGCAGGCTGCAGAGGAGGGTTCAGAATGAAACGGGGAGGGGAGTCCTCTCTGCCCCAGTCAGCTGTGCAGGACCTGCCAGACTCCAAGGTGCTGGGGTTGTCAGATAGCCAGGAATAGGGTGTAATGAAGTCATTGGGTCTGCTCCCTTGGGGGAGTTTCTAAAGCAGAAGCCCCAGCCCTGATGTGGGGGGCATGGCCCTGGGGAGTAGCGGTGCTGGGCAGAGGGGCGCCAGCTGGCTGGGGAATGAGCAAGGGGAATGAGGCAGCCCCTCTCTGCCCTTTACACTGGGCGCCCCTTCCCATGCTTTGCAGCTGGCTGATTGCTGCTCAGTCCCTCTGCAGCTCGTCAGTGGCACCCCAGACTTGGCTTTCCTGCCCGATGTCAGGCGTGCTCTGTGCAAGGCCAAGGGGTTTGCATGTGAAACCTGAACCAGACCCAGTGTTGTCCTTCATAAACAGCCTCATGCAGCGCTGGTCCTAGCGGCTGCAGCTGCCGGCTCCGACCTGCCTCACAGGTGAGTTTCTCCACTAGACAAGGGGTGTTTCTCTTGCAGCAGCTGCACTGTGTAAGTGCTGGCACAGCCGGGGTCCAGGGGGTTTGGGGCACGGTGGTAAAACTCCCCGAGCCCTGTGCTAGCGCTTGCCCCATTGCTAGACCTGCTGCATCACGGGCCACTGTCTCTGGGGCAAGCGCCCTGACTGAGTAGTGCTGCAGCAGCGGGAGGGACCATGCCCAGGTCCTAAGTGCAGAATCTCGGCTTGCCCGGCTAGGAAGATTCTAACCGTTGTGTAGGCTGGGTAGAATTCAGCGTTTATTTGTTTGTGATCTCTACAGATAGTATCAAGGTTTATTTGTAAGAATATTTTTAGTTTTATTGATTTAAATTTTCACAGTAGGGGAGGTTATTGGAGGGCCAGAAAATGGAAGGTCAGACAATTATTTAATGACAGTAGACGATGAGATTAAAAATGTTAAAGGTTTATAACCATTAAAACACAAATTGTGGAAGTATACAAAGTAAGTAGGCAACGTAAGAGAAATGCTGCTTTGATATAAGGCAATCTGTACATTTGGGATATTACCAATGGAAATGTTTTGGTCATTTGGGTGTGTATGGTGAAATCGATGGTCATGGATATTTACCGATAAAAGTCTAATCCTTCCCACCCTGTTCTGAGAGGTGTGAACAGCCCGGCCCACCCTCTTGATGTGTGCTGACTCAAACCTAATGATGTCAGCATGTAACTATTTCACTGCTGATCACTGTAGCAGAAACACCCACTAATATTTGCTCACCCTAACCCTTGCTGCCTCCCAGATATCCCCAGGTACCCAAAGCTCCCTCTGTCTCCTGCCCAGCTGCCAGAACTTTCCCAGGAGTGTTTCCAGCCCAGCAGGGGACGGTGGAATGGAATGTCCCTGGGATGCTGGGGGGTGGGGTTCCATGCTGCAGAGCTCCAGCTCGCTGTGGCCTTCACCTAAGTGCATTGAGCCAGGACTGCCCGCAAGGAGTGACCCAGCAGCCCATCTTGTCCCTCAGCTGCGTCGCTCCCCCGCTCCAGGTAATCTAGAGCAATAGGCCAGTTGTGCTCCAACTAGTGCCTCCAAAGATCAGTTTGTCCCTTGCCAGGCGAGTGTGAACGCTCCGGCCACCCTCACCGGTCCCTGGATCACAAGGTGCAGTGTAAAGAGCGTGGCATGGGGTGTCCAGCCCCTGTCTCTGCAGGAAGCTGCAGCGCATGCCTCCCATAGACCCCCAGGGTGAGGCCTGTGGCTTGCCTGCCAGGGTGCCATGCAGCCGCATAGCCAGGACTGGATGCTGCTGCCAGCTCTATATGGTTTCAGTGGGCATTGTGTGCAAATGGCTACAGGACTGCCCTTGCTGGGACACGGCTGCACAGGTGCTGTCTATAACACGGCTGTGGCAGGACCCAGTTCCCAGCAGGGCTCACCCTGGACCCGGTTAAAGCCCGGATCTGGTTTGATTGCACCTGAACTGTGCTAAAGCCTTGGGCTGTCCGCAGAGCGCCTGTGCTGGGAATGGGGCTCTGGCTCAGCCCGTGCTCTCGGACCCAGATCATCCCAGCCTGTGTGGAGCAGGTGATTCAGGATTTCACTGTAGTTGGCTCAGGTGGCTGCTGAACAATGCCTGGGCCCTGCTGAGAAATCTGGCAGTTCTTGGTGCCCCGTCACTGTTGCTGTGAATAAAGTAATTTGACCAGTGTCCAGCACTTGTGTTATTTCTCTGACGCTGCTCCGCTCCCCCATCCCCACCCCGGCTTTGTCACATAGGACACAGGTCTGTTTGGAGCTCAGCTGGGGAGGGGAGGGGAAGCTCAGTGTCTCTGGATGGAATAGGGGTTACCGGGTCCTCCCCCAGGATGGGGAGGACTAGCAGGCTCCCAGGGGCTAGATAGGGTGACCAGATGTCCCGATTTTCTAGGGACAGCCCCGATATTTGGGGCTTTGTCTTATGTAGGCACCTATTATCCCCCACCCCCCGTCCTGATTTTTCACACTTGCTGTCTGGTCACCCTAGGGCTAGAGCAGTGTCTCCAACCCTTTTACACCCAGGGTCACACCTGTCCTGCCCCTTTCCCAAGGCCCTGCCCCACTCACTCCATTCCCCTCCCCCCCTCCATCGCTCACTCTCCACTACCCTCATTCACTTTCACCAGGCTGGGGTAGGGGTGCAGGCTCTGGGCTGGGGCCAAGGGGTTCGCAGTGTGGGAGAGGCTCCGGGCTGAGCCTGGGGCAGGGAGTTGGGGTGCAGGAGGGGGTAAGGGGTGCAAGCTCTGGGAGGGAGTTTGAGTGTAGGAGGGGGCTCTGGGCTGGGGCAGAGTGTTGGGGTGCAGGAGGGGGTGTAGAGTGTGGGCTCTGGGAGGAAGCATGGGTGCAGGAGGGGGCTCCTGACAGGTACAAGAGGGGGCATGGGGTGCTGGCTCTGGGAGTGGGTTTGCGGTGCAGGAGGGGGCATGGGGTGCTGGCTCTGGGAGTGGGTTGGGGTGCCGGCGGGGGCATGGGGTGCTGGCTCTGGGCGTGGGTTTGGGGTGCAGGAGGGGGCATGGGGTGCTGGCTCTGGGAGTGGGTTGGGGTGCAGGAGGGGGCATGGGGTGCTGGCTCTGGGAGGGGGTTGGGGTGCAGGAGGGGGCATGGGGTGCTGGCTCTGGGAGTGGGTTGGGGTGCAGGAGGGGGCATGGGGTGCTGGCTCTGGGAGGGGGCATGGGGTGCAGGAGGGGGCATGGGGTGCTGGCTCTGGAGGCACTTACCTCTAGTGGCTCCCGGTCGGCGGGGCAGCAGGACGCAGGCAGGCTCCCTGCCTGCCCCGGCCCCACTCAGGCACATTGGCACCTCCTACATCACAAACCAGGCCACCCGTCCACCCTGCCAGCCAGTAGTGCACCACGTGGCCACGCTGCTCCCGGAAGGGGCCAACGTGCCCCTGGCCCCTGGGGGGTCAGGGGTCTCTGTGTGCTGCCTCTCTGTGCAGGCATGGCCCCATTGGCCACAGCTCCCTTTTCCCAGCCAATGGGAGCTGTGGGGGCAGTGCTTGCAGGCAGAAGCAGCAAACGAAGGACCCCCTGGCTCCCATGGGGGCATGCTGCGCTGGCCGCTCCTGGGAGTGGCGTGGGGCCACAGCAGGCGCCGCCATGGCCAGAGATCGCGATCGGTTGGGAGAGTCCCCAGGATCGACCAGTTGGTGGTGATTGATGGGCTGGTGACCACTGGGCTAGAGAATGGGATGCGAGGCCGTCCCCTTCCAGGGCACTGGCTGAGATCCATCCCTGGGGCAGGGGGATTGGCTGGCTGCTAGGGAATGAGATACGGGGCCTGGCCCCCTAGGGCACCGGTTCCAACCTGGCCATGTGACTAACAGCTGTTCTCATCACTCAGCTGTTCGGGGCCGGTGGGGAAGGGTTTGCTCTGGGGTTGGTCCAGCTCCTAGGGGCTGCTGCCGACACCATAAAAAGCTTTGCACACGTGGCACTGATGGCCCCATCCTGGCATCCTCAGCAGAGACCAAGAACTGAATGGGCCACACGGACTCAACTCTGCCCTCTAGAGGTGGCGTCTGCATGTGTGGGGCAGCGTTCGGCTGGCTTGCCCGATCCCGGCTGTTCTGTGCGGGCAGGAGCTGGGAGCCTGTGGTGCACCGATCGGCACCGTGACGTCGCACGCGCTGCCCTTGCCCCCCGTGCCCCCATGCTTCCTCCCAGAGCCCACACTGCAATAACCCCTTGGCAGTGACTAAAAAGAGCCGCCGGGCTGGTGCCCCCGCGACCCCTCCAGTGCACAAGCTCCGCTCTGTTTGTTTAAACTTTGCCTGGGAGGCTGCACCTTGGAGCTGGAATTGCTGGGCACAGTTCTGCTGCCAGCTTTCCTGGCAATGATTAAACCGAGCTCAGCCCGTAGCGGTGCCGAGGGCTGGGGCAGGCAGGCGGGAAAGAAACAAGGCTGGATCCCTCAGGCTGCGCAGGGCCACAGGCTCTCCCGACTCGAGCAATGGCCCATGCTGGGTGGGGGGGTGCGGAGCTGGTGCTGGCACTGCCTGTGGGTGCTGCCCCTGGGCAGTGAGAGGTGAACCCCTCCTGCTCTCCCAGAGGCGCTGCGACAGCCACCCTGGTGCCTGGATCCCACAGCTCTGGGCTGCTTCGTGCTGCTGTAGGCAGCCCGTCCGGCTCCCATGACAGCCCCTCCCAAGGGCCAGGGCTTGTGCGCTGGAGGGGTCGCGGGGGCACCAGCCCTGTGGCTCTTTTTAGTCACTGCCAAGGGGCTATTGCAGTGTGGGCTCTGGGAGGAAGCATGGGGGCAGGAGGGGGCAAGGGCTGCTGGCTCTGGGCGCGGGTTTGGGGTTGTTGCCCTGGATTGAAGTTCCCCTGTTACCCAGCCACTGCACCCGCCCCTTTGGCACTGAGGGGCTTTGCTGGGATGCACCCGCCTGGCTCCCCCCCGCCCCCCAATCCAGAGCTCTGCAGAAAGCGTCTCTGGTGGCCAGGGAAGCTCTTGCTTCCTCTCCCCCAGGCCGGGCCCCCCCTCGGGCTGCAGTCCCTGCCCAAGCCAGAGCCCTGGGGAGCCCTTTGCCCTCAGCCAACCCAGCCCTGCTGTGGGGAGCTCAGCTGGCAGCCCCACCCCAGCACGGGCAGCACGCGCCCCACGTCCCATGTTCACTTTCACTTTAGCTCCACCAGAAAAGTCCCTAGGGCCTGGAATGTGCCCTGACCAGTCCCTGCCCAGCCCTCAGCTGGCATCTCTGCCTGGGAGCGGGGGGGGCTCCTGTCGATCTGACACAGAGACTGCCCCATACATCGTGCCCAGCCCCCACTGCTCCTGCCTCGACTCCCCCAGCCCAGCCCAGCCCCCACCTGCTCCCCTCACCTCCCCCAGGCCCCACCTGCTCCTGCCTCGACTCCCCCCAGCCCAGCCCCCACCTGCTCCCTTCACCTCCCCCAGCCCCCACCTGCTCCTGCCTCGACTCCCCCAGCCCAGCCCCTACCTGCTCCCCTCACCTCCCCAGCCCAGCCCCACCTGCTCCTGCCTCGACTCCCAGCGCAGCCCAGCCCCCACCTGCTCCCTCACCTCCCAGGCCCCACCTGCTCCTGCCTCGACTCCCAGCCCAGCCCCCACCTGCTCCTGCCTCAACTCCCCAGCCCAGCCCCCACCTGCTCCCTTCACCTCCCCCAGCCCCCACCTGCTCCTGCCTCGACTCCCCAGCCCAGCCCCACCTGCTCCTTCACCTCCCCAGCCCCCACCTGCTCCTGCCTTGACTCCCAGCCCAGCCCCACCTGCTCCGCCTCACCTCCCCAGCCCCACCTGCTCCTGCCTTGACCCCAGCCCAGCCCCACCTGCTCCCCTCACCTCCCCTGTCCCCACCCATTCCTGCCTCACCTCCCCCAGCCCAACCACCTGCTCCTGCCTTGGCCCCCAGCCCAGCCCCACCTGCTCCCTCACCTCCCCCAGCCCCTACCTGCTCCTGCCTCGACTCCCCCAACCCAGCCCCACCTTCTCCCCTTCACCATCCCCAGCCCAGCTCCCATCTGCTCCCTCCTCAACTCCCCCAGCCCAATCCCCTACCTGCTCCTTCTTGGCTCCCCCAGCCCAGCCCCACCTGCTCTTCTGCCTTCCCCCCAGCCCCCACCTGTTCCCTGTTTTTTGGTTTTGTATTCAAGTAAATCACTAGCCTTAATGATCATTCATTGCAGTACAGTAGAACCTCAGTGTCCCGAACACCTTGGGAATGGAGGTTGTAACTCTGAAACCAATGACTAACTCAGGAATCAATCCATGCAACAAACCTCGATGCCAACTCTGCCCATGTATCTACACCAGCGACACCATCACAGGACCTAACCAGATCAGCCACACCATCACCGGCTCATTCACCTGCACGTCCACCAATGTAATATACAGCAAAGAATCCTGTGGCACTTTATAGACTAACAGACATTTTGCAGCATGAGCTTTCGTGGGTGAATACCCACTTCGTGGGATGCATGTAGTGGAAATCTCCAGAGGCAGGTATATATATATGCAAGCAAGAATCAGGCTGGAGATAACGAGGTTAGTTCAATCAGGGAGGATGAGGCCCTCTTCTAGCAATTGAGGTGTGAAAACCAAGGGAGGAGAAACTGCTTTTGTGCGGAGGCCATGGTGCTAGCAGGTGGGATTCACAGATTCCAAGGCCAGAAAGGATCATTGTGATCATCTAGTTTGACCCCCTGTATAACGCAGGCCAGAGAACTGCCCCCCAATCATCCCTAGGGCAGATCTGTTAGAGAAACAGCCAATCTAGATTTTAAAATGGTCAGTGACAGAGAATCCAGAGATCCAGCACAGGCACCTTCCTTGTCCCTGCTACTCCTCTCCTCTGCCCTATGCTGCCAGGCTGAGAATACCGGAGACTCCAGGTCCCCTCACCCTCCACACCCGGACAATTTTCTGGGTTGCAACAGGCCATAAACATTTTTAAGTGGGTCCCAAGCTCAAACCGGTTGAGAACCACTGCTCCAGGCTATTTCAAACATAGTGTATCAAGTAGAACAGGTTACAATAGTGACATGCTGTATATTTTAGGGAACTAGAATACAGGAACTCTATTGACTGTCAAGTATCAGAGGGGGGTAGCCATGTTAGCAAAGAGTCCTGTGGCACCTTATAGACTAACAGACGTTTTGGAGCATGAGCTTTCGTGGGTGAATCCCCACTTCATTGAATGCATGTAGTGGAAATTTCCAGGGGCAGGGTGTGTGTGTGTGTGTGTATGTATGTATGTATGTATTATATATATGTGCAAGCAAGAAGCAGGCTAGAGATAATGAGGTTAGTTCAATCAGGGAGGATGAGGCCCTCTTCTAGCAGTTGAGGTGTGAAAACCAAGGGAGGAGAAACTGGTTCTGTAGTTGGCAAGCCATTCACAGTCTTTGTTTAGTCCTGAGCTGATGGTGTCAAATTTGCAGATGAGCTGAAGCTCAGCAGTTTCTCTTTGAAGTCTGGTCCTGAAGTTTTTTTGCTGTAGGATGGCCACCTTAAGATCTGCTCTTGTGTGGCCAGGGAGGTTGAAGTGTTCTCCTACAGGTTTTTGTATATTGCCATTCCTAATATCTGATTTGTGTCCATTTATCCTTTTCTGTAGGGACTGTTCAGTTTGGCCGATGTACATAGCAGAGGGGCATTGCTGGCATATGATGCCCCCCCCCCAGAGCCCACACCGCCAGCCAGAGCCCTCACTCCCCCCTGCACCCCAAACCCCTCATCCCTGGCCCCACCCCAGAACCCACACCCCCAGCCAGAGCCCTCACCACCTCCCGCACCTCAACCCCCTGCCTCAGCCTGGAGCACTCGCCTGCACCCCAAATCCCTCATCCCCTGCCCCACGCCAGAGCCCACACCCCCAGCCAGAGCCCTCACCACCTCCCGCACCTCAACCCCCTGCCTCAGCCTGGAGCATTCGCCTGCACCCCAAACCCCTCATCCCCTGCCCCACGCCAGAGCCCACACCCCCAGCCAGAGCCTTCACCCCCTCCCACATCCTAAACCCCTATTCCCCGGCCCCACCCCAGAGCCCACACCCCCAGCCAGAACCCTCACACCCTCCCACACCCCAAACCCCTCATCCCGGCCCCCACCCCCCGCTGGAGCCCTCACCCCTCCCACACCCCAACCCCCTGCCTCAGCCTGGAGCACTGACCTGCACCCCAAACCCCTCATCCCTGGCCCCACCCCAGAGCCCACACCCCCAGCCGGAGCCCTCACTCCTTTCCTGCACCCCAGCCCCGATTCAGCAGGTTTGGCACGAACTGGTGTGGCAGGTGAGGCCTGTTCCCAGACACAGCCCAGCCCAGAGCGCAGCCCGCTGCTCTGTCTGCCCCCACCAGTACCCCACAGGCTCCTGGCGGGGGGTCATGGACTGTGTCCTGGGGGCAGGGCTGTGCCAGTCCAGCAGGAAGCTCAGAGCAGGGGCACTGTCTGGAGGGGAAGGGGGGCTGGGAGCCAGGATTTAAACCCCTTTTTTGGGGCGCACAAGGTCTCAACTCCCAGAGCTGGGGGCTGCTTCGTGCCATCCCAAAGGGGATGCAGAACAGGTCAGTCTGGCTGGGCTACAGCTGAAGATTTCAGGAACCAAGACATTCCAGTTCCTGAGGGCAGCCGGCCGGGCTCAGGGTACAGGGCACAGGCAGGGCGAGGGGGCGTCCCAGACACGGGCCGCGGGCTGGGCTTCTCGCCCTGTGCAGTGACAGGCTATGGCGAGGAGCGGCAGCAGCAACCCAACACGACAGAGAAAACCTTAAATTGTAAACCTTATGAAGGCCCCCCTCCCCTCCCCCGAAACCTGGCAGGCACAGTAACATAATGGCAATAGGGGAGTGATCATAGGACAGAAAGTACCAGCGGAACTCACGTAGGAACAGAACCAACTGTAAACGACCAGCACAGAAGAAGTTTTTCATCACTTCATCACTCCTCCTCCTGGCTGCCAAGTCCCGCGTCACCCGCTGTCCCGCCTCCCACTTGCGATGCTCCTTTGCTTTGATGCTGCGACGTCCACACCTCTTCCCAGCAGGTCCACGTGCGAATGACGGCGCCTCGCCCACAGGGCCATGCCCCCTGGTCCAGGTGCCCAAGCTCTGTTCCCTGGGTCAGCCTCCCACTGATCAACCTCACGAGTCACAGTTCTGCGCTGGGCTCCTTGCACAGGGCCCCTCCTGGTCCAGCTTCCTCAGCCAATCCCCTCTTCACCCAGCGCTGCCTCTTTCTCCTCCTTCCTCTCTAATTGCCCCCAGTCCCGTTGGCAGATTGCGACCCCCCCCCCAGCTCGAGCTGCCCTCTCATTGGCCGTCTCTCTGCCCAGGCCAGCGTTCTGTGCTGCTGCATCGTGTGGTAGTGCCAGGGCCTGGGTTACCACCCTGCACCTGTGCAAAGAGAACGGGAGCATTTCATGCCCACCGCTGCACATGCCTGCATGGGGGAGCCCAGCCCCGGGCCTCCGATGCAGTGGGTGTGCTGGGGTGAGATCAGACACGTCCCAGTGCCGTGCCAAGCTCACTGTGGGTGTGAGAGACGCAGGAGAGCGTAGCATGGCCTGGTCGCTGGAATCTGGGGCAGCAGGACTCAGTGCTGCTCTGGCTTCTGGGGCTGCAGTGCAGGCACCTTTTGTGGCTTTGGCTCAGGAGCCAGAAGGCAGAGAAAGGATTTATTTAAATCTCATGATATTTGGGGGGCTGGCTCACAAGTGCTGCACTCTGCGCCTGGGTGGGGAGTGTGCTGCTGCTGCCCTCTTGTGGCTGCCAACAGAATTGCAGGAAGGCACTTTTTTTCGCAGCCCAGCCAGGATTTTCTGTCCCCCTTCCCACTGCTCCTGTCACCTTTTTGCCTGCCCCAGACTAGGAACTGCCAGACCCCAGTGTGAAATTCTGCTCATTCCTTGCTATGGGAGAAAGCCGTGGGGGAGGCAGGGCTCAGTTCAGCGACCATGGAAGGATCCTGCAGGAGGGTCTGAGCGTGGAGGGGAAAGTCCCCGGCGGAGCAGCAGCAGACACAGAAGGGACAGAAGCTGCCCCTGAGCCCATTACGTTTCTGGCTCCATTTTAATGTTTATTGCTGCAGTAATGGGAGGGGTTTCTGCTCTATGAACCTGTGCAAAAATTATGAGAAGCCCCAGCTAGCAACATATATCTGCTAATAGCGGCTCGTAACGCAGTGCCCAGGAGTCTCCCCCAGTGGCGTTCAGAACGGTGACTGGGAAATTCAGGCAGTAAGGAACACCTTAAGGACTATTTTGACTGGGAAGTCACAGATTTTTGCTTAGGCCTTACATTGCCTTCAGTCTGCTGCTCTGTAATCACTCACTGGTTGATGGAGCTACCTGGAACCAGTGAACTCTGTGTGTGTGTTTGCAGAACTGTGTCCCGTTTCCAAATCTAGTCCATTTCAGTTGGAGGCCATCCACGCAGTCCAGAGGGGACAAAACCATTTGTCCCAAGTACAACTGGGCTTTGAATGTTTGTGCAGACGTGTGCTGGGAGTGGGGAGGGGGGAGGCTGTGTGTGGAGCCTGTGGAGGGCTGCGTGTTTGCATGCACCCATAACAGTGTACACCATGTGGAAGCTAATGCAGCATCCTGTTGATTCACTCACGAATTCTGACCCCGTCCCGGGTACTGATACCTGCAAACTTCTCCTGAAGCAGGAACTCCAGATCAGCAGTCACCTTGCGGGGAAGGGCATATAGTCCAGGGCCACCTCAGTAGCTGACCAGCTCACTGCACTCATTCATGTGCTGGTCACTACAGGGTTCCCACAGCGGTTTGGAATAACAGCTCCCTTTGCTAACAGGGCACCACAAGGACAGTTGTGTCCTCCGCAGTGTGAAAGGCCCTGACATGAGAGAAAAAGCTTTTGCAGTGAGGCCAGTGAACAGCCCCCTCAAGCCAAGCAGTGTAGAATTTGTAACTCACCAGTGTCACCGCACTTCTTGAGCGGCGATTAACCAGGCTGCGTCTGTGGCCTGAGACAGCCCTTTCACAATATACTGAGGTCCAGTTTTGAAATGTAACATTTTATGTCCTTGAAATTCCACACAGAATTTTTCTGAGCTCCTCCACTGAGCTATTTGAGACAACAGCCCTCTGTGTCCTGTCCTATTGCAGGTCCCTCGACCTCTGCCGGCTGCTGGATCTCCACAGCTCGACCTCAGTGCAATATGAGCCTGGCCCAATGGACCTTCATGGCCGTGGAAGCGTTTCAGTGATGGCCAATGGTTGAAGTTCTGGAGAGACCCAACAAGCAGGTCCAGTAGCAGAACCAGAGGGACGTCGGACTAGAGCAAAGGCACAGAGGAAAGACTGAGGCTTGCTGCACAGCTGGGGGCTGGGTTTCAGTGTGGGAGCAGGCACTTGCGACGCAGGTCCTGGAACAGGAGTAATGGCGAAGGGAGGACAGTGCTCAGCAGAGAGAACTGTTGAAACAGCTCATCTCAGCCACTGAACCAAAGGCAGGCCCTGTCAGAAAGCAGATGCTTGCTCACAAGTTCTCTGTCCGGTACATGAACTTGGCAAAAACACAGGCACTCCTAAGTACGGTACAGGGACACACCGACCCCTCATCAGATAAAGCCAGGAAGGCAGAACAACGGAGGGGGATGTTTTGTTCAAACCAACAGGTGCAAGGGGTAGGGTGGTAAGTAGCTACGTCAAGAGGGTAACACGTAACTTGTTCGTATTGACGTAGAAAAGAGAAATCCTGGGGAGCTTCTCCGGCTGGCCTAGGGGGCAGCAGAAAGCCCCGCTGCTGCCGAAGCTGGTCCATTGGAACAGGCACACACGATAGTGTAGCTGTGGCACGTATGCGGCGTTAGGACTCATGCTTGGTTAACAATAAGCCTGGCCGAGCGCCTTCGCCACTGAACCGCGCCTGTGGTCATTCTGGGGGATATCAGCGAGGTCTGCAGGATCAGCTGCCTGCGCAGCGCTGGGACAGCGCACGGAGCGAGCACACGCACGCCAGCTGACACCACCCTCGCTCCAGAAACAGCACAGACAATTCCACGAGATCAGGCCCCATGAGCAGCTGGGCAGGGCAACGTAGCCCCATGAAGTTCCCCGTCTTGACCCCCTCTCCTGCGGATGTCTCTGTCCCTCACTCCTGGTGCCAAGTATGTGGAGAACAGGGACACAAGGGAAAGGAGAAAAGGGGTGGCAGGGGATGTACAGCGAGAGGGGGTTTCTGTTTGCACTTGTTCATGCACTTGTAGTTTTGTTTTGGAAAGGTTGGGTGGTGGTGGCAGCTGGCCTGCCTGGCAATGGGTGACTGGTGCACTGTTTTCACACATTTAAATATCATATTTTAAATGTCATTGTAGCAGGGGCTGGTGCAAAGGCATCTAATTAGCCCCTGCTCAGCCAGCCCCAATCAGGGGAAATAGATTGGGGCTGGGGAGAAGCCTGGTGCCTGGCTGTTAGAACGGGCTGCACCTGTGGGCCTGAGGGTTCAGGGGCTATAAAGGCAGGCTGGCAGCTAGAGGAAGGGGAATGGCCAGGGGAAGGGCAGTCTCCAGGCTGAGGGCAGACTCTGGGTAGGAGAGGAGATTGCCAGGCCTGCAAGCTCTGTAAATAGTATCACTGGTGGTGGGAACTTGTGTAAATAAAGCCAGGGGTGCTGCAGCAAGAGACGCCTCTCGGTGCTTTATTGGGGCGAGCAGAGGACCCTGTTACAGTCATCAAGAAAGTTTGTTGCTGTCACTGCATCGCATCATCGTTTGAAATAATTCAGCTAAACGCATGTTCAGGAACAATTAGGAATTAACAAGCCAGCACTATTCCTCTATACTAGGGATGGGCAAACTTTTTGGCCTGAGGGCGGCATTGGGTTTCTGAAATTGTATGGTTCATATCTTTTTCTATAAATAAAATGACGGACTTTGTATGCGCTTGTGTTGTCCAGGAGAGAGCTGGGCAGTAACAGCCTGGGGAAAGCAGTGTAAAAGGCATCCCAGGTTGAAGAACTGAGGGGACACAGCTGTTCAACGGTCCAGATTGTACCCTGGGGAATGTCACAGTTACTCCTTGCAGGGTGACACCAACACACGTCCAGTCCCGTTCTATAGACCAAGGCCTCCAACTGGGGTAATTTGAAACTCTGTATAGCAGACATAGGCAACCTGTCATTTGGCCAGATTGGATTAGGACTGGGATTTTGACCACCAGTTAGTTTATTGAACATAACACCTTCCTCCCTTTGACAATGGGAAAGGAAAGGTTCAATGTGGAGATGAAGATGGAGTGGAAATATATCTACCAGTGTAAACATGCCGTCTTCCTTCTGTTTGGACAGAAGCCCCGAGCCACCCCCCACCCCGCCCCAGTCTGGTAGGCGGAGAATGGAGGAGATGGGGGGGGGCATTGTGAGCTGCACTTTAAGTGTAACAGAGGCGCATGCAGGTTGCGAGCCATGGTTGGGCCATCCCCGATATATATAATTAAATGTTTCAAGTATAGCAAATGTTAGGTAGCAAAGGGTCAATAGACATTTGTATGAGGTTTGTTACGTTTGTTTTATTTCTTTACATATATTTTTTAAAAAACTAACAAAAAGTTCACAGGAAAAAAGAGAAACAGCCAAGCTTGATTTAAGAAATTGCCAGTGATGGAGAACCCACCATGACCCTGGGTAAATTGTTCCAGTGGGTAATTACCCTCCCCTTTAACTAGCTATTTTCCTGTGGAAAATATTGATTTTGCGGACATACCATTTCTGACAGAATGCTCCCAGTCACCTCCGCCGGGTGGTTCTGGAGTGCGTTAGTACGATCCGTGGTGTCCAGTTCCTCTCCCACCGCCACATGGTCCAGCTCACCTCGCTCTGCTGTAAGTTCCTCACATTGGTGTCCAGCCATTCTGGCTCCAGCTCTTTGGTGCCATGCGGGGGGGCAAAGGAGACTTAAAGCTGCCATAAGTGAGTAAAGGAGGATTCCTCTCACATGGGGGAATCTCCTGGTAGCTTAAAGACAGTGGTGCTGGCTCTGCACCCCCCACCACAGAGGCTGGGTCAGGAGCGTACGTACGTGGGGAGATGGAGGCATGGTGTTCTCTAGCAATGCCTGCCATTGTAATAGCCCCAAGGCTGCTGTAGGTTAACAAGGGGGACCTCTGAAATCCATCTTCTCCCAGGATGGAGGGAGGTGGCCTTAAACCATCTTTGTCCATGCCTCCACCATGCACCATGCAGAGCTCTGGTGCACCCGAGCACCTGGCCCTTATAATTTTTATTTCTGGCTTATTTCTCTTTTGTCTGGCCCCAGGCTACTCCCTGAATGGGTCTCTGTGATTCCCCCCCTCCCCTGTCCCTGCCCTTATTCAACCCTTTACCCTCAGATGCCCAGTGCCCGCTGTGTCACTGCCTTCCTCTAGCATCTCCCTGAGGGCTCAATCGGCTCCCACAGCTCCTGGCTTGAATAATTCCCCACAGCTCCTGCCATGGACTTTGATACGCTGATGGAGATGATGGCGCCACTTGTTACGATCACTTGCCAAGATTTCCTGTTGGTCAGGATCAATTCCAAATTCCTTCATATCTCGCTTGCATGTGTCTTTATAGCAAAGCTTGGGACGTCCTGTTGTTCTTGTTCCCTCTGATCGCTCCCCCTATAGCACGTCCTTGGGTATACGTCCGTCTTCCAACCTACTCAGATGGCCCAACCAGTGCAGTCGTCTTTGCTTGAGCAGGGCTGTCACACTTGGTAAATTTGCCCTTAGAAGATCCTCTGCATTGGTGACTTTATCCTGCCATTTGGTGTTGAGTGTGTGGCGTAAACAATGTAGGTGAAAACTGTTTAACCTTTTCTCCTGATGAGCAGAAGTTGTCCATGTTTCCCCACCATACATGAGAGTGCTGAGGATGCAGGCTTGGTAAACTAGCATTTTAGTCTTGATGGTCAGCTGTGAGTTGTTCCAGGCTGTTTTAGTTAGTCTGCTAGAGATGGTGGCAGCCTTTCCAATGGGAACTTTTAGTTCTTCATCCAGTGAGAGGTTGGTGGTCACCAGGGGCGGCTCTAGACATTTCGCCACCCCATGCACGGCGTCATGCCACGGGGGGCGCTCTGCCGGTCACCGGTCCCGCGGCTCCGGTGGACCTCCCGCCGGCATGCCGCCGAAGGCTGCCTGCCTGCCGCTCTCCCGGCGACCGGCAGAACGCCCCCTGCGGCATGCCGCCCCAAGCACGCGCTTGGCGTGCCTGGGCCTGGAGCTGCCCCTGGTGGTCACTGTAGAACCTAAATAGCTGAACTTTGGACGACTTCTAGCTGGTTGGCATTTAAGGTGATTGAAGGATCTTGTGGACTCCCTGTCCTACTACAACTGTTTTCTTAATGCTGATGGTGAGAGCAAATGCCTGAGAAGGACTTGAAAGGCAATCCATGAGTTCTTAATAGATCTTCATCGTAGGCTATGAGTGCAGCATCATCAGCGAGTAGAAGTTCCCTGGTTAGCACCTTTTTTACTTTGGTCTTTGACTTAAGTCGGGACAGGTTGAAGAGTTCCCAAATTAGAGTTAGTTTACGTTTGGTTAAGGAAATATAGAAAAGCCCTGACTAGCAAGTAGAAGGAAAGGCCTGAAAATCCTGAGTGATAAGGCCAGAAGGAATGACGTAGGGCGAATGTCGGGTTCAAAGAACAACTAATGAAATAAAGGGAAGTTCTAAAAAGAAGGCCTCTGAGACGGGTCACTGCAGATGGTGTTAAATAAGACACAGAAAATCTGTTTTAAGATAAGCCAGCATGGCCCTTCCCACCCACATACCAGCGCTATCTCGGAAAGCAGGGCCTGTGTGAACCCAGGGGCAAAGGGAAAACTTGGTCAGCAAGAAGGAGGGGAGAGACAAGGAGGAAAGGCCTTGGGAGAAAAGAGGTTGTAAATCTTATCTGGATCCAGCCTGGAAATAAGGGTGAGCTGTCATAAACCAGGTGTTTCACAGGAGTCAGTCACTGGCAATGACATCACTTGTTTGTTAGAGCTGATACAAAAGTGAACTCTCAAGGAGTTTGTTGCTAATTCCTGCCTGACCGCTTTGGGGCTGGACCAGTATGGTCGAAGCGCCCCTGGTTTAGCCTGTTTGTAAGTCTCTTGAGCAAACGCTTAGCAGTGTCCTGTTACTGTTTGGGTGTAGTACATGGCTTCTTAGTTACGCTTTTTAGGCATGTTTAGAGCAATTGTCTGAATGCCATTTGGCACTGGGATTTAATGAAGGAATTTATGGTTAAATTAATGTCGTGGTAATACCCTGCAAAATACTCATAATTCCAACACACCCACTATGCCAGTTGCCAAAGATTCTCATGGCCAGCACATGACCAAGATCACTGTGTCTAATGACACAATCCCCTGCCTCCAGGGGGCGTCTCCAGCTGCAACGCTATCATGGGGCATCCTCCTTGATACGACCAGGACTCCTAAGCAGCATCCAAACTGCAGGACTCCTGGAGCCGTTCGGTACAGAGCGGATGTCCAAGAGCTGGCTCTGCTGAGCGTAGGCCCGTTTGGAGCACAGGCCTCCTTGCTGGGGGAAGCTCCTGCACTGACGCTGACTGTGCTAACTCCATGGGGTCATGCCTGCTGCATAACACATACCCCGTGGCTGCCGGCTGGCACTTAAGATCTGACGGGTGGGCAGAGTCATCATGCATTCACATGTGGCAAAGCTGATTTTCTAAACATTTCCTTACCCGGGTGAAGCCCAGGGCATCTCACAAATTGCTGCTTTCACTAATGAGATCCCTGAGCTAGGGGAGATCGGGTATTAAATCCTCCCAGGAAGTCAGGGAGGGAGGGTGTTATTGGATTTCGGAGGCCATTGTTAGCCAGGGCTCTTGTAACCCAACCTAGCTGGGTTGGCTTCCCTCTGGCAGATACAATAGCGCGCCTGTCCCTGAAACGTGAACCCAGGATAATTACCAGAGTGAGGAGCAGCAGCTGCGATCTGCGTGAAGAGCCGCACACACGCCAGAGCCCCTCGCTGCTCCTCATGAGAGGCTGCAGCCCCCCGGCCTCTCACTGCCTTGCTGAGCCCTGCCAGAGGTGACAGCATCGCCGGGACAGGTAGGAATGTGGCTGGAGGAGGGTGCCAGGGCGACCCCACATGCCACTGGCAGTCACCTCCCTGGACTGCGTGATGGGAACTGGTTTGTGTCTGAGGCCCAGAAGACACCCCCAAAATGCCCCCCAGTGTGGTATGGCACAGCAGGGCACTCAGCTGAGCCCCCTCTCCATCGCCCCTGCTCCTTCCCTGTTGGGACTCTAACTGCAGAGGGCTTCGGGCTGCACAGCTCTGCCAGGCAGCCTGAGCTGCATGGCTCTCTCCTCCCCGCGCCAGGCAAGCCCTGCAAACTCCTGGCCTCTGCCCTGGGCTGGGGGAGTCAGGTGGCTCCTGATCTAGCCTGGCCTGTGCCTAGTGCAGGGCTCAGAGGGGCTGGCAGCTCCTAGCTCTGTCTTGCCCCCTCAAGCTGCACTGCAAAGGTGAGGTTCCCGAGGGTGCAGCTCCCGTGCAGGATGTCACAAAAACAAGACCCTTTCTTTACGCAGTGCCCGGCACTATGTGTGCCCCCAAAGCCCTGGGCAGTGAGCAGCGGCCAGCCGGAGCTCAGCAGGAAAGGGAGCCTGTCTCACTGGGCTCCCTCCAGGTTTCCTGTCTCCCCTCCCATTCGCCATCACCTGCCCTCATGTCCATTTCCTCCTTCCCCAGCGGCCCCTGCCTCCCATTCCCCCTCAGACAGCCCCACCTGCCCTCCTGTTCCCCTCTCACAAGCCCACCTGCCCTCCCATCCCCCCTTGCCCAGCATCCTGCCTCCCCTCCCATTTCCCCTCCCCCAGACTCTTGCTTCCCCCAACTCTGACCCCACCTCCTCTCCTGTTCCCCATCCCCTGGCCCCATCTCCCTTCCCATTCTCCCTCGCCCGGCCTGCTCCCGCCTCTCCTGTGCCCCTCAGATAAGAACATAAGAATGGCCAGACCGGGTCAGACCAATGGCCCAGCTAGCCCAGTGTCCTGTCTTCTGACAGTGGCCAATGCCAGGTGCTTCAGAGGGAATGAACAGAACAGGGCAATTATTGAGTGATCGATCCCCTGTCGCCCACTCCCAGCTTCTGGCAGTCAGAGGTTTAAGGCCACCCAGAGCATGGGGTTGTGCCCCTGACCACCTTGGCTAGTAGCCATTGATGGACCTAGCCTCCATCAACTTATCTAGTTGTGTGTTATGAGAAGAAATACTTCCTTTTATTTGCTTTACACCTGCTGCCTATTAATTTCATTGGGTGACCTCTGGTTCTTGTGTTATATGAAGGGGTAAATGACACTTCTCTATTCACGTTCTCCATGATTTTATAAAACTTTATGATATCCCGGCTCAGTTGTCTCTTTTCTAAGCTGAACAGTCCCAGTCTTTTTAATCTCTCCTCATATGGAAGCTGTTGCATACCCCTAATCATTTCTATTGCTCTTCTCTGTACTTTTCCCAATTCCAATATATCTTTTTTGAGATGGGGCGACCAGAACTGTTGTGACCGGGGCTCCAGGGGGGGTATACTGAGATTGCTCAGTTAGGGTAAACTGCAAAGAATGGCGCAGAAAATTCCCCAAACTGGTGCTTGTTCTAATACTTAGATTCACCAAGCCAGCAACAAAACAGCTTCTATGATACCTTACTGGTTACCCAAAACACAGCTTCCTTAAAGCAACCCAGTTTTGATCTTCCACCCAGACAGCCAAGGCAAATATGATGAAGATTACTGAACATCTTGTTCATCATATAAAAAGTTCTACCAGTCCCAAAGGATCGGACACATTACCCACCAGGTTAATGAATATCTCAGATTTACCCAAATACATGCTTACAGCCAATTCTTATTAACTAAATTAAGATTTATTAAAAATGAAAAGAGAGAATATTGATTAAAAGATCATTATACATACAGGTATGAATAGAGTTCTTAGGTCAGCTTCATAGCAGAGACGCTGATCTTTAAAGTTGCTAAGAGTCCTTTCCAGAATCAGTTCACCAGATTATAGTCCAATGTCCAAATATCCAATATCAGGGTGATCCAAAATGGAACTGGAGACCTCAGTCTTGCAAATCAAACTTCCCCTGATGAAGCTTAAGCAGATCTGAGATAAAAAAGGAGCAGGGTCCAAGAGCCTACAGTTCCCAGGCCGCCTCTTGACAGCATGCAGTCCTTGGGTGAACAATAGGCAATTATCCTCGCTTTGAAGTAGACGTCCTATTTCCTAAATTGCCTAAGCATCACTGGTAATTAGCTACATGGATTAACATAAGGCAATTGCCTATCTCCCGCCATTTGCAGGTAGTTTGCTACAGACTTCCAAGAGAAATTAAGACAGTGATATCACTACATTCATAGTTCATTTAAATGTTAACATCTTCTTTTGATCTCTGAATTAACAGAATATAGCAGTAGACAGGAATTGTTTTGTTACATTGTCAACCTCTAACAATATATATGTAAACACATAAAACCACACACATTATCTAATAATATGTCTCTAAAGGTTGAATCTGGGTCAATTAGTCTGCTAGTTGTATAACCCTTTCTGGCCCTGTGTCACAACAATGTTCAAAGTGTGGGCATACTATGGGTTTACATAATGGTATAATGATATTTTCTGTCTTGTTATCTATCCTTTTCCTAATAGTTCCTAACATTCTATTAGCTGCCACTGCACATAGAACAGATGTTTTCAGAGAACTATCCATGACGACTCCAAGATCTCTTTCTTGAGTAGTAGCAGCTAATTTAGACCCGATCATTTTGTATGTATAGTGGGATTATTTTTTCCAGCATTACTTTTCATTTGTCAACAATGAATTTTATTTGCTATTTTGTTGCTCAGTCACCCAGTTTTGTGAGACCCCTTTGTAATGCTTTGGTGTCAGCTTTGGACTTAACTATCTTGATTAATTTTGTATCACCTGCAAATTTTGCCACCTCACTATTTACCCTTTTTTTCCAGATCCTTTATGAATATGTTGAACAGCATGGGTCCCAGCAAAAATCCTTGGCGGACTTTACTATTTACTGCTTTCCACTGTGAAAATGACCATTTATTCCTACCCTTTGTTTCCTATTTTTTAACCAGTTACTGATCCATGAGAGGACCTTCCCTCTTATCCTAGGACAGCTTACTTTGCTTAAGAGCCTTTGGTAAGGGACTTTGTCATAGGCTTCCTGAAAGTTCAGCCATTTTGTATTTGAGTTCCTTCAAAACTCTTGGGTGACTCCCAGCTGGTCTTGGTGATTTATTATTATTTAATTTATCAATTTGTTCCCAAACTTCTTCTACTGACACCTCAATCTGGGAGAGTTCCTCAGATTTGTCACCTAAAAAGAATGGCTCAGATGTGGGAATCTCCCTCCCATCCTCTGCAGTTATGATTGAGGGAAAGAATTAATTTAGCTTTTCCACAATGGCCTTATCATCCTTGAGTGTTCCTTTGTCCAGTGGCCCCACTGATTGTTGGGCAGGCTTCCTGCTTCTGATGTACTTACATTTTTTTTTTTGCTGTCAGTTTTGGTACCTTTTGCGAGGTGCTCTTCAAATTACTTTTTGGCCTGCCCAATTATACTTTCACACTTGATTTGCCAGAGTTTATGCTCCTTTCTATTTTCTTCCATAGATGTGACCTCCAATTTTTCAAAGAGATCTTTTTGCCTCTAACTGCATCTTCTTCTCTCTTGTTTCACCATGTGCCATTGTTTCTCTGTACCTTGCTCGTCTTGTAACTGTTCTTTTTAATTTTGGTTTAACTAGCTTCCCATTTTTTGTGTCATTCCCCTTTTTGAAGTAAAATGTTACTGTGGTGGGTTTCTTTGGTATTTTCCCCACTACAAAAATATTAAATTTAATTACATTATGGTCACTATTACAGAGCGGTTCAGCCATGTTCACCTTCTGGACAAGAACCAACGTGCCACTTCTGACTAAATCAAGAATTTCCTCTCCCCTTGTGGGTTCCAGAACTAGGTGATCCAAGGAGCAGTCATTAATGGTGTCTACAGATTTTATCCTTGTATCCCATCCTGAGGTGACATGTTCCCAGTCAATATGGGGATATCCCCCATCATTATTGGGTTTTCTGTCTTTGTAGCCTCACTAATCTCCCTGAGCACTTCAGTCACCATCACGATCAGCTGGTTGGTAGTGTTTCCCTACTGCCATCCTCTTATTATTCAAGCATGGAATTTCTGTCCATAGTGATTTGATGGTACAGTTTGATTCATTTAAGATTTTTACTATATTTGATTCTATGCTTTCTTTTGCATATAGTGGCCCTCCCGCACCAGTGGGACCTACTCTGTCATTCCTATGTATTTTGTGCCCTGGTATTACCATGTCCCATTGATTATCATCATTCCACCAAGTTTCTACACTGCCTGTTACAGCAATAGCCTCATTTAATACCAGGCACTTATTACATCTGTCAATATTTAGTTGTCTGCCTTCATGTGATGTCATTGAATGGGATTCCTTTTCATTTGCTTCCCCTCACTCAACCTCCCATTTCTGCTCCCTCAGCTGCACCTCCCCTCCTGTTCCCCCATCTGGCCTCGCTTTCCCCCAGAGACGGCTGCACTGCCCCTACCAGCCCCTAGCGCTTGTGTCCTTCCCCCGCACATGCTGCTCTGCCCTCGGGTGCCCCTCTTCTCCTCCCTGCACATGCTTCTCCCCTGCTGGGACACCTCCCTCCCACCCGCACGCCCTGGCCACGAGGCCTGTGTTCTTCGGCCTGTCTGCCTTGGATTTCCCATGTGACGGGCTGGCAACTTCTGCCCCGAGGCTGCTGTTTTTCTCCCACACTCCATTGTTTGCATGGCCCCTCAGGGAGGCAGCCTGGCTCCAGGGCCTTCACTGTCTTGAGCCCATCACAGCCGCTGCACCTGTGCACAGGCCGCTCTCTGCAGCCTGAAGCCCTTTTCCAGCTGTCTGACGGGCTCCTCTCTCCCGCCCCTCCCCAGTATGTCTCAGGCCCTGGGCAGGGACGGCGCAGAGGACGTGGATCCTGGAGCCGAGGCTGATTCCCTCCCTCCCAGCCGAGGCAGCCACAAGATCGACTGCATCATCTGCTATTCCTCCTACAACCTGTCCAGCAGGCTCCCGCGCCGGCTCTACTGTGGCCACACCTTCTGCCAGGCCTGCATCAAGCGCCTCGATGCCATAGCCAACGAGCAGCGGTGGATCCCCTGTCCACAGTGCCGCCAGAGCACGCCTACGCCCCGCGGAGGCGTCACCATGCTCGACCTGGACCTGGCAGTGTTCCTAGCGGTGAAGTCTGAGAAGGAGCAGCCCCGGGCGGCTGGCAGGCCCGAGGCCGACTCAGCCTTCAAAGCGTCCTCCAAAGAGAAGCCGGTCACACAGCAGCCTTTGGGGCTCTGTCAGGAGACGGTGCCCCAGCCGCAGTTCCCCCGAAGCAGCTGCTGCGGACGGTGCCTGTGCTGCGGGGCTATGGCTGACTTTGAGAGCTAAGTAGGCTGTTCCCAGGGCTAGGCTGGGGATGGGTTGCCAAGTTTGGAAGATGTGACGAGAACCCCTAACTTGGCTGGGCAGAGAGCGATTGCAGGGAGGAGCAGACTGGGTCTCTGAGCCACCCCTCACAGAGTGCGGGCACTCCTCTCCAGGCCACACCTGGGCAGCACGTCCTGCTGCCTGAACTGTCTGTGGGGTTTACAGCTCCCCCAGCATGGCCCCGCTGCAGCCCCAGGCTGTTTGTTTTGTCTGCTGATGAGGGAGGGTAACCAAGCCCTGTTATCTCCCTGGGCCGGGGCCTGCAGTCCTCTCAGCCATCTAGATCATCACATGGGGACCCTTGCTCCCTCCTGGACCCTCGTCATTCTCGGTCTGCCTGGGGAAGCTCTGTGTACGTTATCAAGGGGCCGGTGAACCTGCCTCTCCCTCTCCTGGGGAAGATGGATGTCTGAACCTCCACCCTGCTGGTTAGCCTGCCAGGGCTTTGGGCAAGGGCTTCTATGGCAGAGGTTCATGGGTGCAACTGCACCCACAGAAACCCCCCAGCAGCGGCTCCTGTCTTGTAGGGCTGGGCCAAGCTCCCGACTCTGGGAGCTGTGGCTCAGCTCACGGGTTCACATGCCACTAAAATTTGGCCTGGCTGTCCCTCCAGGAGGAAGGCTGGGCCAAACCTGAGCATCACTGCAACCCTGTGTGCCAGGTCGCAATTCCTGGAGTGGGGAGGGGGGCCCAGGTCACAGGATAGGAGCTGCCACTTCGGGGTGAGTGTGGGGCAGGGCGCTCACACACACTGGGCTGAGGTTAGGGTTGCTGGGCCAGGGCAGAGGTTGCCTCTGTGGGTGGTCAGGGCGAGGCGGAGATGGCAATGGGAGAGGAGTGCACCCATTGAAACAGGAGGCTACATCTGTCACTGGCTTTGAGTAAACATCCTCCCCATAAAAATACAAAAAGCAGGAGAATGTAGTAGCGAGAGCGAGCCTGGAGCACTGGGCCTGGTGCAGATCTGAGCCTGAACCAAAGGCTGTGAACCCAAGTCAGGCCATGTATTAATGCAGATGCTCACACGTTCCCTGTCCAGTACATGAACTTGGCAAAGCTGTTGCTAGTGTACTCAGCACTAGATATGTATGTAAATATATTCCAGCTAGTACGGATACACCCCAATCTAGTACAAGATACGATGGTTTGACAAAATAATAAATAGGGATGTTTTGCCCAAGATAGCAGGAACAAGGGGAGGTAACAAACAGATGTCATAAAATACATAAGGTGGTGTGTATCCTGTTTGTCCCAGTCTATAAAAATCGGGGTACCTGGTCTTAACCCTTTGTGCAGACGAGCAGAGAGCAGAAATTCCTGCTGCTGACTGACCCGTTCCTTGCCACTGGGCACTCGTGTGTTAGTGTAGCACTTATGGGACACTAGTACTGTGCCTTGAGGGTAGGAAACCCATGGTCTTTCTTTATGAGTAACATCAAGGTCTGCTGAATGAGCAGGCTGCACTATCTGATAGCACTAATAACAATGGAGCTCCAAGGACAGAAGCACTGAGCAGCCTAACCAGCATTACCAAGGCAATGACGTTCCAGCCTTCTACACTTAACCACAAGACTCATCAAACTCACCTCATGTCAGGGCCACCAAGCACTGAAGGCCCCATGAGATGGGAACAATGTTCAATCCCTGCTGAGCGGGATTCACACTGGGGACCTACAGGGACAGGTTCTGTCACTCTCTGGCAGTGCCCTGGGGAATCCAAGACCCATGATCAGTCATGTGACCCACGGAGAGCGAGGCTGATTTCTGGAAAGAAACGTTTATTAAATAGGGTTCTGCAGGGTCCTCTCTCTGGACACAGGCTAAATCTCTCATGTTCATTCTCAGTCTCACACATGCTAATATCTGCTCCAGCCTGTTCTTAAAGGGGCAGCTCCCATTAACCAAAGTCAAATGCAGTGGCAGAGGTCCGGTTGCTAGGTGATGTTATCTCCTTGCAGAAAGCTGAGCTGAGCAAAACTCACACTCTGAACACCTGGAAATGCAGAATTAAGATTGTCCAGACACCCTTAACGCTGCCCTATTTTAGCACTGCCTAATACACTCCATTAACACAGAAACACTCACTCTGCCGACCCTACAGTTGCTGAAATGCACAAGTTCTTCCTCTTGTAGCCCAGTCACTCACTACAGGCTTCCACCCCACACTGGGAAAAGGCAAAAAGAGAAGGAAAATAAGGTGGTGCCCATGCCACCTTCCTCCTGTTCCCTTGGAGCCAATGGGAATTCTTTGCATATGCTCCAGAAGCAATCATGGTGTTTGGTGCACCTGCACTCAGCGGTGGAGGCCATAGCTGGGCTGCTTGGTAAAGGTTCTGGGTAGTGGTAGTAGCCTGTGATAAACTGGTGGTCAGATTAAATGATCTAGTGGTCCCTTCTGGCCTTAAACTCTCTGACTGTACACATCAGCTGTACCCCACCAACCCTGCTCCAGCACACCTCCTCAGCCATGCCCCTGGGCCAGTCAATGCATTCCCCGCTCCAGCCTGGTCCCTTTCCACAACTGCACCCAGACCCCTGCTCTGCAAGCTGGCAATGCCTCGCCCTGATGTGTTCACTCCCTCATATGCCAACATTTCTATTGCCATTACCCCCCACCTAGAACCTGCCTCACATGCAGTGCCTGGAGAGAAGGACAACTATGTTACAATGCAATGGTGTCCCTGCTCATCTTTCACAGTGGTTGGAGGGAGTGTTTGTGGCATGGCTGGTATGATGGGCTGTCACCCTCGGGGTGCTATCTGGGAGCCATGAAAACCGCTGCTCCTCTCTAACCTGCTCACACTGCTTTAATGGAGATACAGCCAGCCTCTCCAGGCCCTGTCATCACCCAACACGACAGCAGGTGGTGCCACACCCCCAACTGTCTACACTATGCGTTTAAACTGAATTTAGCAGCATTAAACCGATTTAACCCTGCACCCGTCCACACAATGAGGCCCTTTATATCAATATAAAGGGCTCTTTAAACCGATTTCTGTATTCCTCCCCGACGAGAGGAGTAGCGCTGAAATAGGTATTGCCATGTCAGATTAGGGTTAGTGTGGCCGCAAATCGACGGTATTGGCCTCCGGGTGGTATCCCACAGTGCACCATTGTGACCACTCTGGACAGCAATCTGAACTCGGATGCAATGGCCAGGTAGACAGGAAAAGCCCCACGAACTTTTGAATTTCATTTCCTGTTTGCCCAGTGTGGAGTTCTGATCAGCACGGGTGGCGATGCAGTCCCAAATCCAAAAAGAGCTCCAGCATGCACCGTACGGGAGATACTGGATCTGATCGCTGTATGGGGAGACAAATCTGTTGTATCAGAGCTCTGTTACAGAAGACAAAATGACAAAGCATTTGAAAAAATCTCCAGGCTATGATAGACAGAGGCCACAGCAGGGACTCAGCACAGTGCTGCGTGAGAAGCGTAATGGAAAGCCAAAGAATCAAATGGACGCTCATGGAGGGAGGGAGGGGGTACTGAGGACTCCAGCTATCCCATAGTCCCCGCAGTCTCCGAAAAGCATTTGCATTCTTGGCTGAGCTCCAAATGCCTGAAGGGTCAAAAACATTTTCCCGGGTGTTTCAGGGTGTATGTCGTCAATTTACACCCTTCCCTCCCCCCCCCGAAAGAAAAGGGAAAAAAATCGTTTCTCGCCTTTTTTCAATGTCACCCTATGTCTATTGCATGCTGCTGGTAGACGGGGTGCTGCAGCTCTAAACACCAGCATCCCCTTCCTGGTGGCAGATGGTGCAAAATTACTGCTATCCATCGTCGTCATCAGCCCGTGAGTGCTTCTGGCTGGCCTCGGTGAGGTCGGCCGGGGGCGCCTGGGTAAAAATAGGAATGACTCCCGGTCATTCCCGGCAGATGGTATAAAAGGCTTGGTTACCGTCCTCATCATAGCAGCTGGAGGCTGAGCTCCATCAGCCCCCCCTTTCATGTCTAAAGAAAAGATTCTGTACTGCCTGGACTATCATAGCAGCTGGAGGCTGCCTCCCCCTCATTTTATCTCACTAAAAGTCAGTGTTTCTTATTCCTGCATTCCTTATTACTTCATCACAGAAATGGGGGGACACTGCCACGGTAGCCCAGGAGGGTTGGGGGAGGAGGGAAGCAACGGGTGGGGTTGTTGCAAGGGCATCCCCTAGAATGGCATGCAGCTCATCATTTCTGCAGGATCTCTGGGGCTCTGACACGGAGCGGCTGTGCTCTCTGGTTCTCACTTGCCCCATATTCTAGGCAGGACCAACTCTATTTTTAGACAAAATATAAAGAAGGGAATGACCCAGGGAGTCATTCCCATTTTTGTCCATGCGCCCCTGGCCAACCTCAGCGAGGCCAGCCAGGAGCACCCATGACAGCAGCAGACGGTACAAAAGGATTGATAACCGTCATTGCCAATTTCCAAATGCAAACGGTGCAAAATGACTGATAACCATCATCTCATCGCCAATTTACAATGGCAGACGGTGCAATAGGGATGGTAATCGTCTCTGCTACCTTGCAAAGGCAAATGAATGCTGCTGTGTAGCACTGCAGTATCACCTCTGTCAGCAGCATCCTGTACACACGGTGACAGTGACAAAAGGCAAAACAGGCTCCATGGATTCCATGCTATGGCGTCTGCCAGGGCAATCCAGGTGAAAAAGGGCGCGAAATGATTGTCTGCCATTGCTTTCACGGAGGAAGGATTGAGTGACGACAATCACCCGTGACACTGTTTTTGCCCCATCATGCATTGGGATCTCAACCCAGAATTCCAATGGGCGGGGGAGACTGCGGGAACTATGGGATAGCTACGGGATAGCTACCCACAGTGCAACACTCCGGAAATCAATGCTAGTCTCGGTACATGGACGCACACCACCGAATTAATGTGCTTAGTGTGGCCGCATGCACTCGACTTTATACAATCTGTTTTAAAAAACCGGTTTCTGTAAAATCGGAATAATCCCGTAGTGTAGACATACCCTGAGTTACCTGAGCGCTTTACTTAAGCCACTCAAAGACAGCCAGCCAATTTCTCAGCTCCCCAGGCTTGCACCCCCCCTCTGGAGTATAAACCCAGAATTACACTGTCTTACACTGTCTTACACTGCACAGGGAACTGTACAATGTAAGCTCATTAATATATAGTTTGCCTTCTCCTCAATGTGGGAAAGATATACACAACATGCTTGTGTTAACCAAGCTGAGATTTTTCCTCAGATACACCACTTAAAGGCACACTGGTTAAGATAAAGTAAAAAACAGGTTTATTAACTACAGAAAGATAGATTTTCTCATAGACTTAAGGTCAGAAGGGACCATTATGGTCATCTAGTCTGACCTCCTGCACAATGCAGGCCACAGAATCTCACCCACCCACTCCTGTAACAAACCCCTAACCTATGTCTGAGTTACTGAAGTCCTCAAATCATGGTTTAAAGACCTCAAAGTGCAGAGAATCCTGCAGCAAGTGATCCGTGCCCCACGCTGCAGAGGAAGGCGAAAAACCTCCAGGGCCTCTGCCAATCTGCCCTGGAGGAAAATTCCTTCCCGACCCCAAATATGGCGATCAGCTAAACCCTGAGCATGTGGGCAAGACTCACCAGCCAGCACCCAGGAAAGAATTCTCTGTAGTAACTCAGATCCCACCCCAGCTAACATCGCATCACAGACCACTGGGCATACTTACCTGCTGATAATCAAAGCTCAATTAATTGCCAAAATTAGGCTATCCCATCATACCATCCCCTCCATAAACTTTATAAGTGATAGTAAACAGATCAAAGCAGATTATCCAGCAAATAAACAAAATTGCAAACTAAGCCTAACATACTAGATGGATGAATTAGATCTGAATTAGCAATTTCTCACCCTGACAAGCAGTCCAGCAAGTTTCCATACACAGGCTAGAAATCCCTTTAACCTGGGACCAGCACTTCCCCCAGTTCAGTCTTTGTTCCTCAGGTGTTTCCAGGAGTTCTCTTGTGTGGGGAATGAGGCCAAAAGATGATGTCACACCCCACCTTATATAGCTTTTCCGTATGGCAGGAACCCTTTGTTCCAACCTCAGTTCCCAGTCCAGCGTGTGGAAAAATACAGGTACCAAAATGGAGTTCAGTGTCATGTGGTCTGGTCACATGCCCTTGCTGAGTCACAGCAACCATTACTCATGGGCTGGCTGAAACGTTCACCATAAGACTAAGCTCTTTCATGTTCCATTGTCTTTCCTGATGGGCCATCGGCACTGTCTAGCAGCTTCTTCATTGTTGTACCTGAAAGGCTAGTTGGGGGTGTTACTCAGAGTAAGCATCTTTGAAATAAATATATATAGTAAATATTAATAACTTTAGATAAAAAAATGATACAGGCACAGAAATAGGATAATCAAATTCAGCAAATTATAACTTTTCCACAGACACCTCACAAGACATATATTGTACAAGATGCATAATTATGTCATCATCATACCACTATGAAAAATATGGGATGCAGTGTCACAGCTGGTGGGACAGGATTTCTGTTCCCAAACACTGACAGGTTTACGTTGAGAGAAAGGGCGTCTGAGCCCTGCAGAGTAAGTGGACCCCATAGCTGAGAAACACTGAGAGGTCAGAGATTGCAATGTTTCTATGCCACCCTTCAGGACAGATACATGGGATCTGGCTTCACCTGCTAGGATTATGCTGGCGCCGTCTCCATCTTGAGCTGATAATACCACTCCATGTGTTGCCACTGCTTCTCCTCATGCCAGTGCTGGCCTTCCCACGCCTCAAGCAGCTGGGTTTCCAGATGCACTCTATCCCTCTCCTGCTCTGCCTAACTGTCCACAATTCCTGTGCAGTGGTGCCCTCATCCCAATGGAACATGCTTGCTGCCTTTATCACTTATCTCCGGCCTCTCTCCAGGAAGTTGGCTCCAAGATTTCCCCTGCCTGCTGGACCCTCTGCCAGTGGGCTGGATTTGCCTTGTGAACCTGGACCGTCCTTCTTCCTCTGGTCATGAAAATACAGCGTATCTACCAGCTGTGTCTTTGTCTGGTCTTTAGTGCTGAGTTGCTTTTCTTTGCACAGCTCAAGCAGCCAACCTTTCTTCAGCTGTTCATAACTCATTTTCCCCATCTCTCTTTTTGCTGTTCCTTTCCTGAAAGGCTATGAGACTCCATTTTTCTCTGTGAGTTTCCTGCCTACAGTACTTGCTGTGATGATGTAGGAATTTTCTGTAATAGGTTTGTGACAGAGCGATTCTGGCGGGACCCAACTGAGAGTGCCAAATCAGGACCAATTGCTCAAACAGGGCAGTTACAGCCCTAGGCTGGGGTTTTTCCACCTCTAAGGCAAACCAAACCAGCCAGACAAAAGGACTTTGGTCTCACCCCACTGGCTAACCACAAGTCACACAAGCAATTTCCTTAGACACTCCAGTCTCCCAGTATCACCACCAGTGCACTCGTCCTGGGGATGAATGGTTATGAAAACCAACACCCCAATAAAAGAAAAAGGTTCCCTCGATCCCAAAGGACCAAGCCCCAGACCCAGGTCAATATACACATCAGATCTTACCCACAAATCACGCTGTTGCCAATCCTTTAGAATCTAAAATCTAAAGGTTCATTTACAAAGGGAAAAAGGTAGAGAAGAGAGGTAGAATTGGTTAAATGGAATCAATTACATACAGTAATGGCAAAGTTCTTAGTTCAGGCTTGCAGCAGTGCTGGAGTAAACTGCAGGTTCAGATTAAGTCTCTGGAACATCCCCCGCTGGGATGGGTCAACAGTCCTTCGTGCAGAGCTTCAGTTTGTAGCAAAGTCCTTCCAGAGGTCAGAAGCAGGATTGAAGACAAGATGGAGATGATGCATCAGCCTTATATAGACTTTTCCAGGTGTAAGAATCCCTTTGTCCTCACGGTGGAAACTTACAGCAAAAATGGAGTTTGCAGTCACATGGACAAGTTTCTGCATACTTTGCTGAGTCACAAGGCGTGTCTGCCTTCTCTCCATGGGTTAATTGTAGCTGATGGCCCTTAATGGGCCATCAAGCCAGCTATGCAGGGCTGACATCAGCTTGTCTGGGACACTTCCCAGAGGCAGAGCATAATACAAAATACAGACAGTACAGAGCCAATACTTATAACTTCAACTACAAAATGATACACAGACATACAGACAGCATAATCATAACCAGCAACCCCTAACCTGGTCTTAGACACCCTTTACCTAAGGTTTGGTGCCACTACAGGACCTTGGTTGCAACCCATGTTCTATATGGTCCCCATTTATATCAATAACGTCACACCCCCAACGCAAAATTGATGCAGGAAGGGATGACAAAACATCGCTGACTGCATCCCAGGGTCTGCCTCACTACAGCTAGTGTTGGGCTAGAGGCCAGTGTATAACCGAAATGGTTTATCAAAGTCATGTTCAATAACATGAATGAATCTCTTTACAAACTCAAGGTATAACTTGGTTAGCTTTTGCAGCATGGTTCCTGTATGTTTCATGTGATCTTGCCAAGAGCTAAAGAAAACAGCTACTTTATCCATACCAGCTTTGGCCAATGTTTTGAACCCGATTAACATTAAACCAATGTAGATATTGATGTTGTTCATAGTACAGGAATCTTGGCATTTAGCCATGAAAGCAATATGGTAGTGTGCCTCAGTTTCCCCTTTCATACAGCACATCAGGTCTGGAATGTATTTTCCCCTGTGAACAGTTCCAACACTGTTTACAGGCATTAACTGTGAAACATCAGTATAGCAAGGCCCTTTAACATAAAGTGTGTTTTCATGTATTTCTTTCAACATGTTCAAGGGATTTTCTAAAAGATTAGGCACATTGTACATTGTTACAGTTCTTGGCAATAGCAACACATTAGTTACAAAAATTTGCATTAGCAATAACAACAAATTCATTGCAAGTGTCCATTTACCATTATGTTTGTCATGCCACACCCTTGGCTCAATACCACTGGAGTTTGTGCATTTTAGGGTTAACCTGTGGCTTCCCTTTGCAAAATTTAGTCTTCTCTTTCCTTCTTGTCCTGCAGGATTAAACCCTGACTTCTCTTGCTTAACAGAATTCACTGGCTGATGGGGTGGGCCCTCTGTGCTAACAGCTATTAGCAATTCTTTCTTCTCCCTGCCAGCCAAGTAATTCGCATCAACACAGACACTAGCTTTTAACTCTTCAGCTGCTATGGATTCCAAGGCTGGACTTTGTCTTACAGAGATACCACACAAATCCAAAGAGTCTGAGGGTGAGAGCTGGCTTGCTCTCCCCTGCCTCCTCAAGCATTCAGCCATAAAACTGTTCTGCTTTGAAACACCAGTAACTGAATCTGTCCTCAGATCCTGAAGCACAGACTGCTCACTTACCGATTCAGCATGGAGACATTCCTGTCCCAACACCATTGTCTCCCCAACAAGCTGGCCACACACAGCCAGGTGGTTATAGGGCTGCTCAACTTCCTTAACAGCTTCTACTCCACCTGAGACCTTTTCAAAGCTGCCCACACTGGATCTCTCAAAAGGAAAGTCAGTGGATCCATTCACAACAGAAAATTTCTGGCTGTTAGGAACTGAAACTTTCTTGATTAAATCACTTTTACACCCTTCAGTTGCAGTAAACTGCTTGCACAGGCTACCATGAGGATTCCTTTCCCTAGGAGCTTCTCTAAGCAGCAATTCACCCCTCTCAGAAATTCTGCCCTTCCCCTCTCCACCTAGGGCTTGCTCTAAAGGAACACTTCCCTGAGCAACCACAGATGCTTTCTGGGTCTCACTTACATTTAGAATCACTTCAGGCCCAACAGGCGGATTTCTACACAATCCCCTGTTAGGCACACCTACAGACTTTCTAGATAACAGGTCAGAAGCAGTCTCCTTCCCTTGGCCATGAACAAGTTCAGGAATCTTTTCCTTCTTGCTATAAGTTGTCAAACTGTCAGTAGGTAACACAATTAAATCACCTTCATGCTCTCCTTGTGCCCTGGCTAGGGTATCACCCTGATCAGACAGAGTTGCTACACCCTTTTCCAACCACACATTAGCAACTGGCAAACTACAAGCACCAGAATTGTCTGTTCTCTGGGATTTTGCTAAGACACTAACTGGATGCAACCTAGTTACAGTGCCATTCTCCCCAGCAGACACAAACTCAGGACCATTCCCTTCCTGGGCTTTAACTGTATTTACAACCAACTTCGAGACAACTGAATCACCCTCAACCATCACAGGCCGACAGGCACCTTCTGTCTGCTCCACAGACACAGAAGAGCCGGAGACACATTCTCCTTCACCAGACACACAGCTTGGGATTTCACTTCCCTTGTCCCAGCACACAGGGCTGTTCACAGACAACTGCTTGGAGACTGGGGTAGCTTTCTTCATAGGCAAGTCAATACTCCTGACAGACACAGGCACATTCCCTCCACTGTCACATTTCTCCACACAGGAAACAGGTAAGGGATATGGACACTCATCTTCCACTATCCCTCCCTTCCCAAACTGCTGATTAGACAAAGCCATCAGCTCACAAGGCTGCCTAGGCTCCTCCAAACTTTCCCTACCAGGCACATTGCCTCTCCCAACAGATAAGCTGCTGCTCTTTTCACTACACTGAGCTACTTTTAGCAAATCACAGTTACCCATTTCAGGTTTACTTCTACCAGCTGCACTAGCCACCAATCCATTACCCATTACAAATTTACCCTCTCCTTCCTCAGTTGGGGATTTAACCTGAGAAACATTTTCCTCCCCAATGAGATCTTTCTGCTCTTGATTTAACTCCAGATTCACTTCTGAGACATTAGACAGACATTCAGAAACTTCATTTACAGCCACACTGCTTTCTTGCACAGACAAACAGATATTTCTCCCCAGGTTAGAACTCCCATCTCCCCAGCCATAGCAAAACTGGTTAAACACAGAAAACTGCCCCGAGTAACCCCATATATCAACACAGTTATAAACTGGATTTTCAAGAGGATACAGTTTCTGCTGTTCTTCCATTGCTTTTTTGACTTGGAGTTGGAGTATAGCTGTCTCCTGTTGCATCTGTCGAGTTTTCTCCTCAGCAGCCAGCAGCTCCAGACGCCTCTTACGAGCTTTTTCTTCTCTCTTAGCAACTTCTTTCTTTCTCTCATCAGCCTCTTTCTCCATTCGAATTTCTGCCAGTTCTTGCTCATAATCAAACTGCAGGCTGTCTCTCAAGGCTTGCAGTTTCCTTGCTTTTCCTGATGCTTTCTGTCTCATGGTCACTGATCTTTAACCAACCAAACTCTCAGTCCCAAAGTTAAAATTTGGATAGCGTGGGGTTCTGACCCAAAGCTTAATTGACCTGGTTCTGTGGATCCTAGCACGACTACGCCACTGTGACGGAGCGATTCTGGCGGGACCCAACTGAGAGTGCCAAATCAGGACCAATTGCTCAAACAGGGCAGTTACAGCCCTAGGCTGGGGTTTTTCCACCTCTAAGGCAAACCAAACCAGCCAGACAAAAGGACTTTGGTCTCACCCCACTGGCTAACCACAAGTCACACAAGCAATTTCCTTAGACACTCCAGTCTCCCAGTATCACCACCAGTGCACTCGTCCTGGGGATAAATGGTTATGAAAACCAACACCCCAATAAAAGAAAAGGTTCTCTCAATCCCAAAGGACCAAGCCCCAGACCCAGGTCAATATACACATCAGATCTTACCCACAAATCACGCTGTTGCCAATCCTTTAGAATCTAAAATCTAAAGGTTCATTTACAAAGGGAAAAAGGTAGAGAAGAGAGGTAGAATTGGTTAAATGGAATCAATTACATACAGTAATGGCAAAGTTCTTAGTTCAGGCTTGCAGCAGTGCTGGAGTAAACTGCAGGTTCAGATTAAGTCTCTGGAACATCCCCCGCTGGGATGGGTCAACAGTCCTTCGTGCAGAGCTTCAGTTTGTAGCAAAGTCCTTCCAGAGGTCAGAAGCAGGATTGAAGACAAGATGGAGATGATGCATCAGCCTTATATAGACTTTTCCAGGTGTAAGAATCCCTTTGTCCTCACGGTGGAAACTTACAGCAAAAATGGAGTTTGCAGTCACATGGACAAGTTTCTGCATACTTTGCTGAGTCACAAGGCGTGTCTGCCTTCTCTCCATGGGTTAATTGTGTAGCTGATGGCCCTTAATGGGCCATCAAGCCAGCTATGCAGGGCTGACATCAGCTTGTCTGGGACACTTCCCAGAGGCAGAGCATAATACAAAATACAGACAGTACAGAGCCAATACTTATAACTTCAACTACAAAATGATACACAGACATACAGACCGCATAATCATAACCAGCAACCCCTAACCTGGTCTTAGACACCTTAGATGATCCCCTTTACCTAAGGTTTGGTGCCACTACAGGACCTTGGTTGCAACCCATGTTCTATATGGTCCCCATTTATATCAATAACGTCACAAGGTTTATGAGTGATATGCATGGCAGGGACTTATTTGACTAGGGATTGCTCCCAGTGGGTGCAAAAGGGTCAAACAGCTGCTCTGGGGGTGGAGCAGGAGACATGAGGGGTTGGGTCACATAACTGTCTGGAGTGGTGTGAATGGGTTGTTAAAGGACTGGCTGAAACAGATCCATATCAATGGAGGATCCAGAAGGACAATGGGAACCCCAGTGACTGAACAACTGACACCCACCCATGGGAAACTCCAGCAGGCAGAATATGTGAATTCAGCATGGGTCTGCAGGAGGAAGACAATGGACCAAGAGGTGAGAGGAGGAGGAGAAGAACTGACCTTTGGAAAACCCTGGGGCTCACCTGGGACTGATAAAGAGACAGGAGGAGAGAGCTGTGGAGCGCTGGCTTGGCCAGAATGGATGGTTTCTTAACCTTTGCTTCTCTGTCTTAGGCCGAGCACTTCCCAGTGCTCCAGTTGACTAATAAACCTACCGGTTTGACAAGGCTGCCTGGCGTCACTGCAAATACGTGTGGAGGTACATTGGCCCCTGAAGAGTGTCCAGGTCTCAGACCAGGAGTGTCCCTCAGTTGGCCTTGCTAGGCAGAGCTCACAGTGTGAGGCAGGAGGGCTGGTGCCCAGAGGCTCGGTCTCAGAGGGGTTGAGGCCATGTGGCCTGCCCTTACGGAAGAGTGGGGCCCTTTGCGGGGCTGGCACACTGAAGGAGTTCCTCCAAGGGAAAGCCGGGGTGTAGAACAGATCATGTGGATCCATAACACTTTCACTGCTGGTGGCACTTATGGCCATTCACACCTTCATAGATTCCACACATGCTGCCACCATATATGCCACAGCTCAGGCAACTGCCCCTGTATTCCCTCTCCGTGGTCCCTCAAGGGCACCAAGTCTAAGCTCCTAGCTCCTCTTTTGGGCGCAGACTCACATCTCTCCCTCCCTCCTGACTGAGGTTTTTCCAGGCCACACAGTTCCCTGCCTGGATTGTGATATTCCCAGCACGCCAGACTGCCTAACACACCAGCATGTGCGCTTCCCTTTCTCTTTGAAGGCTATGCCCGGTGTATTGCCAGTAGTTACCCGATATCACACAGCCCTTTCGAAACAGGCCCATATATTCTTATAGTAAAAGCATTACAGAGAAAACATATAGAAAACAGTAAAAGAACCTACACACATGCTAATAAAGTTACCAAAGGTCACAGTCATGGGGTGCTGGCCTGGTGACTAAGGAGTTAATGAAGCAACCATCTGCCAGCACGGACTGGCAGCCTCACAGAAGCTGAGAGAAGAAAAGAGCTGAGAAGCAGAGGGGCAGGGTGGCTGCCAGAGGAGCAAGCAGGTTGGAGATGGAAAGTCCTGCTCGCAAGCTGGTGAGAAGCTGCCCAGAGACAGCACCCAGAGAAGGGACGACACTGCAGGAGAAGGCCACAGAAGGAGGTAGGAAGGAGCTCAGGGCACTGCAGAAGGAGTTGTTGAAGCTTGATTTTGCCTGCCTGGAACCCAGTGCAGTGGGTGGGACTGGGTTCCCCTACTGACCCCTAAGAGACTTATGAACCAAAGGGGTTTCTAGAGCCCCTGCCGGGGAGCTGGAATAAGCCATGCCAGTAACAATGCAGTTTTGCCGGTATAAGCTGTGTCCACAACAGAGTGCTCCACTGCTAGAACTGGCCTGGCAAGTGCTCTGAGTGTATTCTTGGCCCCAGTCTGGCTTCAGGCCACGTTTTTGTAACCAGCCCGGCACCTGGGTGTTTGTTGGGTGGTGGACACACCCCTCTATGTGGCTACCCAGCCCTCCTTCCTTCAAGATTTCTGTGCGGTCAGACATCCCAGAGAAGAAACATGTCTTCTAATAACCAGAGGCAGAACTACACCTTCGTATTCTTAACTACCTGGGCAGGCAAAAAGGGGGTGTTTTAATTGTGGGGTTAGTTCAGCATGAAATTACCCATCAACATCCAGGCAGGCGTGTCTGAAGCTGTATTTCAGCTTCGGGGGAAGGCCAGGGGGACTAGGCTAACGCAGGGCTTCCACTCTGTCAGCCTGTGTCTGGACAGAGCTTGTCAGGGCGTTGAGCCAACTCAGCTGGACTAATGCGATTGCGACACCCCCCTTTGGCCCATCCCATCGGGGCGCTCAGGGCACAGAGTGGCCGTGCCGGTGGGCCAGCTGGAGATGGCAGTGCTGGGGGCGGCCTGCAGGGGCCCCACAATGCTCTGGGAAAGGAGCAGAGCAGAGCCAAGGAAGGGCCCGGAAAGGACTGGAAAGCAGGTGAGCGCTGCGTGTGTGATGCGTGTGTTTGCGTGGGCATGTGTGAGTCAGTGTGCATGCATGTACGCGTGTGCTTGAACTCACCCATTGGGGTAGATGAGGGGCGTGTCCCTGGGGGTGGGTTCGGGAGGATGAGAAGCGTGTCCCGGAGTGTGGGGGAGGGTCTGGGTGGATGAGGAGCATGTCCAGGGTGGCGGGGGAGTGTTTGGATGGGTGACGGCCATGTTCCGGGGTTGGGCGGATGAGGGGTGTGTCTTAGGCAGTGGGGGAGTGCTGTGGGGTGATGGAGTGCATGTTCCTGGAGTGGGGGAGGGTTTGGGGAGCTACTGAGGGTGGGTGTGTCTGTGGGACCGTCGCTGTTCTGGGTGAGATGGGGGTCTGGGTGCTGTGGAGAATAAGATCTTGGCCCCGGCCCCCTGAAGGGAGCCGAAAGCTCGCCTCTCCTAGCCCCACTGCAGTGCCAAGGGCTGTGCCAGAAGCCCTCGGACTCCAGGGCCCGTGGCTCTTCATACACACAGAACAGCAGCGTGCCCGAGGGTGGAAGTGGCTTTCAGCAGGGTGCTTGATGAGCTGAGGCCCAGCGAGACGGGGCCGGCGTTTTCCAGATTTGCTTCGGATGCTGGGTGCCCCCATCTGCGGGAGTTCAGCTCGAGGCACCCAGGCGTTCAGCGCCCACAGGCTATGGCTCTCGGTGCAGTGATGCGCCGATGGCCACCGGGTCGGCATTTGGGCCTGAGGGTTTGTTTTTATGAATTTCTGCCCAGCCCCAGTAGGAAGTACTGAACTGGGAATGGGACTGAGTTTGCTGCCTCCGCAGTGGAGCTGGAGGTCTGGCAGGGCTATGCCTGCGAGCTGTGGGGCTGCTGCCATGCAGGGCCTGGACTGCGGGGTGGAGTTGGGGGGACTTTGCTCCCACCCAGCAGCTTCAGAGACCCCGAAGGAGAGCGCAGAGGGTGACTGTGGCTGTGCTTTGATTTCAGCTGGACATAGCTGCTGCCATGGCGAGGGCTGGCTGTTGCTGGCGCGTGGCCGTCCGAGTGGCCCTGGAGCTGACCCTGGCCAGCTGTGGTGAGGAAATGGTGGGGCGGGGGGCAGTAGGAGGTGTGGAGCTGAGGAAACAGCCTGCCCGGTCGATTTCTGCCAGTCCCTTGTGCGTGGAGGCCTGTGCCTCCTAGGCGGCCCCAAGGAGCCAGCCCTGGGGAGAGGCCTCCTAGGCCTGCCCCAGACCAGCTCTGGTTTAACTGATAAGACCCTTCTGGTCCCTTAGTGCCTCTTAGGGCGACCAGACAGCAAGTGTGAAAAATCAGGATAGAGGGTGGGGGGTAATAGGCGCCTATACAAGAAAAAGACCCCAAAATTGGGACAGTCCCTATAAAATCGGGACATCTGGCCGCCCTAGTGCCTCACCTCACAGGATCCACGAGCACCTGACAGGCTCCTGTTCAGGCATGTGCCAGGCAGAAGGCACCTGCGTGCTCTGCACAGTGCAACAGCAGAGCCGCCAGGGGAGCCAGCAGGACGCTGCCTCCAGAGCAAACAGGCAGCCTCTGCTCTGGCTTGTACAGGATTTTCTCTGCCCCACTCACGGCAGCCCTGAGCCCCTAACAAACAATAGCCTGTAGTGTTGGCTCAGCTGCCAAACCCCTTCGTCTGGTCTCCGCTTGGAGTCCCTGCCTTGTCCGAGCTGGCCTGTGCTGGCCGTACTGCAGGGACCTTGCCGTGTCCGTGCACGGGGGGCCAAGGCGAGGGCGACGGGGCCTGTGAGGCAGAGGCTCCACGTTGGGGTGCAAACCCTCCTTTTTCGCTTGCTGTCCACAGTGTGGGGGCTGTGCCCGGCCGGCTGGCTGCCATACAGGAACACGCTTTGCCTCTTTGTCCCGGCCAAGGGGCCTGCCCTATCCTGGAGCCAGGCCAGAGCCTTCTGCCAGGAGAGAAAGGCAGAATTAATTGTCATCGGGGATTACAAGAAGCAGGTAAGGGCCGAGCCCCGGGCGTGTGCAGGGAGGGAGGCTTGGCTGAGCGGGAGGGAAATACAGAGAGCTGCACTCGAGTCGAGCTGCCCCCTGCACCGGGGGTGGGAGAATGGGCAGCTTACGACCTGGCACGTTCCAGAGCGCAGTCCAGTACAGAGGAGGGACTGGGGTTAATCTGCGGGTCACTTGCAGGGATAGTTCATGTTAGTGAGGGGCTGGGTTAATGCGCACGGCAGTCAGGCTCAGTTCACAGAGGCACAGATGTTACGGCCACGTTACAATCTCCGAGACCCCACCTCAGAGCCACGGCAGGGTGCGGCTCAGGGTTCACATTCATTGTTCATGTTGGAGACAGGGCCTATATTAGCCATGAGGCAGCCGCATAGCGACCCACGCTGCCCAGCCCAAATACCAGGGCCTGCATTGCTGTGCCACCCCCTTCTCCTGCCCTCCCTATTTCCTACCCCTCCCCATGCCCCACACTAGTGCGTGAGGCTGATACGCAGCACCTGTCTGCATCCCCTGACTCTGGCTTTGTTTCCCTTTGCCTCTGTTGGTGCAGATTTTCCTGACGGAGCTCACGGACCGTGGAGGGGGGCCTGGATCTCAGTACTGGATGGGGCTGGCCCGGCTCGCAGGAGAGGCTGAGCTCACCTGGGTGGATGGCACCCCAATTTCAAAGAGCTGGTACAGGTAGGAGAAGGAGCTGCACTTGGGGTACCAGAGCACCCTTAACCCACTGATCAGGCCTGGGATTGGAGCCTTGCAGAGCCCTGTTCCTGGGGGCTCCTGCAGCTCCTTTCCTTGTGTAGCAGATGGAGTGAATCATGGTGTCCCTGAGAGGGACATGATGTGACTGATGGGGCTGGCTGGCTTGTTTGTCACATCCCCATTAGTTCAGCCAGAGCCTACGTTGTCTCTGTGGATTGTGAGACTCCTGAAGCACCAGGCCTACAGTTCCTAGCAGCAGGGCCTGTGGGTAATGTCCAGAGGGAAGGTCCGAGGGTTGCATGAGTGGGATGGAGTTGGGAGCTTTGGCCCTGTGTCTCTGTTCGGGGCAGTCACTCAGCTCTGCTCTCTGTGAGCAGCTCCAGGTGCCTGTAGCTTTCACAGGGTCATTGAAAACATGGGGGCTTGGGGGAAGCATATTTGATTCTAATTTGTGCATGTTCTCTGCCTGGCAGGGAGTACATGGCTGTCTGTTCTGTTTTCTCTTGTGGCTGTTCTGAGCGACAGTCCTGGCCTCTAGTTCTGACTAATCCCCCCATCCTCCTGGGGTTTCTGTGCCTTTTGTCTCTCAGGAATTGGTTGTGGAGCCACCCCAAGGGGGAGCACTGTGTGCAGCTTGTGGGCTTCTACCTCAACCAGTGGAGAGACTGGGACTGCAACAGCACCAGCTCCTTCATCTGTGAGATGCCAGCTACGGGTAGGGGGAACAGCTGAGGAATGGCTGGATGGACGCACAAACAGGCAACTTCAGGGAAATCTTTCCAGCACAGACAGATGGACAGATCATAGACTCTCAGGGTTGGAAGGGACCTCAGGAGGTCACCTAGTCCAACCTCTGCTCAAAGTAGGACCAGTCCCCAGACAGATTTTTTACCCCAGTTCCCTAAGTGGCCCCCTCAAGGATTGAACTGACAACGCTGGGTTTAGCAGGCCAATGCTCAAACCACTGAGCTATTCCCCCGCCATGGGGTCCCTGCCACAGATACAGACAGATGGACAAAGAGCTTTGGTGACCTTTCTCTGGAGCTCGTGGGCGGTGGGTATCATAGGCCGGGGAGGCTAAGCCTCCCCAAACAGCCAGGCATGACCACGCCCATGTTCTGCCCCGAAGTCCCCTCCTTAGTCCCGCTTTTCCCCTGTGGCCCCAGCTGAGGCTGCTCCTCTTTCTGCCCTTGCTCAGCCTCTCCCCCGACGCGGGAGGGGGCTAGGGCGGGCTGGCCAGCGGCCTGGGACTTGGGGCAGGTGGGGCCAGTGCTCGGGCTGGCCCACTGGCACTGGGGCCCCCCGACAAGGCCGGCTTTATGACCCATGGGGCCCGATTCCAATACCCGGCGGCAGTCTGGGGCTTCAGCGGCACTTCGCGGCGGAGGGCCCGCTCTGGGTCTTCCGTGGCACCAAAGGACCCCCCCACCGCCAAAATACCACCAAAGACCCCCGGAGTGGGGCCCTCTTAGGCGTGGGGCCCAATTCAGGAAATCAGGTGAATCGGCTTAAAGAAAGTCGTCCCTGACACCGGCTCTCCAGGGCTGGGGCTGGCCGGCCTGGGCTGGCCAGTGAGCCAGGATTCGGGCTGGCCGGTGGGCCAGGACTCAGGGCGTCTGGGGTGGGGCTCCTCTGGCCACGGTGCGGGGCTCAGGGCTTCAGCCAGGGAGGAGGGTGGATGGGATGGGATGGGATGGGATGGGGTAGGGCCTCAGGTGGAAGCGGTGGGGACTAGCCTCTCCAGGTGGGGGGTTCAAGTGCTGCCCATGGAGCTGCAGGGAGAGCAGGGCCAGGCTGGGCTGGGGAAGGCACTGTCTGGCCCAGTGGGACAGGATCTCCTGCTGCCCCTGGTTAGTGTCTGATCTCTTTCTCTCCTAGATGCCTTCCCCAGCTCCGTGAGGGCTGTGCGTTTCCGCGCCCACTGCTACACATTCCACTTCCCTGCGCTCTGGGAAATGAGGACTTGGCCGCAAGCGTTGGCTTTTTGCAAGCAGTCTGGGGGGAGCCTAGCAAGTGTCCAAGGTGAAGATGAGAACGTCTTCCTGTCTGGTAGGGAGCCTGTGCGGGGGACCCCGTTTCACTGAGAACAAAGTGAATGAAGGGATCCAGTGGGCAATAAGCAGAGGGAGGAGGGAGCCCTGAAGTCTCAGGGTTTGTCTGGATGGCGACGCTATTGTAAAATCAGTTGGGGGTTCAATGTAAAGCAGAGCAGCTAGTCCATGCCAGCTCCCCGGGTGGATACGCTTCCAAAGGGACGTTAGCTAAACTGCACCCGTAGGGCACATCTGCACTGCAGTCAGGGGTGTGATTGCAGCTCACGTAGACAGACCAGGGCTAGCATAGTTAAAAATAGCAGTGATTATGGGGTGGCAGAGACCCCAACTGGGCTAGCAACACGAATACAGGCCCAGGGTTCCAGGTGGGCTTGACCAGCCTGTGCTGCTGTGGCTCTATGTTTAGCAGCACTAGTTAGAGTAACACTAGCCGGGGTATCCATCACCCCTCCAGCTGCGATGTAGACGTATCCTTCCTGCAGAATAACACTGCCCACCTGGGGGCGATTGCACAATAGCTTTTCCAGGCTGTTTCCCGGCCGGCGCATACAGATACTGCCAGGGAAGCAGAGAGGCACTGGACAGAGAGATAACATATAAGGGGCCACTCAGATTGGAAGAACCAATGGCTGGGACAGGACAGTATCGTGACTCCAGCAGGGGCTGATTCCTGATGCTTAAAAGCAAAGCAGTTCCCCATGAGCGCCGACTGTGGGGCTGGGCTGGGATTTCTCAGTTTCTCCCTGTACCATGAGGGTCAGGAGCTTTTGCCATTTCATTCTAACTCAAGTCACTGCAGAGGCAATTCTGCTGACTGACTCTCTGCTCCTTTCTCTGACTCTCCGTAATTGCTGCACTGCTGTCCTGAGGCAGGGAAGCCAAGCATCCATCATGTGATGGGCAAACCCTCAAACGCCTGGAAGTTCAAACACCTGAACAGTTTGAGTGATTCTTTGAAAAGTCTCAGAGTCATTTAGGATTCCGTCTCCTTCCCTTCCCTCTATCTTAGAGTCTCATCTATTGCCCTCCTTGCCCCCAGACCCACCGTGCTCTGACCCCTGACTTCTGCCACCAGCCTCACTCTGCTGGGCTCTACTCCATTCACATTTTGCACATTCATGGGCACCTTCAGGTTACAGGCCTTGAGAATACAGGGTCCCCAGCTCCCCATCTGGCCCCAGACCTTAGACTCTGGGGAGAGTGGGAGACAGCAGCTGAGCCAACAGATTGCCAGGTCTGCGGAGAGCAGGGGAGGCATTTCAGCCAAGGCCTGGTAGGCTCTGTCTACACTGCGATTAGACACCAGTGGCTAGCCCATGTCAGCTGACTCGGGCTGCAGGGCTGTTTAATTGCAGCATGGATGTTTCAGCTCAGGCTGCAGTCAGAGCTCTGGGTCCCCTCCACCTCACAGGTCCTAGAGCCTCAGCCCCAGCTCGAGCCAGAACAGCTACAGAGCCAGATTGACAAAGGGATTCAGGCACCTAAAGGTGCAGAGCGGTGCCTAACCCCCATCCTAGCTGCATCTTTAGGTGCCTAAATACCTTGGGAAATCTGGACCTCCGTTCCCCATCTATCTCACGGGGATAGCAGCACCACCCCAGGGGTGTGAGGAGGGCCTCAGACACTGCTGGGATGGGGGCCATGTAGCACCCTAGGGAGAGGGAGGGTTATTTTAGTACAACTGCATTTTCCAGCCTGATTTGCTTTTGCTTTTCTCTGAAGTTTTTAAGGGGCTCAGTGAGAAAAGGCCCCTTTGCTGAAGCACGGTGTTCAGCTGAGGTGGTGGGGAACAGGCTCTGTCCTGGCATTCAGTGATGGCTGTGTGCATTGCGTGTGTATTCTAGATGCCTTTCCTGCAGATGGCTGGCACATGTGGATTGGGCTGCAGTTCAGCACGGCGTGGCGGTGGAGCGACACCACCGTCCCTGTCTACTACAAGTGGCATCATCGTAGGTGTTACCCCACTGGCTCTCCCGGGGCTCTCCTCTTAGCAAAGCAGACAATGTCCGTCAGCCATGCTGGCCCTCCTCTGCCAATGGACCCCAGTGCTGAGATGCTCTTCCACTCCTGCCCTGCTCCCAAAGCTCCGGAGATGCCCCTCAGCAAGGACCTGCTGCCCCCCTTGCTGCTCCAAGTCAGGACACACCCCTCCCCCCGAGCTCAGTGACCGGTCTGGGATATGAACACCCCTCCATGAGAGGCTACGACAGGCTCCCCAAACTCCCCTTCGCCAGGGCCCAGAGACAGGAGCTGTGTGAGCTCACCCCCCAGTGCCCTCCGTCCCATAGCTCCTGCTATTGCTTAGGTGCCCTGGAGTTTCGACTGAGGTTGCCAGGCAGGAGAAGAGATTCCACAGTCCATAGCAAATATAGTTTCCTCTCTTCTCTTGAAGCAGCCGTGGCTAATCTGTCTGGCCAGTGTGCAGTGATGGCTCTCCGCCCATCTGACCTTTCTCGACACGGAACATGGGAGACCAGAGGGTGCGACACCGAGCCCCCTACCAAAGCCACTGGCTTCTTCTGCAAATACAGCCCTGGTGAGTGGGATGCAGGCTCACCCGGCCAGGTGACCTGAGCACACAAGGGGGCTGTCTCGTGGAATGTGGCTATTACCCTAGGGTCAGGGTTGCCCAGAGCCCCCCAGCTATGCCTCTTGCACCCCAGGACACACTTGGGCCTGTGGCCAGGTTTCCAGTAAGCGCTAGCCTGTTGGGGCAACATGTCTGGGCTGTGCAGAGAAAACAGGAATTCGTGTCCCAAGAGGATGGATTTTTTTCCCTACACCAGTGAAAGGATGCGAGGCTGTAGGAACTCTGTGGTGCTGAGAACTGGAGCGCGGCATGCAGCATGTTCACATGCCAGGGGGCCGGCAGGTTCAGGGCACAGCTGGAATAGGATACGTGTCATGCTCTTTGCCACTGAGCATGGTCTTTTTACTGGGAAATTCATAGGAACGTAGGACTGGACGGGATCTCCTGCCTGGACCATCGGGTCCAGTCACTGCAGTTGTAGGCAACCCCATCAGGTTTCCCCAGCCTCCTGGCAAAATGGGAGGTGATGGGAATGTTTGCCCTATGAGAACACGAATATTGGTGGGTTTGTTTGGTGAGGACTGGCTGGCCCACGGCCCTGACAATGGGGTACAGAGACTTTCACCTCCGGGCCATGGGCCAGCCTGGCCAGGTCAGCGGTGCAGGGAAGTGCAGGTCTCGTCTGCTGGGTGGGAGGGGGACTTGGTACAATAAGATGCTGGTGCCAGTCCGAGGCCAAGGGCAGAGGTCCCCTGCCCCCACTCAGAAGCACCATTCAGCCCCCTTGTTAGCAGCCTCTGCAGACAGGCCAGTCCTTGAGCTCCCCTTTCACCCGTGCAAGGGGGCTCCGGGGAGGCCCATGGGCAGTGGAAAACTTGCTGTGCTTTGGTCTCAGTCTCCAGGCTGGCAGCACCTGGACAAGGTGCAGAAAGACTCATGGTCCAGACCCTGTGCTGTTCCCACCCTGGCACTGGCTGCTGACGGGAACATTGCTGTTAGCCCCACCCAGAGCCCAAGCTCCGCTTAGCTCTCTGGAAAGGATGCTGCATGGGGTGAGAGCCTCAGAATGCAGCCTGCAGCTAACCCAGTGTGTGCTTCATTGCCAGGTTCCTGCGGGCTCCCTGCTCCCGTGGAGTTCCCCCTCCCCGGCGGGATGGGCCCGTATGCCACGGCTGATGTCGTTTTCTCCTTGCCCCGCTATTCTGTGTGCACTGTGATGCTGACCAAGGCCTACACCAGGGCAGCGCTCTTCCAGCTGCGCCTAGAGTCCAATGCCACACATGTGTATGGCAGCCTGGCTGCTGAATTCACCGGGGCTTCGGTGCAGAAGGAGTTAGTTCCAGTGCCCTTTGCCGCTGGGCTCAGTACATGGGGCTTCATCACTTTCCCGGCTGGCATGATTGGCTTCTTCAACCACCAGGAGCATTTCCGAGTGTTCAGTGACCAGGCCATCTCCTTTGCCAACCTTGGCTCCTTGCTGATCTCTGGAGTGACCGTGGCTAATGCATCTCTAGGTAAACACACGCTGGGAGCTGCGTTAGAAAGAGAAAGCCGAGCTCATTGGTTCCAATCCGACCCAGGCCAGCAGTGATCGTGGGGGCTGTGTGAAGTGAATTGGTGGTCTCAGTCCATTTCCTCACGGCCACTGATTTGTTTGGTGGGGACTGGCTGGCCCATGGCACTGGGTGGAGTACAGAGACCTTCACCTCCGGGCCATGGGTGCCAGCCTGGCCAGGTCAGTGGTGTAATGCAATTCTCATCTGTTGGGTAGTCCAGAGAGTGGGCAGGGCCCCAGAGACGAACTGCCCCTCTCTCCCCTCCAGGGCAGGTTGGAGGCTCATTGCAGGGGAGGTGTTAGTGAGGAGAAGCTTGGTCTGCCATTGCCTATGCTGTGCTTGTTCCCCCTGAAGGTGGTTGGTCCCTAGGCCTTTAATCTGACGTTTTCATTAGCACCAAGATGCATGTGTGTGCAGCGTGCCGGGGACACCGGCCTGGGAGAGTCCTATTGACCCCTGGTGGGTGGCTGCCAGGCCTGCCCACTGCCCCAGGGATAGTTCCAAGGCTGCTGCCTGGTGTGGTTTTACACTGCAGTCAGCAAAGGCTCGATGCTGAGGAGCCAGCTGATATACTAGGGCAGTGGAGCTGCATTCATTCTGCCTGAGGTGTGGGAGGCTGGCTTCTGCAGCACGTCTCCTCAGAACAGGGGTGGTAGAAACAGACCCTTCTTAGTCAGCAGATCCCCAGGAGCATCAAGGGGCAGAACTGTCCCCACTTGCGGGTCTCAGGGCCCCAGTTTCCACAGCCCAGGTGTCTCCGGGTCCGAACTCCCCCACCCCAGGGGCAGCTGGGTGAGCAGACACTCTGTCTGGTGAGGGTGGCTAGCAGCTCGCTCCCACGGCAATAGCTGTTCTGCGGCCGCTGGCCGTCGCTCTCCGAGCACACACCTGGGCATCACCCTGCACGCATGAGCTGCTCACTAGAGAGGGGGATGAGGTTTTAGGTTTTGTCCTGGCTCCTGGCACGCATGGAATGGTGAAGCGAGTCCGAGTCCGAGCTGAGGAGCCAGGGTCCTGCCCTCCACTGGAGCCATGCAGCCTCACTGGGCTTGTGCCATGATAACTGATGACACCCGTTTGGCCTGCTGCTCCCTTACTGCTAGTGAAAGGGGAACGATTTCCCTGCCATTGCAGGGACCTCGTGCGCCTCAGTTCCTCCTGTTCTCTGCCTGTGTAGTCTCCTCGGGGCTGTAATCCTTTGGTCTCAGTTCGGTTGTGGGTGCAGTGTGTGGGTGCTGGGTGGCGTTGGTGGCCTGTCATACACAGGAGATCTAGTGATCCCTTATGACCTTTAAAGCCTGTGACTCTGGCTGTACGTAGGCAGAGCCCATGTGATCTGGAGCCAGTGACAATAAACAAGGGAAGCCTCTGCCATCTGCCCTAGCCAGTGTCCTCCTGAGGGTACCACTGATGAGTTGAGCACACCGAGCAAATGGGCCTCTCGCCTGTGCCCAGCAGTGGTGCAGTGTGGGTGGTAGGGGTGGCAGCAGGGTGACGCTCAAGCCTGGGACGTGGTGTGCTTGGAGAGTGACAGCCGGTGGCTGCAGGACACCTACTGCCCACTGGTGTTGGAGTGGGCTGCTAATCCAGCCCTGGCCACGTGGAGGGCACATCACAGCCTTCTGGGAAGGAGCAGGGTGGTCCCAAAGAGGAAGCAGGGCCCTGGTTCATCCAGATTCAAACCCCAGATCCTCATCCCCCAGGCATAGGGCAGGTTTGGGGCTCAGGCCCATCTCTGACTATTCCCGGGGGAGAGGAGAGAATCCTTAGAGCAGCAAAGCATTTCGGTCTGTGCGAGTCCAGGCAGCAGGGCCGCAGGCTGCACCTGGCGCTGGGCTCCCTGGGGGCACCATTGGCCTTGTGCTGGGTGACGGGTCAGTACCGGTTTAATGGCTGCTCTCTTTGCATCCTCACTAGAGTATCGGGCTTCATCTGCCATGCGTCTCCCCAGCGGCAAGCCTGCTCTGAGGAGCGCCCTGCGGCTGGAGAACGCAGTCACCCGCTACCTGAGCGGCTTCACCCTGGGCCTGTGGGTCCGAAGCACCTTTGCCTCCTCCAGCAAGATGGGCCTCCTCAGCTACTTGGTGAGATCAAGGCCGGCTGAGCTCGCACTATTCCTCTTGGCTCCAGCAGGCCTGGAGCTTTGGCTCAAAGGGTGAGTGAGGTCCCTTGGCACGGCTTGGCCGGGGCTAGGAAGAGTGTGTGCGTGCCTGCTGCCCTCTGCACGATGGGGTGTGCAGGGCTGCTCAGGGTTTGCCAGGGTGACGGCCTCTCCTCTCTCTCAGCCATTCCATGACCCTGTGTGCGATCAGTGTCAGCCTGAGTGGCCTGCAACTACCCAGCTCAGCCCGTTTACCCTTGTAAAATATAGGCACAACACTAGCTCTCTTCATCTTCTGGAAGTTCCACATTTTTCCAAGACTCATTAAACGTTAACATCAAAGCCCCAGAGAGCTCCTAAGCCAACTCTTTTAAAACTCTTGGGTACAAATTACCTGAGCTTGCTGATTTTAAAGGTTTTAATTGAAACTGCTTAATGTCAAAGGTCCCAGAGGCCATCTGCCTGTCCCAAGTCAGAGGGTTGGAGGGAGGGGCCAGGGAGTCCACAAGGTAAAAGTAAAGCAAAAAACACAAGCTAAAACACCCAATAGAGAACACAATAGAGCAGAAAGGCCTGTAAAAAAGGGGAAGCAACAGAAGGAAACCTCAAAAGAGAAATGAGGCCGAAGGAAGCCATGAGCGCGCCACTTCTTAACCCTTCAGACAACAGAGGGAGCACCAACAAGGGACATGGAAGGCGAGGTGCGGAAGTGCAGCCAGGAAGAGGAGCACCAACCAGGCAGCAGGAGGAGACACATTGACCGCTTGGACGCAGAGACATTAGCAGTTGAGACAGTGGGAGCCAAAGCAGGACGAGGACGACTGTTGGAGAGCTGTTGGAGTATTCAGGAGACGAGAGGAGTTGCACACACAACAAACACAGGCACTGATTTCAGGAGGCACACACAGAGCACAGCACAGTTGGTTGGGCACATGGCACAGCCATCATCACATCAAGATTCAGACATAGAGAGGAAGAAGATGAATGAAGATCAATTCAACCAGGAGAGAGACCACAATGACAGAATGACAGAAGAAGACACAACAGTGAACACACAGACTCAAGAAAGAACAACCCTTTTGACAGACAGGACCACATTTACTGGACCTACACACAGACTTTAATAATAAAATTGGACCTGATAACACAGGACTGATGAGGGGATGGGGAGAGAGGGAGATGGGATGATGGAGTGAGGGAGGAGATTTGTTGACAGTGTGGGCATAGGAGGCTCTGTCTGGACTTAGGAACCTGGTCATAGGAGGCAGCAGGGCATGACAGAAATATCTGGCACAGGCAGTCTGCAGGAGCAGAGATCCAGAATGTCCAAGCAAGCAAGAGCAAGAGAAGAGCCAGAGAAAGATCTAGAAGAGAAGAGCAGCAGAGGCGGCACAGATCTGAGAAGGGTTGAAGCTAGATTGAAGCTGGAAGCTGAAGAAGAAGAAGGATAAGCTGAACAGACAGAAGAGAACAAGCAAGTGAAACGTGAACCAGAAAAAGGAAGATAAGACCAAGGAAGATTTTGAAGGATAAGTAAAGGAGATTTCAAAGGAGGCTGAGAAGAGGAAGCAGATGAAGAGGAGTTCAGTGTACAGAAGAGACAGCAGAAAGGAGAGACAAGAGAGTGAAAGTACAATTAGGAAGAAACCAGAAGAGACAGACAGCAGCAGAAAAAGCAGACAGAGAAGAGAGAAAGAAGCAGCAGCAAGAAAGCAGACAGCAAGAGCAGCAGGCCAAAGGCAGCAAAAGCAAGCAAAGTATGCAACAAAGCACAAAGCACAAGCAGAAATAAGCAAAAGGACAAGAGAGAGAGGGTGGGAGGAGCAGAGCAAGCAGCAGACAGGCAGCAGAAGCAGAGGCAGCAGCAGAGCAGGCAGCACAAGCAGCAGCTAAGACAAGCACAGAAAGCTCAAGAATAAGACAAAAAGAGAAAGTCAGAAAAAGCAACAGAAAGAGACAGAACAGACAAACAGAACAACAGAGAACAGAACAACAGAGAACAGACACAGAACCCAGATCCACCAGACCCAGACCCAGCCTCCCCCCACAGCCCACCCCCCACCCCCCGACCATAGCCCAGAAGACCAGACAATCCAAACCAGAGACGAGATCAGAAAAACCATCAGAATGGAGAGCAGAAGGCCAGCAGAGAGGAGGTGAAGCACACAGACCTGCTGGCAGAGTGGAACCCAGACCCTGAAGAAAGTGGATGAAAGAAAAGAAGAGAAGAGAAGGAATGAAGAGAAGATTCCATCAAACTGGAAAAGGGGAGACCTCCAAAATCCCAACAAGACTCATCAAAATCCCAAGCAAGGTGCCAGGAAGGTGCACTTGTCGTGTCGGGAGGAGGAAGGTCTTCAAGTCAGTCGAGAGAAGAGTATGGCATGAGATAGAGAACAGAGACATGCAGATGCAGGCACAGCACAGAACAGCAGATAGATCATGCAGATAGTCAGATCAAGATCCAGGTCGACTCAGGAGCTGTCTATGCACTCTTTGGCACTATGTTGTGTACACTGAAAGATTGGATAGACAGCGAGATCGAGAAGTGATGATCGAGCAGGCATCCGCCCAGCTCCCAGCAAAGGTGGATGGCATCATCATGGTCATCTATTCAGCATACACTGATGATCAATGAGTGGCACACAGACAGCAGTCAACAGCCAACAGGTGAGTCACACAACTGCTTGGTGCTCTTTCTGTGTTCTTTCTCTCTTTTCTTCTCTGGATTATCTTACATGGACTTTGAATTTTGAATGGGGGAATGGAATCCAATGGTCCCCGATGATGACCTGGACGACCTTGACCTGACCCAGCACCTTGCTTCCTTTGCAACTGCAAGCAGCAGCAGAGTAAGAGCAGACGTGACAAGCACACCGGCTCACACATTGGCCTCACAAGACCAAGGATAAGAGGATCAAGAAGGATCATCAAAATCCATCAGCACCCACCCACACACTGGCCCCTGGAAGAAGTGAAGTCCTTCACCCCTTCACCTACCTAGTAGCCAGTAGCGGCAGCAGGGCAGAGCAGACGCAGACAGAAGCAAACAGGCAATTGTAAGGCAAGAGCAGCCTCTCACAGCTCAAGAGCTGGAGAGAGCCTCCAGAGCTCCAGAGAGCAATAAAGATCAACTCCAACGTGAATCAAAAAACACTTATACTAGCTGAAACCTGGAAACTGAAAAAACAACCAAAAAACCACCCCCACACCTTCATTAAGACACCCTAAGCTAGGCTTCTCTCCAGATCCGCTCAGCAGACACCATCCACACATCAGTAACATCCACCTCTTGAGGATCACATCCCTCAGAGGAAGAGAGAAGAAGAGAAGGAGAAGGGTGGGGCTGGATAGGACTACACTACGCAAGCAGCCAGCCAACATCACCCAGACAGGCACTGCAGGAACCCCCAAGGCAAGCGAAAAAGAAGCGCAAAGAAATACCTGCGACGCGACCTTCAGGTTGATAGCAAAAAAAATGCATACCTGGAACCACCAGCCAGAGCGGCCCACCAGGATAGAAGACTATGGAGATCTGTGGTTGGCGGCCCATACCCCGGTTGGGGTGACGGGCATGAATGATGAATGCTTAATGTCATCCTTAACTGACATTGGAAAAGAAACTATTTCACCATCATTATATGATATCAATACATCATCCAGAGAAGTACTGATTGAACGCTTTTGCCTTTCTGCATCACTATTGACTATGTTGCCATATCCATGTCATAACAGACCTGTGCCATTGATAGGTTCCCTGTTGCTCCTGATAGATTTAAAAATTCGTTCTCCTTGTCCTTGACTGTGTTGGCCATAGATTCACTGCTGAACTTTCCACATACATTTCTTCCTTCTGCAAGGCCCAGCAGTGAAAGAGTTAACAGATGCTGCCATGCGTGGGAACCAAGCCTGCAGGGCAGCTTGGAAGAGGACAGGGGAAGCTGACCAACTGGGCTGTGGGTCAGGGACATGCCTCATTTGGGAATCTGCTCAGCCTTCATTCACCCCATTGCCCTCCCTTGCAGGGCTGTGATGCTCAGGGGCACCGCTGGCCTTCTCCTGGATGGGTCCTGGCACCATCTTGCCATTTCTATCTCCAGTGACCTGTCCGCCAGCCCCTACATGGTCTTCATTGACGGAGAGCCCTGGGAGCCTGACTTTGCAGACAGTGCTTGGTTTCTGTGGAAGGGACTGGCAGTGGGAGGGGTGTGGAACGTTGGGCAGCCAGCGATCGTGGATAAAGGTGAGCTCGTTGGCCTTGGCCTGGATTCTGCCAAATATCTCTTGTGTCCTGAAAGGAAATTGGAGACTGGGTGTGAGCCTCCATCCAGGGGCCCTGCGGCAGCAGAGAGCAGCACTCTGGCTACCATGCCTGGGGAGTGACTGGCACCCACAACTCCCTGCACTGAGTTGGGTGTGACTGAGCACACCTCAGCCCCAGCAACACCTCTTCTCTGCCTGCACAAAAGCAGCCGAGTGCTGAGAGAGAACAGGAGCGTGTTAGACTCTGTATCGGCCTTTTGGAAACAGTCACTGCTGGTAACACAGGGACCGTGACGTGACTGTGGCTCAGGGCCCGCTGAGCGGCTATTGGAGTTACTAGCGGCAGTGGAGCTTGGAGCCTCATTTCCAGCCCAGCTTCTCAATTTGCACCTGCAGTTTTGCACATACAGTTTTGGGGCAGGGAGTTGTTTGCCTGTGATCTGCCAACCTGAGATGAGCACTCGCATGCTGCCTGCACACATGAGCACGCGGAGCTCTGGCATCAGCTGGCACAAGTACACCAGGCCACCTGCCCACAAGAGGGCTGTGTGCAAATTTACAAGCACCGATTTAATGGATGCTTTTGAAAATGTGGCTTTATAAGTGCAAGTGTATGTGTGTGTGTGTGTCTCTATGATATGGTGGTGTGTGCGTGTTTGTGGGTGTGTTCTTTGTGATCATGCATGTGATAGAGCCTCTGTTGGTGGTTTTGTGTGTGATGTGCTGCGGTGTAAGTTTGTTGTGTGTTTTGTGTATCTGATACAGCTTCTCTTTGTGACGGGGTGTGTGTGATAAAGCCTGTGTATATTTAGTTAGGTGTGTTGGTGTATGCTGTGTGTTGAGTTTTGTGCTGGTGTGTGTACATATGAGACTGCTGGTTTGCGTATGATAAGGGTGTGTGTGTGGGGGGGGTGGGGGGTTAGGGGGCAACAGAGCCTGCATGTATGTGATGGTGTGATTGTGTTGCAGGGTCAGTATATGTATGGGGATATAACTCCTGTGTGTGCCATGGTGGTGTGTTTGTGTGTTGGAGGGATATAGCCCCTGTGTCTATGACAGACACCGTTCTTGTAAATTCCTTTCACCCCCTCTCGCAGGCCCTGTCTGCACTGTCAGGCTTTGTGTCTAATCCCGAACCAGCTGCACTCAGGCTGACACTAGAGGAGGCAGGGATGCCACCAGCCATTAGTCTGCATGTTGTCTAAACCTGCCCTCAGGAGGGATAGAAAACATGGTTGCAACCGGTTCATACTACAGTCCCTGGGTGGAGCTCCCCCGGTGGCCGGTCTATGCTAGTGCCCCCCACACGCCTGAGGGGCTCCACTGGTGGGGCTGCACTGGGGGTAGGGATGGTGGGCAATGTCCCCAAAGCAGCCTCGTGTAGGCACAGCCTGAGTGTGGGAGTTGCAAAGCTCAGTTTGGGAGCAGTGCTTGGGACCCTCTGTTCTCCTCTTTACTTCCCCTGCCTGCAGCATGGTGAGTGTGACCTGCCCTCTAGCCTGGGGGAGGCCGATGTGTCTGTTGTGGGCTCATCGGTGTCGCTCCAAGAATCAGTCAGCACCCACTTCCCAGGAGCTGGGCACAGTGCCCCAGAGCTGCCCAGGTGCCTGTTGTCCCCTGGGTGTATTGAGGTGTCAATGAGCCCTCTCCCCTTCCCAAGCCAGCCCCATGCCCGCGGCTGTGCCTTCGTGTGCCTGAGCTTGTTCTGTGGGTTTGGCTTTGCAGGGGGCCTTACTGTGGGCAGCCCATACGTGGGGGAGCTGAGTGAGGTGAACCTGTGGGACAGAGCCCTCCCCAGGCTCTCTGTGAAGCAGCTGGCAGCCTCCAGGGACAAATGGAAGTTTCCTGGGAACGTGGTGAGCTGGAGCCAGTTGGCTGATGCAAGGTCTGGAGCTGTGGAGATCACCACAGCGAGCCACAGTGCAGGTGAGGAGGGGCACGGTGAATGTCTCAGGGCAAGGCGCAGCCTCCCCTTATCTGCCTCCAGCTTCTTCCAGCTGTAGCCCAGAGGTGGGGAGCAGACTGCCCTTGGCAGAAGGTGTACGTAGCCCTGGCCCTGTGGCACCGGGCTGCATGGCAGGTGCTGGGGTGACCCCTGGTTATTCTGGCTGTGCTGTCTGGCAGCATGGTCCCAGGGGCACTGTGCCTCTGTCGCCTGCTTAGCTGTGAAAGTCGCTGTTCGGGACCCTGGGGGTGGCACTGCGAGTCTGGGGCAATCCAGGGGGACTGTCCCTGCTCACTCAGTCCCAGGAGGTTGGTGGGGTCAGTGCATTGCTAGGAGTTGTTGGCAGAGATGGTCCCTGGGTATGGGACTGCGGGTGCTTGTCCAGCTCTGGGTTCCAGGAACACCAAGTTACCCCACGGGAATTGTTATTACTTGTAGGATGCTAACACCAAACGGCTCCAATGGAGAGCCAGGCCAGGGGCTGCCCAGCCCGTGGGGAGAGAGCCTGCCCCAATGAGCTCACGATGTAACAGACAGGCCAGGAGAGAGGAAAGGTGACTTGTTACAGAGGGGCACTGAGTCACAGAGAGAGGCAGCGACTTGCCCAGGACATTCCGGGGGCGTGGCTGGAGCCAGGAGTCATGTCCAGGTCTCCTGAGTTCCTGTTCTGTGCTGATCTTCCGTGAGAACCCATCATGCCCTCCCAGTGAGCCAGGGCGCCCTGCCTGGAGAGCCAGCACACCCCTGTGGCGGGGAGGGGCCATGCCAGGGTATAATCTTATCCCAGAGCAGGGCTAACTTGCTGCAGGTGCGAGGGGATGCTGGAGCACAGATGTCTTCACTGCAGAGTTAGCCCAGGTGATTGGCTGCCAGGCCCGGGCACCTGCGTTAGCTTAGCCCAGATGGAGCGGCCTCACCCAAGTCAGTGTGTCCTCCCTGGTGCCCCCCCCGCCCCGGATGGGTTGCAGGGACGTCTGGGGACATATCCCATGGTGCTGGGTGCTTCAGTGTGCTGAGCGCCTCTGTGATCCTTTCCCAGTGAGTTGTGGGAAAACTTGTCTGTTCTTCAGGGCACACAGGGGAATTGTGGGAAGGCATTGGAGGCCTACCAGCATTCGGGTGATTTAGCCTGTGTCCTCACTGCAAAGTGGGTGGGCTCCAGCCTGCATGCAAGTGGTATCCTGGCTTTAGCCCTTGCCCCCGGCTGGGCCAGCTTGTTTTGATTGAAGGCACCACCGCACTCAGGTGAGAGGTTTTCTGTATGTGGACGGGGGAAGGTTGCAGCCTAGGCTAACACTGCCATGCAGACAGACCCAGAGAGGGCAGAGCACCACCCAGGTCTCCCCAGAGCAACCTGCTTCCTCACTGGGAGTCAAAAGGCCACTTAGGTCACCCACGCCCCAGTGACACGTTCCAGGGATGGCCCCAGAGTGAGGTCACTGCTGTGGCTAGATTGCCCCCGGGGTCTCTCCTCTGCAGCATGGTCTGGCTAAACCTCAGTGCAAATGCATGTGCCCCCAACCTCCGTCCTGGACTGAGTGTACGTTGCTCCTGCCCCCACACAAGGTCTTCACCCCAGTCTACTCTGCTTCCCCAGCTGCTGGCTTCGTGTGGCTCGGGTTGCTCTGGCTTGTGGGACACCCCTCAGTCCTGTGCTCGGATCCAGAGCGTGCCCTGGTCTACGTGGAGCCTGCTGCGGAGCGCTGCCCCAAGAACTCCCTCTGGGGACTGCAGCTGGATGGCCGACTCCGCAGCCTTGCGTCTTCCTCGTGTCTGCTGGTAAATGGAGCTGACATCCCGCAGCACTGCGTGGAGTCCTTCCTGTCCAGGTCACCAGCTCCAGTCCAGGCCCAGGCTGGTCATCTGGCTGGCTCTGTGGAGCACCAGGCTGTGAATAGGGCTGATCTCGGTTCTGGTCCTGGTTAAGGTAACTGAGCCCCTCTCTGCAATCTCAGGGAGGAGACCTGGATTTCCCTGGGCCAGGGAGATGGTGTTGCCTGCTCAGCTGTGGCAGGGCTGCCTTCCCATGAGGGTGGCGTGTGGTGGCTGTTTACATGTTGATCCAACTTCACATTAGAGCCAGGTCATCTCCAGGCTTGCCAAACCGATCAAGAAATTGGCTTGTGAGTTGCTTGTTGCTTCTTTTTTTGATTGGCTCCCGGCAAGCAGGGGCAAGGGGGGGAGAGAATCAGGAGTACATAGTGAGCCCACCACAGTCCCAGACTGCACGCCGGGGGATCTAGTCACATAGAGTGTTGGGGTTCTTAGGGACTGGCTTGTTTGGGCCTTGTTTTGAAATGGGATTAGCTTGATTTTGGGCTTATTGTGAAAGTCGGGGGGCTTATTTACTGCATGAAAGTTGGCAACTGTGGTCGTCTCCCCTCTCCTGTAATGTCTCCGCTCCAGAGTGATGGCGCCTCCTGTCGGTTACACGAGTCCCTGTCAGCGTTAGACATGTCCCATTGCCAGGGGATGCTGCACTTCAGCCCTGTTATGTGTAGACCCCACCCTTGTGAGGTGGCCAGGGGGATCCCTGGCAGGGGTGCGATAGGCCACTCTCCCCCTCCGGGGCAGTAGGCAAACCCTGCTGCTTAGGGGCACTCTGGGAGCTGGGGAGAGTGGGGCTCTAGGAATTGTGCTTTGCACCGAATTTCCCCTCTCCCAGCCTCGTGGCTGCATGTGTGACTCATCCCGTGTCTTCCCCGCAGGTGGGGCTGGATGGAGTCTCGCTGGGGTGCAAGTCAGACTGCTCCTCTGATGGGAGGAGCTCCTTCCGCCTGCTGCCGGACCAGCGCCTCCAGAATCTGCACTCCGGCTTCTGCGTCTTTCGCAAACCCCGGAGCCCAGGGCTCTTCCTGCAGAAGTGCTCCTCCCATGCCCTGCGCTTTGCACTAGATGAAGGTGATCGTGAAGATTGTCCTTCGCACGTCTGGTTTCCCTCCCTAAATGCCCCTCAGCCCTCGCTCCTTCCCTCTGCACACTGGGGGAGGGGAGGTTCCTGTCCATATCTGCAGTGGCTAACTCGGCCAGAGCCCTGCATGTTCCTGCTGGGAGCAAGGCCAGGCCACTGGGGGGCTGCCACCCTGCCCTTCCTATATGGCTAAGCAGGAGGGGTCCTGGCTGGATGGGGCACCCTCGCTTGGAACCCCTGCCCCACAGCTCAGGAGCCAGCTCTGTCTTCAGGGCTCTGAACAGTGGCCTCGAAGGTGCTGCGCCGCAGGCTCTGTGTTCGGCTGGGATTAGCGGACGTGTCCTGGAGCACGCAGCCCATTGAGAAGGAGAGGGTGTGACTTTCTCCTGCTGTTCTCTGGAGGTGGGGGCAGTGCCTCTCCCAGCAGGGCACCTGCTGCCCCTTCCCTGCTGCATCTGCTCAGCAGCTCCTCCACTGGCTGCCTGCTGCATTGCAGGGGGAGGAGAGGAGCTCTGGCTGCTCCTTCAGCTGCTTCCCTGCTGGGCTGTGGGAGTCTCAGGGAGAGCAGGGGCTTGACTGGCTCTGCCTGAGCCTAGGGCAGCCTCTGGAACCGGATGGCTCCCGCCCCCTCAGCCCCCGGGAGAGGTGAGACCAGCCAGCTCCTGGAGCAGGCTAGGGTAGCCTGGGGGCTGCTCTAACCTCCCTCAGCTGGTGATGGTTCCCCAGGGACCCCAGAACACAATGCACCCCAATCCTTTCATCTCCTTCTGTGTTAAGAGCTGCAGAGCTGGGGGTCCATACAGCCCCTTTTGGCCAGGACAGTCCCTTTTTTAAACTCTGTCCTGGACATCCCAACTTTTTGGCAAAACGGGGCATTTGTGCAGTGCCAGTGGGGAGGGGCAGGAGGGGCTCTAGGGCAGTGCCAGTGTGGGATTAGAGGGGAGGTTACATGCAGCTCCCTCACCCCAGCCCCATTCCCAAGGAGCAAGCAGGTCCCCCCAGCCCCGTGGGGCCTGGCAGCTGCGATTTAATTAGCTCCCCCTGCAGCACATGATCCAGAACGCGGGTCTGGTGCTCACGGAGTTGGCGGGCAGTCAGGAGCCCTGCTGGAGCCACCATGCTGTCCCGTTCCCAGCCTGGGGAGCCACTCAGGAGGAGCTGCCCAGATGTGCGGCCAGGCAGGCAGATAAGGCACATCTGTGAGTGTGGTGCAGATCTCTCCCCCCCTCGCCCCCCCAGCATTGCGGAGCTCAGCTCGCTGGGCACTTGGGAAAGTGTCCCAGTTTGGGGGCACGTGGCCACCCTGTGCAGAGAGAGGTGTGTGTATCTCTATGCAGGGATTTCTGCCCCTTTTATGCCACCGGGGCAGTGCAAAGGGAGCAGAACACGGCAGAGAAGCTGCCCCTGAGCTTTGATGGTGACCCTGGGCCCTTTGGAGATGCTGTGCTCCGCCCTTGGGCTGAGCGGGTTGGGCACCACGGCCTTAGCTGAGCTGCACAGCGAAGAGCTCGTCTCTGGGCAGTGGGGACATTTGCCAGAGGGTGGAGTGCCGTGATCCTGCCGTGGTTCAGTAAACGTGTCTTGTCTTTCCCCTCAGACGTGCATTGCCCCCGAGCCCCGGGCTGGAGATCCAGGAAAAATAAATGCCTCCACATTGTAGCAGGTGCTGCCCTTGAATGGAGTCAGGCCCTGCAGTACTGCCAGAGATTCCAGAACGGGAGCCTCCTCACGCTGAGCAGCCCGGAGGATCGGGTGAGTACCCTCTGCCCCCGCGGGGACTGGGCCCTGGGGTCTGTCTAGGCTAGAGGTAACTGACACGACTGTAACATCAGACTGCCTCGTGCCAGGGGACCACCCAGGGCTGTGGGGTTAACCTCTTCGCTAACCCATGTTAACTAGCACCTGTTAAAGTCCTAGTACCGACAAGGCAAGCTGGAATTTAAACATGTTAGCTGGTCGAGGCAGATTAGCATTTACAGTCACGTGTGTTAACTGACTGCCGAGTATCTTGAGTTATCTCGAGTTAAAACATAGCCACAAACTGCAGCAGACAATCCTCACTGAGCCCATGAGCCGTTGTCACAGCGTGTTGGACAGGGCGTCCCCACTGCCACGGTCGCAGGGCTAGCTGACATCCGGGCCCCTCTGGACTCTCTGGGGGGCTTGCTTGCTAGTTCCCTGTGCCATTAGCTTTGCCCGTGGGACAGCCATGAGAATTTTGGCTTTACTTTCCCACTGCTCATTGCTCTTCCCCTCTGCTTCCCAAGAGTTCGGACCTGAACATCCGTCTCCATATGAAGAAACCAAGAATCTTGAAACCAAGATTCCATAGAGTGGAGTCTCTCCGGTGCTAATCATTGCCCGGAGGCTGAGCAATGGCTGAAGGGTGTGATAAGGTGCTGCTTAGTTCTCTGCGTCAGGATTTCTCCATAACATGAGTTTCTCTGCAGAGGGCCCTGCAGGTGTGTTGGTGCTTTGGGACATAGGTCTGATGTGTTCCCCCTTGATGGAGGCGTTTGTGTCACAGGAAACATATCCTTCCTCTGCCCCTCCCTCCCCAACACACAGACATGGCGCTCAGAGGGTTAACATCTCATCCCTTGCTGCTGTCTTGGATGTCAGTGTTCAGGCAATTGCATTTGTAGCTGGAGGTGACTGTGCTAGGTGAGCAGATGCTGAGATGTCTTTAGCCTTTGGCATTGGTGTCCAGTGCTTCGTCAAACACACAACTAGCTGCCTTGTGCTCACCCTAGAGCTGGTTGCAAGAGGAGTTGTCTTGGAGCGTCTGGACTGGTTTGCATGGCGTCCGCAGGAGCTCTCTGCACAAATGGGCCGATGGGACCTCCTTTAACAAGGATTTGCAGAGGTAAGAAGCCCTGAACCTCATGCAGTTTGCCCCCCTGGCAGTGGGAAGCCAGCTGTCCCTGAGCTCAGGAATGCACATGCAATGGCTGGACATTGCACACAACCTTTGCAGAAGTGTAAGGGAGGATGGGAACTTCCATCTCCTTGCCCAGAAGCCTGGCACAGGGCTCAGCTGTGGTGCACATCAGGCTAGCGGCCATTCCAAGTTCTTAGCCATAAGCCCTTGTGAGCCACTCAGTTGCAGTGCCAGGTCTTTCTTACTGGTGAATTTGGTGTTTATGTGGCTAATCTGAGCCCCGTGCCCTGGAAGTGACCCCTCTAGTGCGTGCTGTGGGATGTGGCACTCCACCACCTCACCATGCTGCTCCTCACTGATGCTTCTCCACCACTCTCTGGTTCCAGCTGGGTTCTCCCGGCAGAGGTTCCTAGTGAAATGGTCTGTGTCCTGCTGCTGCCGTCTGGCTTTCTGAAGGAGGAGCCATGCCAGAGACCTCACCGCTGGGTGTGTCAGACCCCGCAGAGGAACAGTAAGAATCTGCAGAGCCATCTGCTAGGCTTCTGGAAAGGAGCCTGGATGTCCAGTCTGGGGTGGGTGTTTTTATTGCTGGGGCTGCAGTGCCATCAATCACTGTGTGTGCCTGGTTCGTTCTGCCACTGCTCCATGTGGTGCAGAGCAACGAGTGCTGTTGTGTCCAGGGGCAGCGCAGGGCGGACAGGCTGGGAGGCTGGGCATGTTACCACCCTGGATGCACAGACAGCAGCTTTGCTTCTGGGAGGATCTGCCCAATGTAGCATGTGTGAGGCTGATCCCGGAATAACCACCCGCTGGGCTCCTCTGCACCTGCAGGGTTCTACGTGGAGGTCTCTGGGAAATCCTTTTATGGAAGCTTGTCTGCAGAGGGGAGCTTCTCCTCCCTGGTAGCCGCCAAAGCACAATGCACCTCCCTGGGCAGGGGCTGCAGTGCGGTGGTCAGCACAGCCGGCTCGTACTACCTCTATCGTGGGACACGCTTTGTGAACCTGGAGGATCCAGCAACGGACCCAACAGCTGCTGTGCACATCAAAGCAGGTACTCGGGCAACCATTCACCTGCCCCGCTCCCTGCAGGCTGCAGCGGTTCCTTCTTGCCTCTGAGAGCAGGGCCAGGAGGTTTTTCCCACAGCTGTCAGGGAGCCTGGGTGCTGTAGCTGTAGCACGGGCCTTTGCCTTGCAGGGGATCCAAGTCCACAGACAGTCTCTGCTCCCCGAGTCTGGGAGGGGCACTCCCCCTTGCTTGGGAGCACCTCCCTGCGTGGCCCTGCGTGGGGTGATCCTGCCGAGCTCCAGAGAGCGGCGCACCAGGATGTCCCAGGGGATTCCTCAGTGGGAAGGGGTTGGTTCATGTGTGTCTGTTTCCTAATGCAGGGTGTGTTCCGGGCTATACGGGGCAGGACTGTCAGTCTGAGTGTCCTGCGTGTGACGCTGGAGTGAGCTGCAACCCCCTCACAGGCACCTGCGATGGCCTGTTGTACTCCAGACAGCCCGCTGGCACACAGGCAGCAGGTCAGCAGCATGGGGGAGAGGGAGATGGGCAGGGACTTGGGGCATTGCCCAGGTGGCAGGCACTGGCTATGTGGCGAGGACAAAGAGGCGAAGGCCAGGTCATCTCACAGCAAACTCTGCTGCTGACCTGAAAAGCGCCGCGAGCATTGGCAGGTTCCCGTGAGCTCCTACCCAAGCCAGGGCCTGTGTGGGACTGTGCTGAGGACATGGGCTGCACAACACCCAGCTGTGCTGGGGTAACGGAAGGTGTGCGACTGCACTGCGTAGAGGAGCGGGGGGATGGACTTTCACCCGGGTGAAGTTAGCTGAGCTTGTAGTGTGTGGAGCAGAGTCTGCTGGTGCCCTGCTCCTTGCCTCAGCCCCTGGCCTGTCTCACTGCGAAGCCGAATACGCCCCTCCTCTATTAGAGGCTCTTCTCCCTCAGTGTATCCTCTACACTGCCTGGGATTAGAACATCCCAGTCCCACTTCTCCTTGGCTACCCCGGTCCTGTCAAACTCTTCCTCCCCTGGGACCATGCAGTGCACCTGTGGAGGGGCAGGGCCTCCCTAGGCCAGTATTGCTCTGTTCATCACACTGATCATCTGTTTTCTCCTGAAATGCCCCAGCTCCCCACCCCCCTCGGGGCTGCCAGTAGCTCTGTCCCAGGACACGGAATGCCCAGTGTGGCCTCTGAGTGTCACGATGGTAGGATGAGCCTTGGTCAGGGACAGCACGGTGGTAGGGAGTCACTGGTAAATGTCGTCACCGCCTTGTTCCTTACAGTGGCGCCCTAGTGCTGTTCTGTCCTGCGTCATCGGCACAGCTTTGTTACTGCCCCTCTGCCTGTGACGGTGACTAGGCACTCCCGTTCTTTGGCAGCATACACCTCTCTGAAATGTCCTCCCTTCGCCGGCTGGGTGTTCAAGCATGGATCCTGTGTGTTGCTGGAACACAAGGGCAGTCAGCGTGAAGCGGAGCTCATTTGCAGGAGGTATCTGGCTGCTGAAGTCCTGGAGATCAAGCCCGCCCCAGACCCGGTAAGGAGATGCTTACTAAACCTTGGATCTGGAGCTGATGGTGGTTGGAGATGTATGTCTGATGTGGACCCGCATCCCTGGACAGAGAGGTCCTGTTCTGCGTGGGTTTGCTGTTAGAGATCCTGTCTGAGTTTGTTTGGAGTCCATGTGGACATTTCCTGGGTTGCAGAGAATGCTAGGCACCGGGGTCCGGGAGGGACATGGGGCCAGCGGCAAGTGGGATACCAGCCTGCAGAGGGCGCTCCAGAGCTGCAAAGAGCTAATTCCTGGAGACAACCAGCAGGAGGCGCCGCAGGGGTGAGTCCCGCACGGCTACAAGGTACCTGCAAATTGATTGTTTGAATATTTGCTCCACTGTCTTCCTGGTTACTACACTTAAGCTGACTGGTCTATAATTCCCTGGGTGGTCCTTATTCCCCTTTGGATAGGTAGGGACTATATTTGCCCTTTCTCCATCTTCTAGGTTCTCCCCCATCCTCCATAAGTTCTCAAAGATAATTGATCGTGGCTCAGAGATCTCTTCAGCCAGTGTCCTAGGTATTCTGGGATGCATTTCATCAGACCCTGCCAACTTGAAAAGATCTAACTTGTCTAACTTCTTAACTTGTTCTTTCCCTGTGTAAGCCTCCGAGATCCTACCCCATTTACACGGATTTTCACTGCGTTAGTCATACGATCACTGTTAACCTTTTTGGTGAAAACTGAAGCAAAGAGCCATTTAACACTTCAGCCATTGCTGTGTTTTCTGTTATTGTCTTTCCCTCCTCAGTGAGTAATGGGCCTACGCTGTCATAGAATCATAGACTTTAAGGTCAGAAGGGACCATTATGATCATCTAGTCTGACTTCCTGCACAGTGCAGGCCACAGAATCTCACCCACCCACTCCTTTATCAAACCTGTGTCTTGCTTCTAATGTATTTTGTAAAATGTTTTCATGTTGCCTTTTGGTTTCTTGTCTGAACCCAGCTGGATTGAGGGGGAGGGGGATTCAGAGAATGCTGGGCCCAGCCCACAGGGCTAGACACTTCGTTGACTGTGACACTGCTTCACAGGGTCCCTGGGAAGCAAGTCGTGCATGGCTTCATCAGGACAGACGGGAGGGTTGGCTGGGTGCTGGGAGAGAGGCACTGCTGCTCCAGGGATGATCCTCTATGCCACTGAAATATGCTCAAACCCTTGTAAAGCACGTTCGATCTCAGGATGGCTTCCTGGGGCCTCACAGACACACTCCAAATCCTCCAGGGAAAGAATCCCCAAATCCTGCAAATGGCAGCTGGGGCCATGCCTTCATCACTGCACATGACTCCAGGAGGCGCTCTCGCAGTTCCATAGTGTCCCGGGTGGAGCCTCCTTGCTCCAGTCCGGTAGGGGCACTCCCTTTTCAAGTGTCCCAGTCACCCACAAGCGAAACAGTCTTTAGGCCTTGGCACCGGCCTCCAGCCCCAGGTGCCTGGCCTCTGACAAGGTCCATGTGCCCTGCTGAAGCAGCCCCGCTTGCTGCTTGGCGAGCCGGGCCACACAGGCTCTCCAGTACTAGTCCATGTTTTCCACTGTCCTCTATCTTCAGTCTCCAAACTCTCAGATTTGGGCAATAGTCTCACAGTCCTTGCCCTCGCTCCTTGTATCAGGGGTGGCCCACCTATGCCCGCATTCTCCACCACGTGTAGCTGTGCAGGACTCACCCCTGCGGCTCCTCCTGCTGGTCGTCTGAGGGAATTAGCTCTTTCCAGCTCTGGAGCGCCCTCTGCAGGCCAGTGTCCCACTTGCCGCTGGCCCCCGTGTCCCTCCCGGACCCCAATGCCCTTTTACCTGGGGTGCTGCCCCTTCAGGTAATAACCCACAGAGCTGGGTCTCCCCTCCCCGGGGAACCCCCACCCTCTAGCCCCACCTTGCCTCAGCCTATGGGACACTGCCAGTCACCATCTAGCCCCCTTTCACTGGGGCCGACTGCAGTCTGTATAAGCCAGTCATCATAGGCAAGGGGTTCTGACCTGCTGACTTCCTCTGCCTCCCAGTATCTCTGTGGGCCTAGGACCAGGCCCTGCAGCCTGGGGAGTTGCCAGCCTGGAGCTCCCCTGCTCCTCTGGCCTTCCCCCAGCCCTGCTCCACTCTCGGTACCCTGCTCAGCTTCCAGGCAGCCAGGTCCTTCTCTCTCTATGGCCAGAGAGAGACTGCCAGCTCCTGGCTCACTGGCCTTTTATAGGGCCAGCTGTGGCCTGATTGGGGCGTGGCCCAATCAGCCTAGTAGCTGCTTTCTCCCAGCCACAGCCCTCCCCAGGGCTACTTCTAACCCCTCCCGGGCAGGAGCGGGTGGTCGCCCCACCACACACCTAAGATGAGGTGATAAGTAACAGAGCCCACATGGATTTGTCAAGAACAAATCATCTCAAACCTTCTTTGACATGGTAACAAGCCTTGTGGACAGGGGGGAAACCCCTCGACTTTAGTAAGGCTTCTGATACTGTGTCACATGATCTTCTCATAAACAAACTAGGAAAATACAGCCTAGATCAACGTGTTATATGGTAGATGCACAACTGGTTGGAAAAGCTTACTCAGAGAGTAGGAATCGATGGTTCACCATCGAGCTGGAAGGGCAGGGCGAGTGGGGTCGAGCGGGGATCTAGGGTTTCCACCTTTCTAATTGTGGGTAACCGGACCCCTGAGGCCCCGCCCTTTCTCTACCTCTTCCCTCCCCAAGACCCTGCCCCATTGCTCTCTTCTCCGCCCCCCCCCCCATCACTTGCTGTATTGTCTCCACCTCCTCCCCACACCCCAGCTGGGCTCCTTCTGCTCCGGGGCTGGGACGGGAGCTGCTTCAGCCTGCAGGTAGGGGCTGGCAGGGATTAATGACCAGGCATCTCCCCATGCCCTGCGGTAACCAGGCTTTTGGTTTGGGTGCTATTTAGGCTTGCCAGATCCCCCAAAACCAGGCACCTGGCAACCTTAACTGGCATCTGGACACAGAAGCCAAAAACCAAACTGTCTGCGTAAAAGCTGGACAGGTGACATTCTGACAGCAGGGATCTGTCCTGGGTCTGGTTCTAGTCAATATATTCAGCAGTGATTTGAATAATGACAGGGAGAGTACACTTATAAAGTTTGTGGATGATAACAAGATGGGAGGGGTTGCAAGTGCGTTGAAGGGCAAGACTAGAATTCAAAATGATCTGGACAAACTGGAGAAATGGCCTGAAATAAATAGGATGAAATTCAATAAGGACAAATGCAAAGGACTCCACTTAGGAAGGAATAAGCAGTTGCACAAATACAAAATGGGAAATGACTGCCTAGGAAGGAGCACTGCGGAAAAGGAACTGGGGGTTATAGTGGATCGTATTAGCAGGAGTGTTGTAAGCAAGACACAAGATGTAATTCTTCCACTCTGCTCAGCACTGATGAGCTCTCTAGTGGAGTACTGTGTCCAGTTCTGGGCACCACACTTTGGGAAAGATATGGACAAATTGGAGAAAGTCCAGAGGAGAGCAACAGAAATGATTAAAGGTCTAGAAAACATGACCTGCAAGGAAAGATTGAAAAAATTGGGTTAGTTTAGTGTGGAGAAGAGGAGACTGAGAGGGGACACAATAAGCCTTTACATAAAAAGTTGTTATAAAAAGGAGGGTGATAAATTGTTCTCCTTATCCACTGAGGACAGGACAAGAAGCAATGGGCTTAAATTGCAGCAAGGGATGTTTAGGTTGGACATTAGGAAAAACTTCCCAACTGTCTGGGTGGATAAGCACTGGAATAAATTGCCTAGGGAGGTTGTGGAATCTCCCTCACTGGAGGGTTTTAAGACGAGGTTAGACAAACAGCTGTCAGGGATGTTCTAGATAATACTGAGCATAGGCACTGACTCCATGAGTGCGCCGGGCTGGAGCACCCATGGAAAAAAATTAGTGGGTGCTTAGCACCCCCAGGAGCCAACTTCTCCCCAGTGCCTCTCCGCTGCTGATCAACTTCTTCCCCTCACTCCCAGCGCCTCCTGCTGCCGCAGTCAGCTGTTTCACGGCATGCAGGAGGCACTGGGAAGGATGGGGAGGAGCGGGGAGGGGGTGCGCTCGGGGGAGGGTGTGGAACTGGGCGGGAAGAGGTGGGGCAGGGTGGGGGCTAGAGAGAAGGGGGGCACGGCGCCTGGGGCAGAGTGGGGGGTTGAGCACTCCCAGGGCCCGGAGGAAGCCGGCGCCTGTGATACTGAGTCCTGCCTCATTGCTGGGGACTGGACCAGTTGTCCTACTGAGGTCCCTTCCAGCCCTACATATCTGTGATTCTAAGTGCTGGTAAGATCATGGCAGCTGGGGGAGGGGCTAAGATGGGACAGAGGTTCCGTCCCACCAACCTGCTCCTGCCGTGGGGAGGAGACCTCTGTGAGGTTCCACTTGTGGTGTTCTCCAGCACTGCTCCTGCTGGGAGGTGGGGCTGGGGCACTGCAAGGTCTGACTCTGTCCCCTTCACCCAGGGTTCCCAGGGATCTGTAGGGAAGGGACCCTGCCCACCATGTGCAGTCAGGAGCACGCTCTGTCTCAGCAATGGCTGGTGCTCTGCTAGTCTCCTTCCTTATGGCAGCACCACGCTATAGGTGCAGTGCCACCCTGCAGCTGCTCAGTCCAGGTGACCCAGGGGAAGGGGTCTCCTGGCCCCATGGAGTGTGGTACTCTTGCCAAGCCTGCTTCACCCCCACCTGGCCCCAGACCGGCCCACAAAGCCCATGGAAGGGCATCTCCTGGGGGCCAAAAGAGAGGGGGGCACAGGAGAGGGCTTCCTGGGTGATACGGACCCAGAGAATTGACAGTTTGCTTCCCTGCTGCTCCTGCACTCTGCAAGGGCAGAAAATCCCTGCAGTACCTCCAGGGCAGGGACCCTCTGTCTGTGGGGTCCCAACCGCCCCCTGCGCTGGAGCTGGCCAGCGTGGAGGAACGGCTCAGGGGAACGGGCCATGCAGCCTGTGCTCACAGCAGCCCCTGTGATCTGCCCCAGGGGCCAAGCCTCCCAGAGTGTGCAGAGCACACGGTGGGGTTTGTAACCCTTGTCAGAGTCGCCCCCTCAGCAGGGGGGGCAGCGACAGGGCAGAGGGAAGGGCTCCAGGTTGAGGGAGCTCTGGCGCATCCTTGACAGAGCATGGAAGGAGTGGCTCTGGGCTCTTCCTATTCTAGGACAGTTTACTCTGCAGCTCCCGGATGCCCTCGCCTCTGCCTTTCCTGCCCTGTCCTGTGCGGGCCCTGCGGCCAGCCCCTCTCCAGCTTTAGCCCTGGGGAAGGTTTCTTCAGCCCAGCATACTCCTGTTCTGCTTCTTTCAGCTCTGCGGGACCCCCTTCGAAGGCCGAGGTCCTGAGAAGCGCTGTCCCTCGAGCTCCCTCTGGTCTTGCCAGCGAGCAGAAGGTCAGAGCATTGGTCTCCCCTGCAGGAGCTTTCTCTGCTTGTGTGATGGGGGCGGGGAGTCAGGGAGCCCAGGGGGAGCGTGGGCCATTTCCCCATGCTCCAGCGGCAGGCTCCCAGCAGGGATTGCCAAGCAGAGCCCTCCATGTGCCTTGCAGCGCAGAGCGGAGGCAGCTCAGACTTGCTGGCCAGTTGCTGCGTGAGGAGAAGTAGGGCTCGGTCTCAGCAGCTGCCAGACACCTGAGCCAATTCTCCTCAAGGGGCTCTCCAGGAGGGGCGATTAGTGCCGTGCCGTGCAAGGGAGACGTCTCTTGTTTTCCTTTCTCAGTGGCTCGGTCTGTTTGGTGGCTGATCCGGGGTAGGGTGGCAGGGGCGGCTCTACCTTTTTGGCCGCCCCAAGCAGTCATGCGCGGGAGGCGCCCCGGAGCCGCGGGAGCAGCGGACCTCCCGCGGGCATGACTGCAGAGGGACCGCTGGTCCCGCATGGCTCGGCTGGACCTCCCGCGGCTGCGGACGGTTCGCGGGTCCGGCGGCTCCGCTTGAGCTGCCGCAGTCATGCCTGCGGGAGGTCCAGCCGAGCCGCGGGACGAGCGCCCCCTCCGCAGTCATGCCTGCGGCAGGTCCACTCGTCCTGGGGCTCCGGCGGCAGGGGACGGGCCGCTCCTCGGCTCGCAGCGGCAAGATGAGCTGGGGCCCCAGCCTTTTGCCGCCCCCTAGATTTTGCCGCCCTAGGCACCAGCTTGTTTTGCTGGTGCCTAGAGCCGCCCCTGTAGGGTGGGATGCCTCAGTACCGATAGTGGCTCTTGTTGTGGGTCAGGGACTCAGGGCCTGCTGTACCTGACAAGCGCTGCCCTCGCCCTGCAACCGAATCAGCCATTGGGTCATGGAGGGGGGACGGCGTGTTTCTGGAGGCTCCCTGCTCGCTTGGCTAGCGGGGAGCTCTTGTCCGAGCCAGAGAGCCTGGTTCTCCTGGCACTCATGCTGGTGGAGATCAGGAGTCTGCCCGCCGCAGCCACAGGAGTTCTGGGGGTGGCACTGAGAGGAGTCAGGCCCCTGGATTTGAAATCTAACCATTTGCCCCTCTAGGCTAAGCTCAGGGCCGGCCCACAACATTTTGGCATCTGAGGTGGGGAGCTCAAATGATGCCCCCATGGCCCCTCGCTTGGGCCAAAACTTTGATAGGTCTCAATTCTGGGTCCTAGTGGTGCCCCTCCACAGTCTGGCACCTGAGGCGGCCGCTTCAGCTCGCCTCATGGTAAGGCCAGCCCTGGCTGAGCTCCAGCATGGCCCAGTGCTGAGAATCTCCCTGCCTCGGCCCTGGAGTGCTGAGCCAGCTCCCTCCAGAGCTCCCAGCCGCTGCTGTGAGACGGGGGCTGGCTGCACGTTCCCAGCCCCAACTGCTCCTAACTCCCACCTGCCCATGGACCAAGGTGCCAGGGCTGGGCCGCCCTCGGGGCTGAGAAAAGCAGCCCCCTCTAGTTCACCTGAACCCCCCAGTCTCTCTGCGGGCCGTTGCTGTGGCATCTGTGGGGCTGTACAGGTACGTGCAGGTGCTTGAGACTCCCAGCTGGAATGGTGCCCGCAGAGGCTGCTCATCTGCCAGGCCTCCAGAGCTCCTCAGCCAGCTCTAGTCAATGCAGGGGAACCCCTGGCAGCCCCAGGAGCTCCAGCCCAGCTGGCCTCACCCATTCCCTGGAGCTTCCCAGGCAGGCTGTTGGAGCAGGGCGGCCTTGGGGAGGCTGTTCCCAGGGGCGGGCGGCGGGGGGGGAGGCCTGCCTGGGGGCGGGCGCAGGGAGGCTGTTGCTGGGGGGGGCGTGCGCAGGAGGAGGCTGTTGCTGTGGGGCGGGCGTGCAGGGAGGCTGTTGCTGTGGGGGCGGGTGCGAGCAGAGGCTGTTGCTGTGGGGGGGCGCAGGAGGCTGTTGCTGTGGAGGCGGTGTGCGGGAGGCTGTTGCTGTGGGGCGGGTGTGCGAGGAGGCTGCAGTGGGGCGAGGGAGGCTGTTGCAGTGGGGGCGGTGCGCAGGAGGCTGTTGCAGTGGGGCGGTGCGAGGAGGCTGTTGCAGTGGGGCGGGTGTGCGAGGGAGGCTGTTGCTGTGGGGCGGTGTGCCAGGGAGGCTGTTGCTGTGGGGGGCGGGTGTGCGCAAGGAGGCTGTTGCTGTGGGGCGCGGCGCAGGAGGCTGTTGCTGTGGGGCGCGGGCGTGCGCAGGGAGGCTGTTGCTGTGGGGCGCGGGCGTGCGCAGGGAGGCTGTTGCTGTGGGGGGCGGGCGTGCGCAGGGAGGCTGTTGCTGGGGGGGGCGGGCGTGCGCAGGGAGGCTGTTGCTGTGGCGGGCGTGCCAGGAGGCTGTTGCTGTGGGGGCGGGTGTGCAGGGAGGCTGTTGCTGTGGGGGCGGGTGCGCAGAGAGGCTGTTGCTGGGGGGGGCGGGCGTGCGCAGGGAGGCTGTTGCCGAGGGGGGCGGGCGTGCGCAGGGAGGCTGTTGCAGTGGGGGGCGGGCGTGCGCAGGGAGGCTGTTGCTGTGGGGGCGGCGGCGCAGGAGGCTGTTGCTGTGGCGGGCGTGCTCAGGGAGGCTGTTGCTGTGGAGGGCGGGCGTGTGCAGGGAAGCTGTTGCTGTGGGGGCAGGTGTGCGAGGAGGCTGTTGCTGCAGGGGCGGGTGTGAGGAGGCTGTTGCTGTGGGGCGGGCGCAGGGAGGCTGTTGCTGTGGGGCGGGTGTGCAGGAGGCTGTTGCTGTGGGGCGGGTGCGAGGAGGCTGTTGCAGTGGGGCGGGTGCGCAGGAGGCTGTTGCTGTGGGGCGGGCGGCAGGGAGGCTGTTGCTGTGGGGGGCGGGTGTGCGCAAGGAGGCTGTTGCTGCAGGGGGCGGGTGTGCGCAGGAGGCTGTTGCTGTGGGCGGTGTGCGCAGAGAGGCTGTTGCTGTGGGGGCGGGTGTGCGAGGGAGGCTGTTGCAGTGGGGCGGGCGTGCGCAGGAGGCTGTTGCAGTGGGGGCGGTGTGCGCAGGGAGGCTGTTGCAGTGGGGCGGGCGTGCGCAGGGAGGCTGTTGCAGTGGGGCGGGTGTGCGCAGGGAGGCTGTTGCTGTGGGGCGGGTGTGCGCAGAGGGTGTTGCTGTGGGGCGGGTGTGTGCTGGGTGGCTGTTGCTGCTGGGGGCGGGGGTGCGCAGGGAGGCTGTTGCAGTGGAGGGCGGGCGTGCGCAGGGAGGCTGTTGCTGTGTGGGGCGGGCGTGTGCAGGGAAGCTGTTGCTGTGGGGGCAGGTGTGCGCAGGGAGGCTGTTGCTGCAGGGGGCGGGTGTGCGCAGGGAGGCTGTTGCAGTGGAGGGCGGGTGTGCGCAGGGAGGCTGTTGCTGTGTGGGGCGGGTGTGCGAGGAGGCTGTTGCTGTGGGGCGTGCGTGCGCAGGGAGGCTGTTGCTGTGGGGCGGGCGTGCGCAGGGAGGCTGTTGCTGTGGGGCGGGTGTGCGAGGGAGGCTATTGCAGTCGGGGCGGGTGTGCGAGGAGGCTGTTGCAGTGGGGCGGGGGTGCGAGGGAGGCTGTTGCAGTGGGGCGGGGGTGCGAGGAGGTTGTTGCAGTGGGGTGGGTGTGCAGGGAGGCTGTTGCTGTGGGGCGGGTGGGCGCAGGGCGGCTGTTGCTGTGGGGGGCGGGTGTGCGCAGGGAGGCTGTTGCCGTGTGGGGCGGGTGCGCGCAGGGAGGCTGTTGCCGTGTGGGGCGGTGTGCGCAGAGAGGCTGTTGCTGTGGGGCGGTGTGCGCAGGAGGCTGTTGCAGTGGGGGCGGGCGTGCGCGAGGAGGCTGTTGCTGTGGGGCGGTGTGCGAGAGGGTGTTGCTGTGGGGCGGGTGTGTGCAGGAGGCTGTTGCTGTGGGGCGGGCGGCGAGGAGGCTGTGGCTGTGGGGGGCGGGCGTGCGCACGGAGGCTGTTGCAGTGGCGGGCGGGTGTGCGCGGGGAAGCTGTTGCTGTGGGGCAGGTGTGCACAGGAGGCTGTTGCTGCAGGGGCGGGTGTGCGAGGAGGCTGTTGCTGTGGGGCAGGCGTGCGCAGGGAGGCTGTTGCTGTGGGGGCGGGTGTGTGCAGGAGGCTGTTGCTGTGAGGCGGGCGTGCGAGGAGGCTGTTGCTGTGGGGCGGGCGTGCGCAGGGAGATTGTTGCAGTGGGGGCGGGCGTGCGCAGGAGGCTGTTGCTGTGGGGCGGGCGTGGCGCAGGAGGCTGTTGCTGTGGGGGGCGGGCGTGCGCAGGGAGGCTGTTGCTGTGGGGGGCGGGTGTGCGCAGGGAGGCTATTGCAGTGGGGGGCGGGTGTGCGCAGGGAGGCTGTTGCTGTGGGGCGGGGTGCGCAGGGAGGCTGTTGCAGTGGGGCGGGTGCAGGAGAGGCTGTTGCAGTGGGGCGGTGCGAGGGAGGCTGTTGCTGTGGGGGCGGTATGCGAGGGAGGCTGTTGCTGTGGGGCGGGTGTGCGAGGGAGGCTGTTGCTGTGGGGCGGGTGTGCGAGGAGGCTGTTGCTGTGGGGCGCGGGTGTGCGAGGAGGCTGTTGCTGTGGGGCGCGGGTGTGCGAGGAGGCTGTTGCTGTGGGGCGGGTGTGCGCAGGGAGGCTGTTGCTGTGGGGGTGGGTGTGTGCAGGAGGCTGTTGCTGTGGGGCGGGTGTGCGCAGGGAGGCTGTTGCAGTGGAGGGCGGGCGTGCGCAGGGAGGCTGGTGCTGTGTGGGGCGGGCGTGTGCAGGGAAGCTGTTGCTGTGGGGCGGGCGTGCTCACGGAGGCTGTTGCAGTGGAGGCGGGCGTGTGCAGGAAGCTGTTGCTGTGGGGGCAGGTGCGCAGGGAGGCTGTTGCGGCTGGGGGCGGGGGTGCGCAGGGAGGCTGTTGCTGTGGGGCGGTGTGCGAGGGAGGCTGTTGCTGCAGGGGCGGGTGTGCGAGGAGGCTGTTGCTGTGGGGGGCGGGCGTGCGCAGGGAAGCTGTTGCTGTGGGGGCAGGTGTGCAGGGAGGCTGTTGCTGCAGGGGCGGGTGTGCGCAGGAGGCTGTTGCTGCAGGGGCGGGTGTGCGAGGGAGGCTGTTGCTGTGGGGCGGGCGTGCGCAGGGAGGCTGTTGCTGTGGGGGCGGGTGTGCGCAGGGAGGCTGTTGCTGTGGGGCGTGCGGCGCAGGGAGGCTGTTGCTGTGGGGCGGGCGTGCGCAGGAGATTGTTGCAGTGGGGCGGGCGTGCGAGGAGGCTGTTGCTGTGGGGCGGGCGTGCGCAGGGAGGCTGTTGCTGTGGGGCGGGTGTGCGAGGGAGGCTATTGCAGTGGGGCGGGAGTGCAGGGAGGCTGTTGCAGTGGGGCGGTGCGCAGGAGGCTGTTGCAGTGGGGGCGGGGTGCGCAGGGAGGCTGTTGCTGTGGGGCGGGTGTGCAGGGAGGCTGTTGCTGTGGGGCGGGTGTGCGCAGGGAGGCTGTTGCTGTGGGGCGGGTGTGCGAGGAGGCTGTTGCTGTGGGGCGGGTGTGCGCAGGAGGCTGTTGCTGTGGGGCGGTGTGCAGAGGAGGCTGTTGCTGTGGGGCGGGTGTGCGCAGGGAGGCTGTTGCTGTGGGGGGCGGGTGTGCGCAGGGAGGCTGTTGCTGTGGGGGGCGGGTGTGCGCAGGGAGGCTGTTGCTGTGTGGGCGGGTGTGCGCAGGAGGCTGTTGCTGTGGGGCGGGTGTGCGAGGAGGCTGTTGCTGTGGGGTGGGTGTGCTCAGGGAGGCTGGTGCTGTGGGGGGCGGGTGTGCGCAGGGAGGCTGTTGCTGCAGGGGGCGGGTGTGCGCAGGGAGGCTGTTGCAGTGGAGGGCGGGTGTGCGCAGGGAGGCTGTTGCCGTGGAGGGCGGGTGTGCGCAGGGAGGCTGTTGCCGTGTGGGGCGGGTGTGCGCAGGGAGGCGGTTGCTGTGGGGGCGGGTGCGCGCAGGGAGGCTGTTGCTGTGGGGCGGTGTGTGCAGGAGGCTGTTGCTGTGGGGGGTGTGTGCAGGAGGCTGTTTCTGTGTGGGGGTGGGTGTGCGCAGGGAGGCTGTTGCTGTGGGGGCGGGTGTGTGCAGGGAGGCTGTTGCTGTGGGGGACAGGTGTGCGCAGAGGGTGTTGCTGTGGGGGCGGGCGTGTGCAGTGAGGCTGTTGCTGTGGGGGGCGGGTGTGTGCAGGGAGGCTGTTTCTGTGGGGGTGGTGTGCGCAGGGAGGCTGGTGCTGTGGGGGGCGGGTGTGCGCAGGGAGGCTGTTGCTGTGGGGGGTGTGTGTGCGCAGGGAGGCTGTTGCTGTGGGGGGCGGGTGTGCGCAGGGAGGCTGTTGCAGTGGGGGGCGGGCGTGAGCAGGGAGGCTGTTGCTGTGGGGGGCGGGCGTGCGCAGGGAGGCTGTTGCTGTGGGGGGCGGGTGTGCGCAGGGAGGCTGTCACTCACAGGGTTGCGGGGAACCCTCTTTGCAGAGGTGGAGCTGCCAGCTCTTCGGGAGAAGCTGCTTGTTTCCTTCCAGGATTTTGTGTGGCAGAAACACGCTTCGCTGGGGGCAGCCAAGGACTCCTGCTTCCTGCAGAGAGAGAACTGCACCGGGGTGACACAGCTGCGTGGTGCCTACTACGCGGTGAACGGAACGGTGCTTGTCGACAGTCCTGGCTCCGGTGCCTTCCTCTACGTCAAGTCAGGTAGTCAGGCCCCGCTTTGCTGGGTGGGTTCCAGGGGGCAGCAGTCAGGGCTGCCCTGTGGCTGGGCATTTCTCCTGCGTGGGGCTAAGCCCCATTCGCTGGGGCTCCTGTGGGTCTGGAAAGCCCTGCTGAGTGCTGCGCAGCCCTCTGGGGAAGGGGCAGACTGGGTCCCGATTGTAGCTTCTCCAGGGCTGGGCTGGGCTAGTTTGAAACCCGCAGAGTCTGCTCCTGCTCCAACAGGCACTGGTGAAACTCCCTTTGCCTCCAGCGAGAGCAGGATCGAGGCCTATCGCGGATCGACCCCGCGGTGCTGCTGTGTGACCGGTGTGCTTGTCTTTGCAGCCTGCTCCCCTGGTTATTCCGGCGTGAGGTGTGCAAGGCGCTGCCTGCCCTGCCCCGGCACTCGCACCTGTAACCCCCTGAGTGGCCGCTGCGAAGGGCACCTGAGCTGTGTCCGCAGGGTTGGCCCTTCCTGTCTACATGGTAAGGGTGCCCCCCCCAGTGCGGGCGGGGTGGGGCTGGGTGCGTGTGCAGTGCTCTGATGGGAGGCACATGCACTGGATTCTGCTACCTGGGGAGGGACGGGGTGGAGCCCAGTTAACATGGACGGAGGAGGAGATGAATGGAGCTGGGCTGAGCTGAAGGGCAGAGCAACCAGCCCCAGGTCCCCGCCCGCCACTTGGTGTAGCCTAAAAACATACCACTGAGAGGAGAACCCCAGACCCGTCTGGCTCTGTGGGGCCCAGGGTGAGTCTGGGGGGTTCTTACCCCCAGGGATACCCTGGAGTAGATGCCAGCCAGGCTGCAGCCGTGGCTGATGGTGCAGGGGCAGCTCTGTGCCCTGCAGCCTGTGTGCTGTGCTCCTTCCCGTATTGCCCAGAACCACTTCGTCTCCTGTGCGCATTCGGCTGGCAGCCAGCGTCTGGGAAAGGCAGGCCGAGCCCCTGGCCCTTGCCCTCCCTGGATTGCACAGTGGCACTGGTGAGGGCATGCCCAGTGCACTGCCAGTATTGAGGCGTGGGAAGGCACCACCACACCCTGCAATGCCAGCCCATCCCTGGATGGGTGCACCGGGATCCCCTCAGGGGAAGGAAACATTGCATGGGAAAGGGTATGTAACACTCTGCTGGAGTACCCCGAGCTGGGAGCTGCCATGTTACCCCCCTGCCACAGCAAGAGGGAGCTTTGCTGGCATTAGATTGTCACACCAGCCTGTCTGCCCCCCCAGCAAACTCCTCGAGGCCCTCCTGGCCCAGACCTCACCTAGCAGGTAACAGCCAGTGAACTCCTGCCCCCGAGCTCCTCAGAGCTGTGTCTCTGCAGGGCACAGCCCGTACCACGGTGCAGTCACAGGAGATAGGAGCTTTGCTGCTCTGATAAAGAGTCACTGCGCCGCAGCTGATTAATGTACCTGGGTAAACACACCCGTCTCCTCAAGCCCAGCACTGACCTGGCTCATAGTAAAAGTGAAACAAGTTTATTAACCAAAGAGCCTGGTCAGGTGATACCAAGGAAAAGGGATAAAGGCAGAGACGGTTACAAGCACATGAAAGTGACAATGTGCATCTGAATGGCTAAGCCGTACCCCAGCAAGACCCAGTCTCTGTTCAGGATGGTTTCTGTCACCCCAGTCTCCTTTCCAGCTTTCCACAGGCCAGCCTGGCCAGGCCCCAACACACCGATCGGATTGCTAGGCTTCTTTGTCTCCTGACAGCGCAGAGATCCCCCAGTGTGACTGTGGTATATGGGGAGGCCCTGCCAAGTCAGAGGGCAAGGACTGCAGGCCCCGGCCACAGGGCACGTCCTGGTGATGAGTGAGGGCTGTCTCCTTGTTGCCTCACCAGGTCTCGTGAGCGGGAGGTGCCCTGGAGGAGCTGGCTGGTGGTACTGGGACGGACACTGTTACTACGTGGAGGAGAGTGATGCCAAGACGTGGCAGCAAGCGGAGGCAGCCTGCAGTGCCTCTGGAGAAGGCATGAGGCTGCTGGCTCTCGATAGCCTGGAGGAGAAGGTACAGGGGCCATACATGGGCTGAGGCAGGACGCCTGGGCCCCTCCCTGAGCAGAACAGATTAGGAAGCAGGGAGGAAACCGAGGAGCCTTCCTAACTCCAACCCCTGGCTTTTTTGTGTGTGTGTGTGTGTGTGTGAAGGCGACTCCTGGGCCCAGGGCGCTTGAGCAGTCACCGCAGTGAAACGCCCTGGAGCCGCCTTGCGTTTCCCCTGCTGTGCCTGTGGGTGGGGTAGCAGCGCAGGGAAGGGGTGAGGGCCAGCTGAGCTCCTTGGGTGGGAAGAAGCCGCTGTAGGACGGGGCTCTCCAGACTCCCGGCCACACCCCTGCTCCCTGCCCGTGGGGCGGGAGGGGCCCGGAGGGGCTCCCTCTGGCTCTTGGCTTGTCCTCCTTGTGAGGCTGAGCTGGTTCCTCACATCCAGCACATCCTTCCCGTGCACAGGGTCCCATGGCCTCTGGCTGCTGGGCGCCTACCCTGTGGGTGACCTGGGGCATGTCCTGGCTGGAGCTGGTTCGGCGGGAAGGGGGAAGGGATAGCAGCAGTGTGCCCAGCAAGTGCAGTGGGCACAGTGAGCACCCCTCCCCATGGGGAGGGCTCCAGGGGGTAGTCCCCTCGCTAGAGGGGGAGACATGCAGCCACTTCCCTGTGCTGTCCCCTTTCCAGTCACTGAGTTGTGGGACGGGAAGTCTGGATACACCCCTGCATCCTCCCCCAGGCTGTGTGCAGGGTACCAGAATGCCGGCTAGCCGGGAAGGAGTTCAAAGGGAGAGCGGAGATATGCCCTACACTGACGCAGGTCCTGCCTCCCCACAGGCCTGGGTGAGAGCCATGGTGCAGAGGGACAGCTGGACTGGGCTGAATGACCTAGATGGCGATGGCAGCTGGACGTGGGCAGTGGCTCAGCACGCAGATGGTGCTGCCCCCTGGTGAGTGTGTAGCTGACGGTGCCAGATGGGTCTGCTAGGGGGGTGCTGGTGTGTTCCCCTAGGGTGGAGATGCCCACACACAGACAGGTGGATTTGCCCTCCAGCTGCTCAGCGCAGCCTGCTGTCCTTGGGGCTGTAATACCCTGGGGCTGCTGCTGCTCAGGGGGCAGCGCTCACACCCTAGCTGGGCCTGGTCTTGCAGCAAGGAGACCTGGGCCTCCCTCCGGCCAGTCCTACTCACCTGCCCACTCTCCTAGACAGAGCAGCTGGCGTGGCCTGTGTACAGGGGCACTGTGAGGGACGGTAGGTGAGTCCAGCACTCCTCTGGGGGATCAGGCACATGGGGTGGCATCCCCCTTTGCTCCCTCACCTGTGGGGCTGGGTGCCTGGGGCATTTCACCCCCTCCCCGCCCTGCCCGTGGGGCCAGGGGCCTTCTCTATTCTTCAGGGACTGAGGTACCTCCTGAACCCTCCTCCATGCTGCTTGCCTCCATCAGTAGGCCCAAAGAGCGGTGCATCCTGCCCAGGTGGAGGTGCCCACCTTACCCGTCTCTCTCCAGTGGGCTAAGGCTGTGGCCCTTTCCATGGGAGGGGTTCCTGAGGGCTCCCCTGGCCTGAGGTGTGAGCTGCAGGGGCTCCCTGCACTGCATTGTCCTGTGTTGCAAGGCTCTGGCTGCTGCTGGAGAGACTGTCCTGTGCTTCTGCCTCAGGCTGGCTGGTGTGCCGCTCCTTCCGGGAGGCTGCCTGAGCATCGGAGCCCCGGGCTCCGGTCTTACCGTGTCCAACTGTTCAGGACTCAAGCCCTGGGTCTGCGAAGGAGTGGAGGGTACGTACCTGCCAGGCTGCCCCAATGAAGAATTCAGTGCTGAGACCCTCGGGACAGCCTGGGACACCACACACGGACCAGGCACTGACCAGGGAGCCGGTCAGCCCTGAGCCAGACTCAGTAACCAGCACCGTTCAGCAGCTGCCAAACCTGCTGTGAAAATACTGCCTGCCTGGTCGGCAGCTGGTCTCCTGTGCCAGCCCCTAGGGTGGTGGGGGAGAAGCTCCTCGTCTCCTGTGCCAGCCCCAAGAGCGGGGAGGGGAGCTCCCCAGTCTCCAGTGCTGGCTCTGTGGATGGGGGCGGGGGGAGTGCCCCGGCCCCTGTCAGGCAGGGGGCTGAAGGCTCCCGCATGGTAACAGTTCATTGTGCTCAGAGCATGGCCTGTGAGCCTGTTGCGTGGCCGGCCCAGGGGTACAGATGTCCTGACTCCTATACTGCAGCTGTAGCTGCCCTGGTGTGATGACATGTATGCTGGCAGTTCTTATAGGCTAATCACCCTGTGGGCACCTGGGTCTGGCCAGAGGCCTGTGCTGGCTACGGGACCTTCCCCTGGGGAAGCTGCTGCACACTGCTGCTGGGCCAGGGAGTCCCTGTTTGCGGGCCCTACCGGTGCTGACTGGTGCTTCTGGATCTGAAGAACGCTGGCAGGGCTGGCAGTTCCCTGGTCCTTCTGGCTCCTTGGCCCCTTTCCTCACTGGAGGTGCCTGTTTTGGTTTTGGTTTCCAGTGCTCTGCCAGAGGCAGGGCTGGGGACAGGGACCTCTGACATACAAAGGAGGGCAACCAGCTGCCCACCCGAGGGCTCAGACAAAGCCTGAGCCAAGGAAAGTTCGGTTCCAATTGTGGGAAGATCTCAGCTCAGTGAGGTCTGTGGAACTCGCTTCCCGAGAGGGACGACAGGAGTCTGTGGCGCAGGGTCTCCTCAAGCCACGCTTGGTGAGCACCTCCAGTGTGTGCTTACGAGCCAGGGGCCCCCACTGCTCTGGGTACATGGGCACAGGTCCCCGGAGCAGGACAAGTGAGAGATCAGACACAGCTTAGCCAGTGGCAGGAAGCAAGAAGCAAAGCAGGTCAGGTTTGAATACTGAGAAAGTAGGCTAGCGTTCTAGCCCAGCCCGGCACGCCGTGGCAACCACAGCCCAGCCCGGCCCGGCCCCCTGCGGCAGACACTGCCCGGCCCGGCCCAGCCCGGCCCCCTGCGGCAGACACAGCCCGGTCCGGCCCTGCCCCCCTGGGACAGACACAGCCCAGCCCGGCACAACCCAGCCCCCTGTGGCAGACACAGCCTGGCCCGGCCCGGCCCCCTCTGGCAGACACGGCCCGGCCCGGCCCCCTGTGGCAGACATGGCCCGGCCCAGCCCCCTGTGGCAGACACAGCCCGGTCCGGCCCTGCCCCCTGGGGCAGACACAGCCCGGCCCGGCCCGGCCCCTGTGGCAGACACAGCCCGGCCCAGCCCAGTATGCTGTTTGCCATGGGCATGGCGTGTTGTGTGGGGCTGTGCTAGAATAGCATGGTACGCTATAGCCCAGCCCCCATCTGGGTAAATAAATAGAAAATGGAAAGTGAGAGCGCGAGCTCGGACTGAAAAGACCAAAGGGGCGAGAGTGGGTACGGACTGCATGGGCATTATCCCGGGGATGTGTGTGTGTGTGTGTCTGCCCGGAGAGGCAGGTTGGGCCCAGAGATGGGCCATGTTTGGGTTTGGACTGAGTGGGGGGTTCTGTGATTCTTCCTGATCATTTCCTCCCCCCACTGCTGAGTGCTGTGCCTGCTCGGACGCTCCACTGCTGTTCCATAAGGTGATCCTGAGCCCCTGTTTCTGAGACAGTGTTTTCTCTCCGTGGCAGTTCCCTGGAGCCGCTGCCCCACGGAGCCTGGCTGGAGACACTGGAATGGTAGCTGCTACTACCTGGACTCGTCCTTGGCCGGCAGCACCTGGCAGGAGGGGCTGCGAATGTGTCGGCAGTTCAGACAGACAGAGCTGCTGTATCTGACCTCGCGCCAGGAGAAGGTGAGAGCCAGAGAGCCCAACCCAGCAGAGCGCCAGAGACCCACTGGACTAGCATGTGCCTCAGGCCTCCGAGAGGACATGAGGTGGGGCAGGGCTCCCGGCCCTGCTGCTGGAACAGGGCTCTAATCTGGGGCCATCGAACCCAGCCGCCCAGCACCCTGAGCAGGCAGAGTCCTAACACTGAAACCAAGAGCAGCCGGAGGACATAGACCAGGGTGTGAAGAACAGGAAGGGGGCAGGATAGGCTGATTTTAACTGTGTGTGTAGGAAACAAGCCCCCCCCCACATCTCTCACACAGGTCGTTGTCTTCACACTGGGCTGCCTAACGTCAGGCATCCAGATGCAGAGGTGCTGAGCTCGCCCCTGAGCTGCAGGGACTCAGCGTTGCTGTGATCTCTAGGCCCAACTGTTTGAAATGTGGCGCAGGAGCTGGGTGACCAAATTTCCCTGTGCTCAATACAGGACACCCGGCAAAATTACTTGTGTTCAAGCGAGTTCAAGGGCAGCCAGTCAGAACTGGGCAGTACAAACGTTCAAATTAACAAGTTGACTGAGCTCCTGGTAAAAGAAATACTGGGTAGTTGGGTTCTTTTTATTTACCTTCTTATCTTGAAGGCTTTAGAGATCACTTGGGGAGAGGTGACACGCCCCCCCATCCTGCCCCCTCACGGGGAGAGATGACACACACCCCTACCCCCCTCCCCTGCACGGGGAGAGGTGACACCCCCCCCATTCCGCCTCTGCACGGGGAGAGGTGACACACACCCCTACCCCGCCCCCACACGGGGAGAGGTGACAACCCCCCCATCCCGCCCCCGCACGGGGAGAGGTGACACCCCCACCCCGCCCCCACATGGGGAGAAGTGATACCCCATCCTGCCCCTGCACGGGAGAGGTGACACCCCCATCCCGCCCCGCACAGGGAGAGGTGACACACACTCCTACCCTGCCCCTGCATAGGGAGAGGTGACACAGACTCTACCCCACCCCTGCATGGGGACAGGTGACACCTCCCCATCCCACGCCCGCATGGGGAAAGGTGACCCCCATTCCGACCCCACACGGGGAGAGGTGACACACACCCCACCCCGCCCCCGCACAGGGCGAGGTGACACATCCCCCTATCGTGTCCCCGCACGGGGAGAGGTGACACACCCCCCTACCCCGCCCCCTCACGGGGAGAGGTGACACCCCCCCATCCTGCCCCCTCACGGGGAGAGGTGACACACACCCCTACCCCACCCCCGCACAGGGAGAGGTGACACACACCCCTATCCTACCCCTGCACGGGGAAAGGTGACACCCCCCTCATTCCGGCCCTGCACGGGGAGAGGTGACACCCCCCCCCTCCGGCCCCCGCATGGGGAGAGATGACACACACCCCTACCCCCCTCCCCTGCACGGGGAGAGGTGACACCCCCCCCATTCCGCCCCTGCACGGGGAGAGGTGACACACACCCCTACCCTGCCCCCGCATGGGGAGAGGACACACACACACTCCCGTACACCTCTCTCACACAGGGAGTGGGTAGCTGACCAACCCAACTCTCCCTGCCCAGCATTCTCTGCCCTCCATGCCTGGCTGGGCCCCCAGGATGGACCCGCCTCTCCTGGTGCCTGGCGCTGTGTCTTCCCGAGGCAACGTGGGTGGGGGCACACAGGGCGCCCCCACCCCGTGATTTCTGCCAGGGTTCACACCAGAATGTGGCCAGCAGCAGCCTTTCGTCACTGGGTGGGAGGGAAGGAACGGGAGTTGCTTTCAGCTGCGGGAGAGGGGGAGAAGGGGTGACCTGGCCCGGGTCGTTGCAGAGCTCATCTCTTCTCCTCCCCCTTCACTCTGCCCCCCCCCTCCCCCGGCGTGGCTGGAAGCAGCTTGTCCCTTCCTACCTGCACAGTGTCGAAAGGCAGTTAACACCTCCAGGCTGCTGCTGGCCACCAGCATAACCCAGCCGCTTCCTGTCCCCCGGCTACAGTGTGGGCAGGAAGGGGTTAAGCCTTGGCATGTGCAGGGCTTGGCTCCTCCTGGTCAGCGCCCTGGGCCGGAGGGTCCTGGGCTTTCCTGGGCGCTGGCCCAGCGGAGGCAGCGGGGGAAGGAAGGAACCTGCCAGCCAGGCTGTTTGTCAGCTGAGCGCTCCGACCAGGGGCTGGTTCTCCGCACAGCTGGGAGCAGGACGTGCCCGGCTGGGGGCGGGGGGGGGAGGTGAAAGGGAAAAGCAGGGAGAGGACAGAGAGAGGGGAAGCATGTAAAGGGCAGACGGGGAGGGGGCAGGAGAGGCTGGCGCCTCTCCGCATTCACCAGTTGCTGCAGCTCTCAGCGTGCAGGCAGTGCTGGCTGGAAACGGGACAGGGGGCTGGGCCCTGCTGGCCGAGAGCCAGCACGCAGTGGGGGCTGCGCTGACAACCCAGCAGGGGGAGCGGCCGGTCCCGAGTGCTGCATCTTCGTCCCACCACCAGCCTTTACACCCACACCCAACATCAGCCCCTGGACCGCCCCCCCACCACTCACTGCTGGTGGGCGGACGGCTGGCAAGCAAGGATCCGGCCTGCAGCAGGACCCGCCAGTACTGATAGGGGGAGACAGAAAATGTGGGACAATTTGCATGTTTTAAAGAAAAAGTCAGGACACTTGCAGGAGGGCTTAAATACACGACTGTCCCTTTAAAAACGGGACGTCTGGTTACCCTACACAGGAGTGTAAGAGGATGTCTTGCCCCCCAGTCCTGAGACTGTCCCGTTTCCTTCCAGGACTGGGTATGTTCAAACTTCAGGGGTGCCTTCTGGACAGGCCTGAATGATCAGACGGATGAATCCGTATTTCAGTGGACTACACGCGATCCCATCACCAGGCAGCTCGCGGAGTGAGCACTTGGCTTTCCTGATACTTGTTGACATGGATGTTACATGAAAGCTGTTATGGCAGGGCCTGTACAAGTCTTGGCCAGGCAGAGGAACACAGGAATCAGCAGGCTGGATCAGACGCCGGTCCATTTAGTCCAGTGTGCTGTCCCCGACAGTGGCCAGGACAAGACACTTCCTGCAGGGAAGGCGTTTGAAACCCCCCACTAGGCAATTCGGGAGTAAACCTCCCCTCAGAAAAGTTTCTTCCTAAATCCCCGCAGTGGGTTCTGGCTCTTGCACTGAAGCATGGGGGTTTCTGTCTCCGAATGTTGTGCCCAGCCATCAGATGGGATAACGTCCTCATTATCCAGAGAAGTCTCCCCTCCTTTGTGAACTGCTGCTAAGCTATTGCCATCTGTTAATGACATGGGAGCTGGGACTGAGACCCAGCAAACATCCCAGCTAGGGGCCACCGAATGCCCACTGGGTGGGAAGATCTGTTCATCTCTGTGATGTGGGCTGGAGTCACACACATCCCCTGCAGGTGGAAGGCTCTGTAGCTCATTAGCAACACCCTGAGGCAGCCAGCCCCCATCGTGCTGATGTGCCACCGAGGAGAGCAAAGTTGTGTTCTGGAGAGAGACGTCAGTTCGATCAATCTCTGACCCGTGTGGCGCTCACACAGGGCGAGTCTTCTGCTCTCTTCGCCCACAAGCAGTGGTCTTGCCCCATACAGGCCATTAGCCAAGTTTGAACATATAACCTCCAGATACACAGCCCAGATCTCCACCCACTGCAGCTAGAGGAGGAACCGTTGGGAGAGGCCTGCTGTTATCCTGTGCGGGGAGCAGCTATTTGTGAGCCAGTACTAAAGCACTGGATGTCAGGATTCCTGGGTTCTGTGCCTGGCTCTGGGAGCTGGGTGGTCTGGTGGTTCGAGGCAGTGTAGCCCTGTTTGGGACACCTGCAGGAAATGAACCTGGGATCTTGAGATCTAAAAGCACCAGTTTCTGCCACTTGAAGGAAAGGGCTGTTCCTGGTAGCTCAGAGCAGGGGCAGAGTCCTAAATCGCTAGATGTGGTCTAGCCACTAGAAGGGGACAAAGGTCCACGCGGTGGGAGTGTGTGTGTTGCATACATTCTTGACATACAGTGCAACGCAGCCTCCCTTTTTCCCAGGAGAATTTCCCAGGAAGGCTTGGTGGATTTGTCATCACTGGATGTTTTTCTGAAAGCTCTGCTCTAGGGATTATTCGGGGGCGGCGCGCCAGCCAGTGCTCTGCAGGAAGGGCAGACAAGCTGATCAAGTGCCAGTTTCTGGCATTGGAATCTGTGACTCTGTACAGAGCATCATGCAAAGGCCCTATCTCCTTTCAAGTGACAGTTCACAGTTTGGCCAGTAGATGGCCCCCCAGTCAGGCTACCTGCCTCTCTAGCCGGGAGTGCAGGGTGCTGCCTGGTGCCTCAGCTGCTCCTTGCAGAGATGTGTTTTTGCCACAGGTTTCAACTGTGCTGCAGGGAGCATCAGACACAGCATAACCCAACTTCTCTCTGTAAGGGCAGGTCTGTGCCAGGGCCTCCTGGGAGTTCCCACCTTCCTACCCGAAGAGAAGCCCCTCTGAGCAGGCCGGGGGAGCTAGGCTGCTGAGAGGAAGGGGTGGTCAGCAACGCTGGGCGTAGGGCTTAGGCGAGTGCTGGGGCTGGCCACGCCTTGCCACACAATAACAGCCCCACTGTTCATTTATGTTTTGGGGAAGGCACTTACGAGACGACCTGGCGGATGGCGGCCTGAAGGATTGTGTGTGGCTGGATACAGCAAGCGGACTTCTGACGGATGCCAGCTGTGAGGAGAGAAAGCCGTTCATCTGCAAGTGCAGCGAGGGTAAGGGACTAGCCAGTGCCAGCCCAGAGCCTGAGCCCCACGCTGGCTTTCCCAGGAGCAGGACAGCACTTCCGCTGCATTGACAGCCCTGGGGACTGAGTCCATTAGCTAACCCCAGAGCAGGTGCAGCCTGGGCTCAGCTGTGGGAACTTCCCTCCTTCCCTGCCATGGGAGGGGGCTGACAGGGGGGCCTGTTCTTTCTGGCCTAGCTGGTCCTTGGCCCTGCCATTATGACTGCCAGTAAGTAGGCAAAGCAGCGTCCGTTGTAGGGCTGGACAGAGAACAGGACAGGGATCCCCCAGCTCATTTCCCTCCGGGGCCAGCAAACAGACACGGCTTTAGTCCCTCCCAGCCCAGCAGAACTGCAGAGAGATGCTTGCTGGCCTCCCAGCTTGCAAAGGCCACTCCAGTGGAAGTGCAGTGTCCTCCCTGGCCCCAGCCATCGCTCACCAAGGTCCTGTGTCTGGTCAGTGGCCAGAGGAGTAACGTGGGGCTGCTTTGGGCAGGACTCGGATGGTTCTCCTTGATTCAGGGAGGTCCTTCTTTTGTGATGTCTTCTCTAACTTGTTGTACAGTAACTTAAAGTCGTCCCAGTTAACGTTGTTTCGTTATTACGTTGCTGATCAATTAGGGAACATGCTCGTTTAAAGTTGTGTAATGCTCTCTTATAACGTTGTTTGGCAGCTGCCTGCTTTGTCCACTGCTTGCAGGAAGAGCAGCCTGTTGGAGCTAGCTGGTGGGGGCTTGGAACCAGGGTGGACCAGCAGCCCCCCATCAGGTCCCCGCTTCCTTAAGTTCCCTGTGTGGCAGCCGCCCAGCAGGCTAGCAATTGCCAGGCAGTTCAGCTGTCCCTCCCCCACTGCCATGTGCTGCTCCTGTCCTCTGCCTGGGAGCTGCTCCCAGGAGCCTCCTGCTTGCCTGAGGGGGGGAAGGGGGGCTAATATCAGGGTATCCCAGTCCCCCCTTCTCACCCCATTTCCATAGAGCGGGGGGGTGGGGAGGGGATGACAGAACAGAGCTCAGGACTGAGGGAGCTTGCTGGAAGCAGCTGCTGTCTCAACTTCCTGGTCTACTTAAAAAGGCAATGTACTTAGAGTGGGGTCAGCGTACTTAAAGGGGCAATGCACATCTAGCTCTCTCACACACAGGGTGTGTGTCCCTGTCTCTCTCTGCCATGCTGTCTCCCCTCCCTCCATTCGTGCTGCCTTGTAGAGTGCGAGGCTACATTAACAACAATGTGTTAACCCTTGCGGGCTCAGCCGAGTGCTAGTTCATCATTTAGCAGTAAGGCATTCCCCGGGAAATATCCCACCCTCTGATTCCACCACCTCAACCAAGCTTCACAATCACCACAGTACATTACTGTGTACAGTATTCAATTGTTTGTTTAAAACTTATACTGTGTGTGTATATATATATATATAATATAGTCTTTTGTCTGGTGAAAAAAATTTCCCTGGAACCTAACCCCCCCATTTACATTAATTCTTATGGGGAAATTGGATTCATTTAACATTGTTTTGCTTAAAGTTGCATTTTTCAGGAACAGAACTACAACGTTAAGCGAGGAGTTACTGTATAAAGCTTCTCTGTCCCTTGACCTGCCTCCGGGGGCCGGGCTCTGTCAGAGCTCACAGGGGGCTGGCTCAAGTGAAATTTCTGAGCTCTCCCGGAGTGCAACTCTCTATTCCTGCAGAGTTTAGGAGCTCGCCAGAACTGCTGCCTCCTCCAGCCCCTTAGCAGCCTCTTCCTGCAGGTGCACCCCAGTGAGCTCTGCCCTCCAGATCCTTCCCCCCTACCCACACACACGACCACTTGTCTAGGAGCACTACTAAGCCAAGGGGGTTTGGGATGCCTGGGAAGGAACCTGCAGAGTTTAAAAACAGGTTCCTAAGCTTGGGAAGGCCTAGTTTATGGGTAATTAGTTTGTAATTACATCTTTAGAAACATCTTCCTTATAGCCACAGGCAAACCATCAAATCTGAGCTGAAAATAACCCCTAGCACCATGGCAGTCACAAAAAGTATCTCGCCTTTGATCTTTAATTACTTGTAATTTTGCAAGGAATTAAATTCTTAAAGCCAAACGGTAACAATTTGGCACGTCGTCTTAATAACCCCTTCCTTTGTGTCTGTAGCAACAGCAAGGAGTACACAGACTAGATCGCAATTCTCCTGGCACGGTGTATCCGCCTCGCCTTCCAAACAGATGTCCTTGTTCCCCTGTTCCCAGCAACGCCCAGCACTGGCCGGGGGAAGAGCTCAATGAGGGGCAGCAGCAGGAGGAATCCGAATAAAACTGGAATTTGAGCATGTGCCGGATTGGGACGGAGGGTCACGTTCTGCTCCAGAATGTCACGTCTCGGGCAGAATTAGCAGCCCCTGTTCCTGCTGGGCCCAGGGGGAAGCTGAGAGCCTTGGCAGAGTCTGGGTGGGAGAACAGGCTGGGTGCCCCCTTTCCCATCACTGCCCCCCACTCCCCGGGGGCGTTTGTGCTCCCCCCCCACCCCTGCTTTGGAAGCAGTTACTTTCTCCTCCGCTTCCTTCACGCTGCCTCACAGGCTCCTGCCATGTGTCCTAATCAGAAAGTGGGACAGCACTGGGCCCAATCCTGTCCCTCCTCCACCACCCTTAGTCTGCCCTGGCGGGGGAGCTGGCTCTGAGCCCTGCCCTCCAGCCCCAGCACAGGAAGCATGACAGGAGGTGGCTGGAAAAAGAGACGTGAGTTTCTGAGGGTGGGCGCTCAGCCCCTGTAATATGTCTCACCCACAACGGAGGCCCCCCAAATGGCTAGTCCCGTGCGGAAAGGTGGCTCTGCTGTTTGGCTGGGTGGAGGCAGTGAATCCAGCCCCAAAGGGCGTTTATTGGAGGCCGGTTCCTGGTGCAGCAGCACACCCGCTTACACTTCCTCCTGCCCCAGAGCATCCTCCTGCGCTGCCCATTCCCTGCCACCCCTTTTGGCTTTAGCCGTGGCTGGGGTTTGAAGCTGGCTGTGGCTTGTTGGGGACACACCGACACCTTGGAACTCCTGGGTGGCTGCGGGTTTCTGTTCCTGCTCATTGTCATGTGCACTGCCGTGCCTGCAGCGGGACCGTCACGTCCAGCAGCGCCATGGCACTGGGGCTGCGAGGGGCTAGTGCAGGGCATTTGCTGGCTGTGTGGAGTGGAAGCGAGGCCGTGGCTCACAGCTGTGTGTCTGACAGCACACGTGTTTCACGAGAGACCCAGAGAAATTGTTTTTCACCCTCTGGTTCCCCCAGCTACCGAGTGGTTTGTGAAGCAGCCTGGCCGGGGCGTGGTGGGAGACCCAGCATTCCTACACCCCTCTGCCGAGAGCCTGGAGCAGGCCAAGCAGGAGTGCCTCCGTGAGAGGAGCATGTGCGCAGCCGTTCTGCAGGCTGGGACAGGCGTCTACCTGATCAGCTCCATGGCTGGCATCATCTCCCGACCCAACTCCACACTCTACATATGGACCAGTAAGAGCAGATCCCCACCCAAAGGCCTCCCATCCTCATATCTGCAAAGCGGTAGCATGGCCTCGTGCTGAGAGCAAGGCATTGTGGGCCTGAGCCTACCCTGCCTGGCTCCTTGCCGAGTCATTGACACCCAGGCAAGGGGAGTGCCCGGGTGTTGGTGTAGGGTGTGGGAGGAGCAGGCTTGGGGACTTAGCAGACCTGGGTTCTAGTTCTAGCTCTGCCACTCATCTGCTGTGTGACTTGGGTCAGTCAGGCCCATCAATCAGTGCCTCAGTTTCCCCCCAGCCCTAGCTTCACTGTTGGGCCGCAGGGCAGGTAAACTGGGAATAAGCCTGGTGCAGGGGGGCTGCTGCATTGCCTGTATCCCGGCCTCTGGCACAGGGCATGCTCCAGGGCAGGCTGGGGGCAGGGCAGAGACAGGGTGGGCGCTGGGGACTGGGGGGAGGGAGAGGGAGGAGGCATGGCTGGGGAGGTCCTATGCCCTGCTGATTCTGTACCTCTACAAAGCCCCATGGGGGTGTAAGTCAGGCCCAGCATGCCCTGTGTCCTGGGGCCGGTGCAGGATGAGTCTGTTAACCCATTTGTGCAACTAGGGTGACCAGAGGTCCCGATAAAATTGGGATTGTCCCGTTTTTCAGGTGTTTGTCCCGCATCCCGATCAATGTTTGGTCAGGACGCAATTTGTCCTGATATTTCGCACTCCTGGTTTGTTTGGTTTTGTTCCGCTGGCAGGACTCCGCCTTTTTTCCCCCCTCTGCCGGCAGGACTCCAGGACTCCGGTTTTTTTTTTTTACTGTGCTGGTAGGACTCCGCTTTTATTTTTATTTTATTTTTTTTTCCCCTGTGCCGGTGGGACTCTGGGACGCCGGTTTTTTTTCTCTCTCTATCTCTCTGCTGGCAGGACTCCGTTTATTTTCTTTCTCCCCTCCCGCGCCCCGCCGGCGGGACTCCGTTATTTTATTTTTCCCTCTCTGCTGGCGCTTTTTTTTTTTTTTGCTCCGCCGGCAGGACTCACCCCCCACCCCGTGTGTCCCATCTGGTCACCCTATGTGCGACGTTTGCTCTGCTCTGTGAAGGCTGTCAGGGGGCTGGGTGGGTGCCAAGGGCTAGATCTGTTCACCCAGCCTATGGCCTGCTGCGCTCTGCTGAGCATCCTCTCCTCTTTGGTTGCAGTCTGTGCTGAGGGGTTCAGCGGCCTGCGCTGTCATAGATACACTGCCCCCCAAGAGCGACCCGCGTGTGATTGCAGTGGCAGAGTCCGGGTGTCGGCAGCCCAAGGTGAGAGCCCTGGCCCTTCTGCTGCCTGGTCTGGTGAGGTGAGAAAAAGGGTTGGGGGTGGCGGGAGCCTTGGGGTGTGTCATTCCTTAGGGGATGTTAATCGGGAATCCTACAGAAAGTGGAAACAGGGATGAATTGCTAAGGCGGATTATAAAAGAATAGCACAAGCATAGAATCCTAGAACTGGCAGGGACCTGCAGAGGTATCTAGTCCAGTCCCGTGCACTCATGGCAGGACTAGTGATCTAGACCATTCCTGACAGGTGTTTGTCTAACTTGCTCTTAAAAATCTCCAGTGATGGAGATTCCACAACCTCCCTAGGCAATTTATTCCAGGGCTTAACCACCCTGACAGGAAAATTTTTCCAACCTAAACCTCCTGTGCTGCAATTTAAGCCCATTGCTTCTTGTCCTGTCCTCAGAGGTTAAGAACAATTTTTCTCCCTCCTCCTTGTAACAACCTTTTATGTGCTTGAAAACTGTTATCATGTCCCCCCTCAGTCTGCTCTTTTCCAGACTAAAGAAACCCATTTTTTTCAATCTTCCCTCATAGCTCATGTTTTCTAGACCTTTTTGTTGCTCCTCTCTGGACTCTCTCCAATTTGTCCACATCCTTCCTGAATTGTGGCGCCCAGAACTGGACACCATACTCCAGTTGAGGCCTAATCAGCGTGGAGTAGAGCGGAAGAATTACTTCTCGTGTCCTGCTTACAACACTCCTGCTAATACATCCCAGAATGATATTTGATTTTTTTGCAACAGTGTTACACTGTTGACTCATATTTAGTTTGTGGTCCACTATGACCCCCAGATCGCTTTCCACAGTGCTCCTTCCTACGCAGTCATTTCCCAGTTTGTTCCTTCCTAAATGGAGTACTGTGCATTTGTCCTTATTAAATTTCAGCCTATTGACTTCAGGCCATGTCTCCAGTTTGCCCAGATCATTTTGAACTTAAATCCTATCCTCCAAATCACTTGAAACCTTTCCCAGCTTGGTATCATCCGCAAACTTTATCAATGTACTCTCTATGCTATTATCTAAATCATTGATGAAGGTATTGAACAGGACCCAGAACCAATCCCTGCGGGACCCCACTCCTTATGTCCATCCAGCATGACTGTGAACCACTGTAACTACTCTTTGGGAACCATTTTCCCACCAGTTTTGCACCCACCTTATAGTAGCTCCATGTAGGTTGCGTTTCCCTGGTTTGTTTATGAGAAGGTCATGTGAGACAGTATCAAAAGCTTTACTAAAGTCAAAATATACCACACCTACCGCTTCCCCACATCCACAAGGCTAGTTACCCTGTTAAAGAAAGCTATCAGGTTGCTTTGACATGATTTGTTCTTGACAAATCCATGCTGACCGTCACTTATCACCTTAGCATCTTCTTGATGTTTGGAAATTGATTGCTTAATTATTTGCTCCATTATCTTTCCAGATACAGAAGTTAAGCTGACTGGTCTGTAATTCCCTGGGTTGTCCTTATTTCTCTTTTTATAAATGGGCACTGTATTTGCCCTTTTCCAGTCTTCTGGAATCTCTCCCGTCTTCCATGACTTCTCAAAGATAAGCATGTATGGACAAAATCAGAAACACTAAGGCACAAAATGGCTTACACCGAGCAAGGGACATAACAGCATAAGAAGAGCTTCTTTAAATATATTAGGAGCAAGAGAAAGACAAAGGAAAGTGTAGGTCCTCTGCTTAGTGGGGAAGGAGTGCTAACAACGGATAACCTCAAGAAAACTGAGGTATTTAATGCCAATTTTGTTTCAGTCTTCACTAAAAAGGTTAATGGTGACCTGATGCACAATGTAATTCATATTAACAACCAGGGGGAAGGAACACAAGCCAAAATAGGGAAAGAAGAGGTTAAGGAATATTTGGATAAGTTAGATGTATTCAAATTGGCAGGCCTGATGAAATTCATCCTAATATACTTAAGGAACTAGGTGATGCAATCTTGGAACCATTAGCAATTACACCTCTACCTCGATATAACGCTGTCCTTGGGAGCCAAAAAATCTTACCGCGTTATAGGTGAAACCGTGTTATATTGAACATGCTTTGATCCACCAGAGTGCACAAACCCACCCCCCCGGAGCACTGCTTTACTGCATTATATCCAAATTTGTGTGCATAAGAACATAAGAACATACGCGCGTCGTGTCAGTCAGACCAAAGGTCCCAGCCCAGTATCTGTCTACCGACGACAGTGGCCAATGCCAGCCCCTGAGGAGTGAACCTAACAGGCAATGATCAAGTGATCTCTCCTCTGAACAACAGAGAGGGACATCATTAGGCTTACCCATCTTGGCTAAGCATTAGCCACATTGCCCCCATCCCTTTTAAACATTTTTTTTATCATTAACCTTTTTAACCTCCCAACTCACAAGCCTTCACAAGTTCCACAAGTTGAGTCCACAAGCGTGAAGAAGAAGAAGAACTTTTTTCTTTTTTAACCTTTTGCCTATTAATTTCATTTGGTGATTTCATTAGTTAACCCTAGTTCTTAATAACTTTAAATAAGTAAACTTCCACTTTCTCAATCGCTCTCATCATTATATTTTTATATCATGTCCCCCCTTAGTTTTCTCTTCTTCTCTCTTTAGTCTAGCCTCTCCCTTCTTCCTTCTATCTTCATCCTCTCTAAACCCTCTCCATTTTTAATCATTTTTTTTTTTTTTTTTTTCTTTAGCTTCTTTTTTTTTTTTTTGAGAGAGAGAACCACACACACACACACAGATGTGTGCGTACTCATGATTTATATAAATTATATAATATATTCTCATTCTTATTCTCTCTCCTATTCTATTATAATAATACCTCCTCCTTTTTTTTTTTTTTTTTTTCTGCCGCCTCTGCACACATCTTCAGACAACTATCTAACTACCTCAAGATTTTTTCCTTTTTTTTGTAGCTAAATTTAGCCCCCATCCATGTTGTATGTATTGTATGTATTTTTTCCATTTTTTTGCATTATTATTTTTTTCCATTTTATTTCATTTGCCATTTTGTTGCCCAATCACTTAGTTTTGTGAGATCTTTTTGAAGTTCTTCACACTCTGCTTTGGTCTTAACTATCTTGAGTAGTTTAGTGTCATCTGCAAACTTTGCCACCTCACTGTTTACCCCTTTCTCCAGATCATTTATGAATAAATTGAATAGGATTGGTCCTAGGACTGACCCTTGGGGAACACCATCGAGGTAGCGGTGTATCTTCGAGAACTTCTGGAGGATGAGTGAGGTCCCAGAGGACTTGAGAAGGGAAAATATAGCACCTGTCTATAAAAAGGGGAACAAAGAGGATCTGGGGAATAACAGACCAGTCAGCCTAACTTCAGTACCTGAAAAGATACTGGAACAAATCCATAAACATTCAGTTTGTAAGCACCTAGAGGATAATAGGGTTATAAGGAATAGCCAGCATGGATTTGTCAAGAACAAATCACACCAAACAACCGAATTTCCTTCTTTGAGAGGGATACTGGCCAGGGGCTAGGGAGGAAGCATAGATGTGGTATATCTTGAATTTAGTAAGGTTGTTGACACGGCCCCACATGATGGTCTCATAAGCAAACGAGGGGAAATGTGGTCTAGATGAAATGACTATACGGTGGGTGCACAACTGGTTGAAAGATTATACTCAGAATAGTTATTAATGGTTTGCTGTCAGACTGGGAGGACGTATGTAGTAGGCCCCACAGGGTCAGGCCTGAGTCTGGTACTATTCATTATTGTCATAAATGACTTGGAGAATAGATTGGAGAGTGTGCTTACAAAATTTGCAGATGACACCAAGCCGGCAGGTGATGCAAGACCTTTGGAGAACAGGATTAGAATTCAAAACAACCATGACAAATTGGAGAATTGGTCTGAGGTCAACAAGATGAAATTCAGCAAAGATGAGTGTGAGGTACTACTCTTGGGAAGGAAAAATCACACACATAACTACAAAATGGGAAATAACTGGCTAGGCGGTAGCACTGCTGAAAAGGCCCTGGGGGTTATACTGGATCACAAATTGATCATGAGCCAAAAATGTGATGCAGCTGCAAAAAAGGGTAATATAATTCTGGGGTGTATTAACAGGAGTGTTGTATGCAGGGCCAGGTCTACACTATAAACGTACATCAATATAAATACGTTGCTCAAGGGTGTGAAAAATCCACACGTTATACCAACTTAACCCCCATTATAGACCGCACTGTGTCGATGGGAGGGCTTCTCCTGTCAACATAGCTACCACCTCTTCTGGGAGTGGATGGCAGAAGCTGTCCCATCAGTGTAGTAGCGTCTTCACTGAAGCACTACAGCAGTGCAGGTGCATCAGTGTAGCTGCGCTGCTGCACCGTTTTGTGTGTAGACCTGCCCTAAGACATGGGAGGTGCTTGCCCCACTCTGCTTGGCACTGGTGAGGCCTCAGCTGGAGTCCTGTGGCCAGTTCTGGGTGCTGCACTTTAGGAAAGATGGAGACAAATTGGAGAGAGTGCAGAGGAGAACAACAGAAATTATAAAGGGTTCAGAAAACCTGACCTATGAGGAAAGATTAAAACAACTGGGTATGTTTAGTGTTGAGAAAAGAAGACACGGGGGGACCTGACAAGACTCTTCAGCTCAGTTGGCCGGTATAAAGAGGACTGTGATCAATTGTTCTTCGTGTCCACTGAAGGTAGAACAAGAAGTAGTGGGCTTACATTCTGATTCCAAGGCCGGAAGGGACCATTGTGATCATCTAGCCTGATCTCCGGTGTAACGCAGGCCAGAGACCTGCCCCAAGATAATCCCTAGAGCAGAGCTTTTAGAAAAACACCCAGTCTTGATTGAAAAATTGTTAGTGATGGAGAATCACCACATCCCTTAGTAAATTGCTCCAATGATTAATGACTCTCACTGTTAAAAAATGTAGGTCTTATGTCCAATCTGAATTTGTCTAGCTTCAACTTCCAGCCATTGGTTTGTGTTTTACGTGTCTCTGCTAGAGTCCCCCACCCTGTCAGTATGACCCACGTTCTTTGTTCCTAGACAAATACGTTTACATTTAGCCATGCATTAACGATCTGGAGGATGGTGTGGACTGCACCCTTAGCAAGTTTGCAGATGACACTAAACTGGGAGGAGTGGTTGATACGCTGGAGGGTAGGGATAGGATACAGAGGGACCTAGACAAATTAGAGGATTGGGCCAAAAGAAATATGATGAGGTTCAACAAGGACAAGTGCAGAGTCCTGCACTTAGGATGGAAGAATCCCATGCACTGCTACAGACTAGGGACCGAATGGCTGGGCAGCAGTTCTGCAGAAAAGGACCTAGGGGTTATGGTGGATGAAAAGCTGAATATGAGTCAACAGTGTGCCCTTGTTGCCAAGAAGGCTAATGGCATTTTGGGTTGTATAAGTAGGGGCATTTCTAGGAGATCGAGGGATGTGATCATTCCCCTCTACTCAGCACTGGTGAGGCCTCATTTGGAGAACTGTGTCCAGTTTTGGGCCCCACACTACAAGAAGGATGTGGATAAATTGGAGAGAGTCCAGCGGAGGGCAACAAAAATTATTAGGGGGCTGGAGCACATGACTTATGAGGAGAGGCTGAGGGAACTGGGATTGTTTAGCCTGCAGAAGAGAAGAATGAGGGGGGATTTGATAGCTGCTTTCAGCTACCTGAAAGGGGGTTCCAAAGAGGATGGATCTAGACTGTTCTCAGTGGTAGCAGATGACAGAACAAGGAGTAATGGTCTCAAGTTGCAGAGGGGGAGGTTTAGGTTGGACATTAGGAAAAACTTTTTCACTAGGAGGGTGGTGAAGCACTGGAATGGGTTACCTAGGGAGGTGGTGGAATCTCCTTCCTTAGAGGTTTTTAAGGTCAGGCTTGACAAAGCCCTGGCTGGGATGATTTAGTTGGGTTTGGTCCTGCTTTGAGCAGGGGGTTGGACTAGATGATCTCCTGAGGTCCCTTCCAACCCTGAGATTCTATGATTCTATATTAAAATGCATATTGTTAGCTTGCACCCAGCTTACCAAGTGATCAAGATCGCTCTGAATCAGTGACCCGTCCTCTTTATTTACTGTTCCCCCAATGTTTGTGTTGTTTGCAAACTTTGTCAGTGGTGAGTTTGTTTCTTTTAGGTTATTGATAAAAATGTTAAATAGTGTAGAGCAGGGGTCCTCCAACTGGGGGTTGGGACCCCTCGGGGGGTCGTGTGGTTATTACATGGGGGGTCGTGAGCTGTCAGCCTCCACCCCAAACCCTGCTTTGCCTCCAGCATTTATAATGGTGTTAAATATATAAAAATGTGTTTTTAATTTATAAGTGGGTTCACACTCAGAGGCTTGCTATGTGAAAGGGGTCACCAATATAGAAGTTTGAGATCCACTGGTGTAGAGCCAAGAACCGATCCCTGTGGGACCCCACTAGAAACACACCCACTTAGTAAAGATTTCTTGTTTATAGTTACATTTTCTAACCTATCAGTTAGCCAGTTTTTAATCCATTTAATGAATGGCCTGTAGTTGCCAGGGTCACCTCTGGAGCCCTTTTTAAAAATTGACATCACATTAGCTTCCTCCAGTCATTTGGTACAGAAACTGATTTAAATGATAGGTTACAGGTGACAGTTAGTAGTTCTGCAATTTCACATTTGAGTTCCTTCTGACCTCTTGGGTGATACCATCAGGTCCTGGAGACTTATTACTGTTTAGTTTATCAATTTGTTCCCAAACCTCCTCTAATGACACTTCAATCTGGGACAGTTCCTTAGATCTGTCACCCAAAAAGAATGGCTCAGGTTTGGGAATCTTCCTCACATCCTCAACAGTGAAGACCGATGCAAAGAATTCATTTAGTTTCTCTGCGATGGCCTTATCGTCTTTGAGTGCTCCTTTAGCATCTCAATCATCCAGTAGCCCCACTGGCTGTTTAGCAGCTTCCTGCTTCTGATGTATTTAAAAAAATGTTTGCAATTACTTTTGGAATCTTTGGCTCGCTGTTCTTCAAATTCTTTTTTGGTCTTTCTAATTATACTTTTACACTTCATTTGCCAGAGTTTATGCTCTTTTCTATTTTCCTCACTAGGATTTATCTTCCACTTTTTAAAGGATGCCTTTTTGCCTCTCACTGCTTCTTTTACTTTGTTGTTGAACCGTGGTGGCTCTTTTTTGGTACTCTGACTATGTTTTTTTAATTTGGGGTCTACATTTAAGCTGAGCCTCTAGTATGGTGTCTTTAAAAAGCTTCCATGCAGCTTGCAGAGATTTCACTTTTGGCGCTGTACCTTTTAATTTCTGTTTCACTAACCTCCTCATTTCTGTGTAGTTCTCCTTTCTGATATTAAATGCTACAGTGCTGGGCCGCTGTAGAGTGTTCCCCACCACAGGGATGTTACATTTAATTATATTATGGTCACTATTACCAAGAGATCCAGCTATATTCACCTCTTGGACCTGATCCTGTGCTCCACTTAAATCAAGGTAAACCAAGAATTGCCTCTCCTCTGGTGGGTTCCAGGACTCGCTGCTCCAAGAAGCAGCCATTTAAGGTGTCAAGAAACTTTATCTCAGCATATCTTCCTGAGGTGACATGTACCCAGTCAATATGGGGATAGTTGAAATCCTCTATTATTATTATTATTGAGTTTTATATTTTAATAGCCTCTCTAATCTCCCTGAGCATTTCAGAGTCACTATCACCATCCCAGAGGCCTGCGTGGCCTGGGCTGTGTTGTGGGACCCAGTGTTGTGTATGGCCTGGGCTTAGCTTTGCCAACCTTCCAGGATTGTCCTGGAGTTTCCAGGAATTAAAGATTAATCTTTAATTAAAGATAATGTCATGTGATGAAATCTCCAGGAATTCATCCAGCCAAAGTTGGCAACCCTACCTGGCCTGTGTTGTGGGACCCAGTGTTGTGCGTGGCCGGGGCAGGTCTGGGCTGTGTTGTGGGACTCAGTGTTGTCGGTGGCTGGGGCAGGGGAGGGTTGTGCTTTGGGACCCAGAGTTGTGCGTGGCTGGGGCAGGGGAGGGCTGTGTTGTGGGCCCCAGAGTTGTGCGTGGCCGGGGCAGGTCTGGGCTGTGCTGTGGGAGTCACGTGGAGCATTCCGGCTGGGGATTAGTGTTGAAATCCGAGCTTTGCTGTAGGACAGAATAATAAAATCAAGCTCTTGGCATGTCAGGATAATTAAACTGGTTCCTGCTCTGCGCCCTTCGGTGTTGTTTGCAGGAGGGCTGGCAGGATGTGAGGCATTTGTTTGTCAATGTACTTTTCTCCCTGGACTCTCTGAGTGGAATGGTTGGGAAGATCTCCCTTAGGGGGAATGGATCCCGTGATTCCCCACAGATCTGTAGGCCAGGTCTTGTTCGCTGGTGTCCAGAGCTCAGATACAATGGATCTGCCAGTCCCCTTCCTGCTGGTGCCCAGAGCTGTGCTCCTTCCCCGTGACCGTGACGGCTCAGGGCCCGGCCGGGGGGTTCTTGTGGCGAATGCAGTGCCAGTGTCAGCTGAGAGCCTGCAGCCTGAACTCTGTTTATTCACAGAACAGGTCCAGCAGGGGTGGGGGCAGCAGCAGTTACCCCCCCCCCACCAGCTGGCAATGTGCCTCAGACCCTGCACTCACCCCCCCTGTGCAATCGCTCAGTGAGTCTTGGGCCTCTCTGCTGAGATGCCAACAATGGTGCTTCTCCTGCCCACTGGCGGGGGACTCCGTGCTGGGGTAAAGCTGGTAGCAGAGGCCCTGACACTTCCTGTGCCAGCTGCCCCCTTGCCCTTGGCATAAACAGGAGGACGGGGTGTGTTGGGAGGGAAGGGGCAGCGCTACCCCAGAGACCTTATGCCTGTGGTGCAGTCCTGCCCTGTGCCATGGCCCGGCAGCCCTGAATCGAGAGCTGCAGCCAGCATGGATGGTGTGGAGCCTGGAGCCCTGTGTCATGCTCAGCGTCTCAGCGAGCTCGCTGCCAGAGCTGGGTAAACAGCAGCAACAGGCCACTGACCAGCCAGCAGCTGGGGAGCTCACCCGCTGCGCCCCCTGTAGCTCTGCCATTCCGGTTACTGTCCCCTGTTGGATCCCAGCTGAGCCCGTGTGCACGTGTGTGGGTGTGAGTGTGCATGTGTATTTGTGTGTGGGGGGGTGCATACATTATGTCCACACACACGTGTGTGTGCGCGCGCACGTGTGAGTGTGTGTGATAGCATGTGTGTGCACAGGTGCCTAAGAAGAAGTGACGTTTTGATTAGATTCCCAAGTCTCTCTCTCCTGGCGATGTGATTCCTTTCATGCCAGTTCTTCCCAGGGCAAGATATTCGCAGCCAAGTTCCAGAGCCTTGAAGAGAGCAGGCTGGAGCGGGAGCTGCCTGCGTCCTGACAGGACCCTTGGGCTAGCACCACCCAGTCAGAGCATGAGGGCCTGAGCCGAGTCCAGGACGACGCCCCACGCCGAGAGCGGGGCCCTGGATTATCACTTGCAGACAAACCCAACCCTCCCCAGGGACTGGAGCGCCGCCTTCTGGGGCTGGCGTTCTTCAGCTACCCGACTGCTTGTTGGCCAAGGGAATGGCCTGGAGCCACTTCTCTCAGGAGCTCGTTGTTGGGGGGCCAGGGTCCTGGGCGTTCGATACAGGTGCCCTTGTGGGTGGAGGTAGGGTGACTAGATGTCCTGATTTTATAGGGACAGTCCTGATATTTGGGGCTTTTTCTTATATAGGTTCTGTCATCTGCCACCACTGAGAACAGTCTAGATCCATCCTCTTCCCCTCATTTTTCTCTCTCAGAGACTAAAACATCCCAGTTTCCCTCAGCCTCGCCTCAAGTCATGTGCTCCAGCCCCTAATCATTTTTATAGGCGCCTGTTACCCTCCACAATCTGTCACGATTTTTCATCCTTGCTGTCTGGCCACCCTAGGTGGAGGTGATGCCCCTGCAGGCTGCCAGGGGATTAAGTTACACTCGTGCATGCACAATCGTGTGCACACCACCCCATCCCACCCCCCGTTGCAGGGGGAAACAGGCGGTGGATACAAAACCCCACACCTGGACAGGAAAACAGGCCGAGGGAACAGGCAGCGCTGCGGAGGGCTGGCTCTTGCTGTCTGTCGCATCTAGTTTGACTGTGAGGTTTCAGGGCGGTGCTGGGGCATTCGTCACGCAGGGTCTGGTGGGGGGTTGTCTCTCTGGGGAGAGAGGATAACAGCCACTCGTGTCTCTTTGCAGTGTGTGGTGTCCCTGTGCAGAGCTGCATTGACTACTGTCGCCACACAACGGCCCGGAGCAACTGCTCCCTCTGCCTGCCCCTCTGCTCTGGTGAGTCCTCATCGCCCATGGCCTAGCTGGTGCTTTTGTGCCCCGGGTTGGAGCAGATGCCGAGTACCACAGCTTCTCCTAGCACTGAGGGCAGGGCTGTGCCTCCAGCCCTGGCATGGCAGGGGGCAGCAGGAGAAGCCTCCCAGCTCAATCTTCTGGCTTCGTCAGGCTTTGAGCTGCTAGAGTCGCCCTGGTGGACTCTCCCGTCTCCCCCACCTGGAAAGCTCACAGCGTTCCTGCTTTGCCTTTGGCTTATCTGACAACTGGTGCAAAAAGCCCTGATGCAAATCCCCCTCCATGGAGACACAGCCCCAGAAAGCAGCCAGGGAAGGGGCAGCCAGCCTGCAGGGTTCCCAGGGGTAGAAGGTTGCGGCCTGTGGGTCTGTGAGACCTTGGCAAGCAAGGGGTGCCTGGCTTGTCCCCTCCTGCACTGTCTGGGGGTGACACTGCCTATGCCCACGTCTGGATGAGGGAAGGAGCAGGTCGTTAGAAGTGTGTTAGCTAGCGTGATTTAGTGAATGGAGTCTAGATACTAGTGTAGACAGGGTGCAGCACCTTTCAAACCTAGCTAGCTGGTCACAGTCAGCCCGGGATGCCGGTAGGGCCCTCTTCTATGGCTCAGGGGCTGGCAGATTTGCTAAATGCTCCACCTCCCCAAGCAGGATGGGAGACAGGGAGACCTGCTCCAGCTGTGCGGCCTCTTTGCTTAAAGCCCATTGGCCCATGGCAGCCCGTCTGTCAAAGTCAGGAGGCTTCAGGGTTTCTTCCAAATGTGGCTCCACCCAGCCTGGGAGCAGCAGGTCCTGGCCACAGGGACCCATGGTTATTCAGGTTTCAGAGTAGCAGCCGTGTTAGTCTGTATCTGCAAAAAGAACAGAAGGACTTGTGGCACCTTAGAGACTAACACATTTATTTCAGCATGAGCTTTCGTGGGCTACAGCTCACTTCTTCGGATGCATAGAATGGAACACACAGACAGGAGGTATATATACATACAGAGAACATGAAAAGGTGGAAGTACGCATACCAACAGGAAGAATCTAATCAATTGAGATGAGCTATCATCATCAGGAGAAAAAAAACTTTTGAAGTGATAATCGAGATGACCCATAGAAGGTGTGAGGAGAACTTAACATAGGGAAATAGTTATGGTTATTCAGTGTCACACTGCGCCAGAGTCTGTCCCCCATGCCCCTTAGGAATGAGCAAACAGGTAACAGCCCAGGAGCAGCCCCTTGCGTTCCAGAGGGGTGTTCCAGGAGGGGAGATCAGAGCAGTAGCCAGTGCAGATTGTTGTCTCCAGTGCTTCCACCCAGTCCTGAGCCTCCTGACTCCAGGGCCTGGATTCTGGGTCTCCGACAGTTCCTGTGAGCATACAGGGGCCACACAGCCACCAGCTCTCCCCAGGAATCGGCCATGCTAGCCAGCACAAGTCGGCCATGATGGCGGTGGGAGCTAGGGCTACCCGTGGCAGGACAGTAGAGCAGGCCCCAGCATAGCTACACCCAAGTCTTCTCCAGGGACAGGGAGTCCTCTGGGCCTGTTGTGCTGGACATGCCAGCAGTGAGCACATGGCAGCAGCAGCCAGTGGTAGGAATAGGCTGTGCCCAGTCCCTGGCTAGGACGTGTTCGCCAGGGTCTGGGCCGCACACGATGGCTTTGGAACTCCCAGGGCAGCTGCCTGGTGTCACAGGCGCCTTTGCATTTCCAGCTGTTGGAGGCTGTTGTCTGGAGCAGCAGTTGTCTCCTGGTCTCCTGGACACTGGAAGGGGCGTCTGCTGGGCCTGCTCTGTTCTGCAGGGAGGTTTGGAGCAGCTCCTATCATCCCAGGTAGCGTCTTCTCTTTCCTTTCCTTCCAGACTCCAGCCTGGGCGTCCTGGACCCCGAGGAGCTGGCTGTGGTATCCATGGTGCAGTTCAAAGTGTCACAGTCCCTCAACCTCACCTCGGAGGACGAGCGTGATCAAATGATTGCATCTAAAATCATCTACCACAGCGAACTCCCCTGAGCAATCAGTGCCTCAGGGAATGCTGGAAAGGGCAGAGCAGTGACGGCTGCCCAGTGCTCGTCTTGCAAAGGTTCCCCCGGTTATTCCCTTTCCCATTCGGTTCTGTGCTGCCGTTTTGTTGTAAACGTGCTGGGGGAAGGGGCTCAATGTAAAGTTCCCAACCATCCCATTGCAGTGGTCTGAGTGGGGCAGGGCCAGCAACTCGCAGCTGCGTGAACTAGGAGCCAACTCCCAGCTGAGTCCATCCGGGGCCCTGGGGAGCAGTATCCATAGGTAGCCTCTTCGCCGGACTCAGCATCAGCCCTGACTCACTAGTGAGACATTAAAGGGACAGACTAGGAGCAATCCAGGGAGACAGTTACCAGGCACCAGCCTGGCAGGGGCCCCTCGCCTCACCCAGGTGCATCAGCTGCAGACGCAGTGGTTCCAGCTGAGCCTTCTGTCAGCCCCTGTGAGCACCCGGGCCTAGGAGCCAGGGTGAGGGGAAGAGCAGGGTCCCCGGGCGATGCTCTGGAACTGCTCCCCACAAAGCCAGGCAGGACTCTGGGGAGCCTCCTCTCCCTCGGAGCAGCCTGTCTCCAGGGCAAGAAGCTCACACGGCTTCACCTCCTGGGTCTCTCCTTGGAGCATTCAGCATCCTCTGCCCCTCCGTGCACTTCCCACAGCGAGTCCGCCCAGGCGGGGTCCTGGGGAAGCCACCGGGTCCTGCCCCCACACTGCGCAGTCAGACGTGACTCTCAGCCAGCCAGTAAAGCAGAAGGTTTATTTGGATGACAGGAACACAGTCCAAGACAGGTCTTGCAGGCACAGACAGCAGGACCCCCTCAGTTAGGTCCATCTGGGGGCTCCGGGGAGGCCACAGCCCCGTTGGGAAGCCCAAGCCCCGTCGGGATGTCCCTCTCCCTTTCCAGCCAGCTTCCAAAACTGAAACCCCCCCTCCTTCTCTGGCCTTTTTCTCTTTCTCGGGCCAGGAGGTCACCTGATCTCTTTGTTCTCCCACACCTTTAGCAGCCCCTTGCAGGGGGGAAGGGCCGGGCCATTAGTTGCCAGGTGACAGAGGTCGGCCAGAAACTGAGGCACCAACACAGTATTCAGAGGAAACATTAAAAACAGCCCCACTTCGTCACAGGGGGCACCTCAGCGCTTGAGGTGAGGGGCAGGAGATGCTGCACCAAGGAGCTAATCAAACTTTTCTGCCAGATTCAAAAGAATTTCAGACCAAGGAAGTGCCAGTTTCAGGATGCAGCCCCAGCCCTTGGCTGGCACAGGGACACTGCAGAGCACCAAGCTCCTCCCCTCCCGTCCCGGATCTCTCCAGGCGGGGCTGAGAGCCCTGGCCTGAAACTGAGCAGTGGCCCTGCTGGGGGCTGGGGGGCTCCCAGAAGGAGAGGAAGGCAGAAGGGCCTGAGTGCATAAAAGGAGTTAGGCACCTAAGTCTGGGTTTGGCACCACTGCGATGCACAAAACTCCCGCTGAAACTCTGCAGGCGCCTAACCCCCCTCGGCACCTGTGTCTGTGAAGGTCTCACGCCCTTGCACCGATGTGTCTCCTCTGCAAACAGGGAGCAGCTGGTGCCTATCTCCCACTGGAGCGAGTCCCAAACCAGGGCCCAGGAGCGCTCGGCTGGGGGCCCCATCTGACAGGCAGGGGGACTGGCCTTACAGCTTTGAGCCCTGGGGGCAGGGTACTCCCTTGGGGTGTGGGAGACCTAATGGGGAGAGGGGGAATTGATCAGGGGCCTGGCCCCTCTCTGGGGAGTGCACGAGCCACTGGGCTCTGGCCTAGTGCAGTGTGGGGCTCCCTCAGTCTCTCCTGGTGGAGCTGTGGCATGTGGCCAATTAATGAACCAGTCATGGAGCAGGGGGACTGGCTCCTGGCTCTCCCGTGAGCTGGGTGCATGCTCTGCCCACTAGGCTACAGAGCCATTCTCAGGCTCGCAGCCTCTCTTTCTGGCCCAAGCGACTGAGAGAGTGAGAGCACCAGCGAGGGCACAAGCTGGGCGGGGGGTGGTGGTGACTGTGCAGCCTGCTGGTTAGAGCACTCACCCAGGAGGTGAGGGACCCAGTGCCCCAGCTCCAGGCTCCTGGATCAGAGCTGCCAAGGGGCAAGGGTCCAGGAGTGGGTGGAGGGGCCGGGCCCAGTGGCCCAGGAGAGCAGCGAGAGCTGGGGTGGGCAGTGCAGCCCGAGCCCTGTGAGAGGCCTGAGCATGGGCTGGGTGCAGGGGATCTGGCCAGTCCCCCAAGGGTGTGGCCTTAAGGTTATTGTGTGTGGCACTGCTGCACTACCTGGCCTGGAGCAGGCTCCTGTGGGGTGGGGGAGGGGGCATCTTGGCAGCAGCGTCTGCTCTGTGAAAATGTTTGCTAAGAAAGTGCAGCTCCGCCCTGAAGAAACCACAGCCGGGAGAGCCGCTGGCCTTTGAGCAGCCGGGTTCATGTTTGCAGAGCGCAGGTGAGGCTGCGCTCTGCAGGGGGAGGAAAGTGCCCGAAGAGCTGCAGGGGGTCCGAGACCTGTGCAAGGCACCGCGTGCCCCCGGCCTGGCTCCCGCCCTGCCGGCTGCCCCCGCCCCACAGAGCCAACCTGGGAGGGCTGCTGAGCCGGACCAGGAAGGCTGGGTGTGTCAGGCACGGCAGGCGCCAGGAGGACTTGCGGGAACGGGAGCTGAGTGGTGCTCTTGGCAGCTAAGCATGGCTGGCTGGAGGGGCCCCGCCACTCTCCTGGCCTATCTCCTCCTGTGCCCGCTCCCCTCCCCCGGCTGCCCTGCCGTCTGCAGATGCTCCTCTGGGGAAGTGGACTGCAGTTACCGAGCCTTGCGCGTTGTGCCTGAAAACCTGCCCACCAACGCCAGTGCCGCGTGGCTGGGCTACAACCACATTGCCGTCCTCAGGGCTCGCGCCTTCCACTCGCTGCACGCGCTGCAGAACCTCAGCCTGCGCAGCAATGTCCTGGTGAGCGTCCACAGCCAGGCCTTGGCAGGGCTCGGGGCGCTGCGGGAGCTGGACCTGAGCAACAACTACCTCACCGTGCTCACGGCCGAGACCTTCCTGCCTCTCCCAGGCTTAGTGACTCTCAACGTGGGGGCCAACAAGCTCGGCCAGCTGCCCCCGGAGGTGCTGAAAGCACTGCCCTGCTTGCAGGAGCTCTTTCTGCACAGCAATGCCCTGAGGTCCCTGCATGCCAGCGTCCTTCTGAACCTGCCTGCCTTGCGCTCCCTCACGCTGCAGGGCAACCCGTGGGCATGCACCTGTGAAATCCAGCCCCTCTTCCTCTGGATCATGGGCAACAGGGACAAAATCCAAGGTAAGACTGGAGGGGTGGCACAACAGCATGGAGGGCAGAGCGCGGGCCTAGGGCCGGGCAGGAATTTTTCAGTGACACGTTTTCTTCATTGGACAATCCAGCTTCCTTTTCACTGAACCCTCTTGATTCTGACACAACGTTCTCAGAGGCCGGGCCCAGACCCACCACTCCTGTATCTTGGGGGAGGGCCCTGGCCACTGGGCCATACAGTTGGTCTCTCTCAATCTCTCCTGTTTGAAGTTGTTCCACTTTGTAGAAATAATTCAATGGTCATTGGGCCAGAGCGAACACGTGCTATGAACTTGTAGCCTGGTGGGGGAGCCAGGCTGACGTCCTTGCCCCGAGTCAGGCAGAGCCCAGCCACTGGCCTATTTCAGGGTCTCCGGTTGTACAAGGTCTCATTTCCCTTCTGCTGCAGAGTTCTCAATTTCCAGCCAGCCCCACTCAACTCCCTCGCTCCCAGGGCTGGCCAGGCTGGGAGAAGGGAGTCTCGAGTGAATCTCATGCACTGCCGGCAGCAGATTTATTCCATCCTCTTGGCCAGAGGCAGGGTCCGTGGACATGAGGCTTCCCTAGGAGTCCCCTCCCCTTGAAGCAGGCGGGTTTGGGTTGCAGCAGGGGATGTGGCTGCATGGTTCCACCACACGGCTGGTCACACACGAATCCCTCGGGTGACAGCCCTGCTCTGAACGAAGCCTCCGGGGCCTGGTATTGGGCATCCCCTGCAATCCCCTGCTCTGCAGGGGCAGCGACAACTCACCGGGAGCAGGGCTGGGCCGGCAGGACACAGTGAGCAGGGAGTGAGGGCCAGGGCCTGACCCCCACTGTGGCCCCAGCCTGCTCACTGATGTCGCTGGCGAAGCCTGGGCGAGGCCGCAAGGAGTCAGCCCATGTGCCGCAGAGCCTGGGTAAAGGGGAATCAAGGACAGTCTACTGCCTAGGGACTTGTCCTGCTTTGAGCAGGGGGTTGGACTAGATACCTCCTGAGGTCCCTTCCAACTCTGATCGTCTATGATTCTATGACCGTGGGGCTGAGGGAAGGGAGCTCCGCACGGGCAGAGCCCTCTGGCGCCTGGTTTTGGATAGGCCCTCCTGCCATGGGCGCCGAGGGGCGTCCCAGGGTCCCCAGCTCAGGATAGAGAGTTTGGGAATGGTGAGGGGCCAGCCCCTCGCTGGGAGCAGTGTCAGTGCCAGGGAGGCTCCAGCTGTGGGGCACCACCAGAGCTGCCCTGTGCTCCAGCCCTTCCTCCCCTGGGCCCTGCGCTCTGCTCTGGACATCTCCCAGCCTACAGCAGCTCCCCTTGCCCTGCACAGCCCGTGTGCTCAGGGTGGCAGGGGCCAGATGCAGCACTTAGCTGGGGTTCTCCATCCAGGCAGCAGGGTGCCCCCGCGTTATCTCTCTGACTGGGCCTGGCTGGGGTAACGAGCGCCAGTCGGTGCCAGTCAGTGCCAGGCCTCTGTGATTTGAACCCTTACAGGGAGTTTCAGGTTGGCGCCTCTCTGTCCCCGGTCCACTAAGAAGAGGAGAGGCCAGTGCAGGTGGGGCTGGGAGGACGGGAGGCTGTTTATGGAGTTGCTCCAGGGCCCCATGGTGGGCACCAGATAGTGCCGTGTGGTTCCTGCCGGCTCCTCGGCTGAGAGCGGCACTATCTGGTGGGCGGGCGGCAGTGCCTCCTGCAGGCGGAGAACCCCCCCCCCCGGCTGATGGCGACACCCTTCCCGCTGCAGTGCAGGAGCAGGAGGAGCACATCTGTCCCTACAGCCCCCTCCCAGCTGAGGGGTGGCACCGCCCTCTGTGGGCATCATAACCTCAGCCCTGGGAGAGGGGCTGCCCCAGGCCCCGCCCCCACAGCTCCGTGGGCATCGTACCCCCAGCCCTGAGAGAGCGGCTGCCCCAGACCCCGCTCCAGTTCCTCAGCCTTTGAGCCAATTCAGCCTCCTCCCATCAGCCCCCCGACTTACTTCCTCGTGTGTATCACCATGGGCACCGACTCGCTCCCGGTGCCGTCGTGTTGAGGCAGGAGCCCTGGGCCTGCGCCCTGGCTGGGCGGGATGTTTCCATGACACTCCGTTGGGCTGACAGAATTAACCCCAGCTCTGCGCAGCACATTTCACCTGGCACCTGTGGCACTATGAGAAGACCGAGGGGGGGGGGGGGATTGCTCCTGGCCACTTAGCAGGCCATGCTCCTCCTGAGCGCTACCATCCTGCCCCACCGCAGGGCTGCCGTCATGGCCCACAGCCTGCCCCATCCTCCCAATGCTGGATTGTCCTGCGTGACCTCGCCCAGCACCAGCACACCCAGCCGGCCTGCAGGTCTTCCCCGCGGCTGCTGGCCCACCCTGCCCAGCACTGCCCTGCCCAGCCTCCCTCCCTGGCGCTGCCCTTCCTTTCGCTGCCCTCCTCCGGCCCAGGCAGGAGCCCAAGCCAGCTCCCATGTGCTGCTGCCAGGTTGGGAACCATGGCCCGGCCTGACCTTTGTGTCTGTCTTTCTCTGGCAGAGGAGAATTTGATCCTGTGCAGATTCCCAGAGCACCTCAACCAGTATCCCCTCCTGGCCATTGGCAACGAGTCCTTCAGCCACTGCCAGGAGAGCTTGCTGCACCCCCAGGACTACGCCTTCTTCCTGCTCATCGGCCCGGCCTCCTTCCTGGCCAGCATCCTCATCTGCCTCCTCCTTGGCTCTCTGGCCGTGGCCTATAACCACCTCCTGAACGAACTTTGCTATTGGTGAGGAGCCCACCCACATGGGAGTGCCATGGCTGCAGTAGCTCTGGGTGGCCCAGCAAGGGGACGAGGTACTGTCTGTGTCCCAGGGCTGGCAAGCATTGTCGTGGGCACTGGAAGAGAATTGTGTTACCTTCCCCTGCTGTGGGGCCTTTCCTTCTCCCCCAGGGGACTATGAGCACCACTCATGTTCCTTGGAACTGCAGCAAGGAACCAAGGGGGAAATGCCCAACGTTTCAGCAAGACTTCCCTGAACATCCATCTGCACTGGCTGGCGAGTGCTGGCTCCACCCCCGAGCCCTCCAGCTCTTTCCAAGAGCCTGCCAGTGAGGTGCCAATTGTTCTGATATGGAGTGAGAGCCAATAGGACTGGGCTGAGACCCCCCACCCATCATCTTCCACACCTGCCCCTGACCAGCAGCAGATGGGAACTGCTTTCACCTGGCCTGGTTCATGCCAGCACCTGAGAGGTGAAAGGCCCTTCTCTGCTTCCTAATTTGCCTCAAAGGCACCTAGAGGGGCGACCCTCCATTACCAGGACTCCAGTGTTAGCCGAAGGGTGTAACCGTCTGGCCTGCCCAGCCCAGTCCCCCAGTATGAACGTGACAGCCGGGGGCTGAGTGCAGTCCCTGCACCCATTCACAGGGCTAACACGATTGGGATGGCATGATAGGAAACCTGGTGCCTGCTGCAGTAGGGTGAGCTGAGAATTGCCTTTAGGTTTGCGGTGTTCTCAGTCTTTACTGCACTGGTGGTTGGGTAGCAGCCACAGTGTGCTCAGAGGAACGGTCAGGGTGTGAATGCTGCTACTATCCTGGAGAAATAGGAGCCATTTGCTCTGGTTCCAACTGTGTTTAGAGCAGAGCATGGGCAAATCAAACCAGAGGCACGCACCTTTCCACCCAGGGAACGGAGGCGGATGTTCAGGACGAGAGAGTCATGAGTAGAGAGCTGGAGCTGGGCAAACACTGAACAATGCTCTGGACCTACTTACATGAATGTCAACACTAGCTGGCTCTGGCCGTGCTCACTTCCTGTTTGCATTCATGTCCCACTGATGTTCCAGCAAACATGTCCCCGGACAGGAGAGCTCACAGGAATGGTACATTTTAGAGAATATTTGTGGCAAGTGAATTTTTGAACTTGTGACCGTGAGTGTGTGCTCTGGAAACCTGAACTGGGACCTGGCTCAACAATCGGGAACAGAACTATTCCTTGTGCCCTCTGTGTTGAGAGCTCAGATTGCAGACCTGGGCAATGAGCGCTCGCTGTGACCTACCGGCAGAGATTGGCCGTCAAGAGAGCTGCACTGGATTCTGGGAACTGCATTCTGGCTCCAAAGGGAGCATCACCAAATCGATTAGTCCTGGCTCCAGCTCGTCCTGCACGGCCAATGCTCCCAGAGCCAAAGCTAACCCCCAAGTCCGGGTTACCCACCCTACCAGTGGGGAATGACAATAGTCAGGTTGTCAGGCCTGAGAGCCACTCAGTAGCACAATGGAATCCAACACACGTGGAAAATGTGTTTCCATTACACACACACACCCCCCGTGTGCACCCCACGGGCTAGTCCCAGTAAAACACTGGGCGTTCCAGGGCAGCCTGTTCTCCCCTTCCCGCAGCACCATGTGTGCAGTGCTGGGAACACACGCAGGGATCTTAGGTGCTAAGGTGTAGTACTGTGTTATCTGACAGCAAACCCTCCACATGTGCTCCCCACCCAGTGTTCCCCCTCACCCACCATCCCCTTATGGCCCTTGAACCTCCATCTCCCCCGGCCTCCTTCCCTGCTGGCCTGGCCTCGCTCACTGCTCCTGTGGGGTTGGGTTGCCCAGTCCCAGGTACAGGCTGGGGACCCAGCACTGCTGCACCCACTAAGCACAGCCTGGACTCAGCCTCCCCATGTGCCCACAGGAAGTCGTCACTTTGGCCCCTCTCTGCATAGAGACAGGTGGAGCAGGAATGTGTGTGAGCCCTGCCTGGCAGCCTCCTGGTGCGTTGGGCAGTTTTCAGCTGCCACTCCTTCCCTCTGATCACCCATCCCATCAGTTACATAATCTATGGGGCTGAGACACACCCAGCCCTCCTCCTCTGGGCGCCTCTGGGTCCGGCACTGGGGGCCAGTCACTCCTAACAAATGGGGGTGGGGGTCACTTTTCAGTACAGGGGTCTGATTCTAAGGATGCAGGGATCTGTGCTTAAATCCATCCTGACACACTGTGGCTTCCTCTCCAGCCAGGGGGCAGGGTCGAGGGAGGGGGTGAGCCCTTTGCTCCTTTCTACTTATGACATTATCTGGGCATCATTTTAAGGGGAAATATTGTCTCAGCCTCACGCTGCCTTACTGCTTTGTTATTATTTCTTCCATCTCAGTAACAGGAGGAGTCGAGAGGTTGTTTTACCCCTGTATTTGGCACCGGTGCAACTGCTGCTGGACTCCTGGGTCCCGTTCTGGTGCTCACGATTCAAGGACAGTGATAAATTGGAGAGGGGTCAGAGAAGAGCCATGAGAATGATTAATGGAGTAGAAAACCTGCCTCATAGTGCTGGACTCAAAGAGATAATTCTAGTCTGCTTAACAAAGAGAAGGCTAAGGAGTCCCAGGCTGTGAGTATCTACATGGGGAACAAAGATTTAATGATGGGTGCTTCAAACTAGCAAAGAAAGGGCTAAGCTGAGCCAGTGGGTAGAAGGTGCAGCTGGACAGATTCCGAATGGAAATCAGGGGAGGGGTAATGGTCCATTGGAACAATTTACCAAGGGTCATGGTGGATTCTCCATAACTTGATTTTAAAATCAAGGTTGGGTGTTTTTCTAAAACTATGCTGTCAGTCAATAGGACCTATTCTGGGGCAGTTCTCTGGCCCAGAGGAGGTCAGACTAGATGATCACAATGGTCCCTGCCGGCCTGGGAATCTAAGAACCTGTACCCACCCATCTTAACCTGGGAATCCCTAATGCATTGTAGCCTAGTCCTCGCATGCGCCAGAATAATCTCCTTGTCTCTGTCAGACAGCTTGTGATGCCTCCTAATCCAGCTCCGGAGCTGCATGAGCACAAGAGAGGGGCTACTGACTGGCAGAGGGAGGCATTTTGATGGGTTAGCCAAAACAGTAATGACATCTCGGGCTGAGGGCATCACCCCTGCTTCCTAAAAGGTGCATGACCTTGGGGTTCTGCTGGTAACAGTCTGCATCTGCCCAGCAGTGCCCTTGCACTCCCAGGAAGACCTCGCCACCCCCTTCCATTGCTTTGTTGCTTCCAAGCCTAACCATTGTAATATGCTGTCCCTGGCACTGACCAAGCACGACCTGGAAGCTCTGGCTGCAGCCTGCATACTACTGGAGCAGACTGAGCAGAACCCATGAAAAGTGCTCTGTATGCTACTCCCCTTACCTACCCAATCCAGACTCCAATTCCACGGCTTGCTTCTCCTCCACAAAGCCCTGGATGGGTCAGGGTCTGGCTACCTCAGGGTGCTGACCTTGAGGAAGTCCCAGGCATTCCTGGAACGGATCAGGTACTGAGCTTCCTTAGTAAGGGTCAGAACCAGCTTCCACTGGAGATCAGGCGGAGGCTTCTGGCCACCAGAACATAAAAGACTCCTCTTCCTATGGACTCCTCTGCAACCCGATTTTAGAAGGCAGGTGCTGAAAGGCGGAGGGCAGTATCCGTGTGTGGCTGTAGCCGGTATATAACGGTATCAGCAAAGAGCACCCAGACACTACAGCAAAGGGTGTGTAAATTGCACTTCTAATAGTAAATAAAAAGTGACACCTCTGTATATAACCCAGTGCAATTGTGACTTCAGTCATGCAGTAAGTGCCGTTCACCGGAACAGCGCAGGGCTCAGCATACAGCCCCCAGCAATGACTCCATGGCGCCGAGAGCAGAGTTCTCGAACTCCTCCACTGGAAGAGCAGGGGCCAGGTTCTGCCCTCGGTGCCAGCTGTGCAGAGCCACCGCAGCCAAAGCAGAACTGACCCCCAGGGGCGGAGCTTCAGCTGGTGGCAATTAGCACAGCACCACTGACATCAGGGGAGTCCTGGAGCCAGGGCATGACATCGATTTACACCAGCTGAGGATCTGCCCCGCTGGGCTGAAAATCTGTCAGACGCCCTAGGACTCTGCAAACCTGCTGCCATGGTGAGATTCACCCCCAGTACCTACACCTAGGGACCCAGCCCCCAGCCTGCGGGGCACCTGCGTGCGGTGATGGGGGGCGGAGGATCTTTTTGTGACTGCTGGTTAAGGTCGTCCTGTTCAAGAGAGCTCCCCTGAGCTGCGAGCAGCAGCCCTGGCGCTCGAAGAGCTGCTTGTCTATCTAGCAATCATGCTCCTTTTCAGGCATGTAACAGGTTGCCTCTTATGCTAATGAGCAAAAAGGCAGCATGACCTGGTTCTTAGCATGCTAGTCACTTGGCTGTCAGTCAGCTAAGAACTGGCTGCAGCTGCAGCTGACTAGCAGGGCTCCCAGAAGCCTGGAAGGGAACAGGCTTGGGCTGCAGCTGTAGAATGTGTCTAGCTCAGCCAGTTTTCAGGCCGCGCGCTCCAGCAGCTTGTCTATTGTGTGACTACTGAGCACGTCTTCGCACGCTGTCTGGAGCGATGGCCCAGGCACAGATCAGCTCCGGGAGCAGTCTGGCTTGGGATCCCCTGGCATGTGGGCCCATGATCACACTCTCGCCAGGTCCCTCCCGGAGCTGGTGCCCATTGCTGGCTCTGCCACGTGTTGCTCTGCTCCATCCCTTGCCTTTTGTTTTGTTATCTGTAAACTATTTGACAGTAACGCCAGGTGAGGCTCAGAGTTGGTGGCAGCCGCTGGGTTTGCTGGGTGGGTCTCAATTGAAAATGGCTACGAAATGAAGGGAGGCCCGAGGCAGTGGAATAAACCTCTTTATGGTCCAGTTTGGACTTCACCCGGCTCTGGCAAAAGGGTGTTTTAAGTTACATGACACCAAAGTATACATAGCGTGGGCCAAATTCTCAGCTGGAGTAAACTGGCCTCGCCTGACTGGAATCAATAGTGCCACTGCAGTCAACGGAGGTTCGCTGATTCATGCCAGCTGAGAATCTGGCCCACTGAGTCTGGAAATACTGTACAGTCCAATTCCTTCTGCAGTGGCCAGCAGCCCTGGGGGTTAAAGTACTGGAGGGGAAGGTAGCTGCTGCTACGCCATGCCATGGCATAGAGCGGCCAGCGCACCCAGGTGGGGCTGCGGTGGAGTGTCACACTGCAGACAGGTTTGCTTTTAAAAAATGTATCTACATTCCACATGCAAGAGTTAAATAGACCAACAGCTTTGCACGCACACGACACACTGTACACGGGGGAGCGCCTGCCTGCTGTGCAGTTGCTAGAGAATTGACTAGACAGTGCAGTGGGGTTCCAGGCCGGCACTGCTGGCCACGTTCATTCCCCGCTGCCTGACAGGAGACGTCGGCATCTGGAGACGTACGAGGCGGGATGAATCGGGCAGAGCATGGACAAGAACCTTGGGAATGGGCAAGTGTCCCTCCGAGCGCCCCCTCTTCTGCGGCTCGTCCGTTGAATGTGTGGTGGTGACTCGGTCACCATGATGGGTGGGCTGTGCCTAGGCGCTGACTGTAGAGATGCCAGTGGTGCCAGGCTGACTGCGAGCTCTTGTGGCGTGTTCAGAGGAGGCCTGGTGGTGGCGCTAGTGAGCTCACTTTTCCGGTTCAATGGTGAGTGCAGGTCCGGTGGGTAAGGATCCTGCCAGTGTGTGTGTAGCACCGTATTCATGCCCAGGGCACACTGCTCACAACAGCCCTCGTTAGTGGTGCTGGGAGGCCACGCTGTGACACTAGAAGCACTTGAGGGCATTCAGCAGGAACGTCAGTCTAGCCCCTGTGAGGGGACAGGGCAGAAAGCCTTTGGCCGTTTGCTATGAAACGTGAGCTATGGAGATTGCTGCAGCGTGAGCTGTGGAGATGCTGGGGCAGCGAGGTGGATGGCAAAGACAAGGGATGGACCAAACTCTCCACAGCAGTGATCTCAGTGCGCGCCAGTGCCTGGTACCAAGGCTGCTTTGCCTTGTTACTAAACATGGCATTGCTGGGCTGAGCATCCATCTGCAGCGGTGCTCAGTGTGGCCTGGCCCGTACAAATGTCTTGTGTGCAGACGGCCTCAAGGGGGAGCTCAAAACACACTGACAGGACCTCACCAAGCAGTCAGCAATGGTTCTCCGAGCCACCTCTGCCACAGCAGGGTGGAGTGGTGCCAGCAGTGGGGAGCTGAGGGAGGGAGGGAGGTGGTTACTCATATAGCAAATGGCCATGTAGAAACAGATGGCTAATGTGGGCGCAGGGCAGGGGCTGGCTTGGTGCAGACAGGAGGGGTGGGTGAATAGGGAGCTGTGGACTTTATCATCATCTGGAAATGGAGAGAGCTGGAGAAAAGGCTCTTCCCAACTGTAGCCAGAGGGAACATGTTTCATCAATGGACTGTGTGGCTGCACCCGCTCCCTGAAACGACGACACCAGAACAGAGGCAGACATGTGCCTTGCGTGCTGAGCTATGGACAGGAACCAGCAGCTCCAGTGCTACCAGACCACGTCACAGTCCTCCTGTGGCATGTGAAGTATGTGGCAGAGGCTATGATAGTCCATACACATGCTTAGGAACAAACAAGGTCTCAGCAAATTGTCCTCCACCCCCTGCAAAGGATGCAACATCCACTCCTTCCCTGCCTTTCCTGCCGCTGCTCCATGAGACGGCCAGGTGCCGTGGGCCGTTCAGAGCCGTCTCCTCTTGCCTTAATTCCAACTCATCTGCAGCCAGTGGAAATACTGAGTAAAACATAGCATGACGTGGAAGTGATCATCTCTGTACAGTGCAGCTCCAGAATGGTCCCTAGTTCTGTAGTGCAATCTGGGGCGTTACGTGTCAGTGGGACCAGGAAGGGCAGGAGAGAGACAATGCAGTCACTGCGTATGGATGGAGGATGCATCCCTCTTGACTCACCAGTCAGGACCCATCAGTGTCCCTTTGAAAGGAAGTCCTGGGCTGGGCCGTCTTAAACTAGGGACTGATGGCTCCTGCTGGAGGACGTCACACCACAGTGCTGACTGAGGGGTCGGAGAGGTTGAGCTGCCCGGTGATGTCAGTGGGATGATACTGCTGCAAAAGACAAATACACAGACAAGGAGAGCGAGATGTTAGGCAGCCCTGGCACTTGCCCGCCTGGCGCAGCTCATTCAAATGTGTGTCCCTACAGGGTAGCACTCAGGGATGATGCAACGGCAGGAAAACTGTTGCAGTCTTAGTGTCAATTACAAATGCAATCAAAGCTTTTCCATAGGTTGCTGCAGACAGTTCCCAAGCACCCCTACAGCTTGGCTTGGCGGAGAGTTCACTGGAGACAGTACAGTTTCTACAGAATATGGCAGCTTCTATAGCGCTCGGTGAACAATTCAGTCTCAGCTCCTGTGAGGAACTGAGATCAAGAAACCCCGTGAATCAATCTGAGCCAGCCCATTGGGCCAGTTATCATTGGGCTGCTTCATTTCACTTTTAGGTCAGGGCACGTGGCTTCCCTGTCCCAGTGTTTGCTTTTGACATTCCCCTCAAGTGGGTAAAGAAATGTGCCCCATGGTTTAGTTGTGATAAATTGTTGTTAATGTGAAAATGCCAACGTACGACATGCAGTAAAGATGTGGCCTGGAATTTGGTTCCTGCTTTTCCTACAGATTGAGTTTGGCAAAAGCTCATTTGGAAACACCTCCCCCACCCCTCACAGGAGGCAGAAATTGGTTTGAACCGCTAGTAACCAAAACTACTCCCTCCCTAAGAAAAGGCTTTTAAAACTAAACAGACTTCCTTTCTGCTGATAGGCTCCCTGCCTGAGCACCATAACCCCAAGCACTGTGCCCTCCAAACCCACCACCATGAGCTCAGGGAGAGGGTACAACATCACCCAGAAGGAACAGGAGGGGTTTACAGATCCCAGACATGGCCCGTCAGTCCCATCTCCTTGTCACGTTGGTAGAATAATACCCTCCTGCACAGCTAAGGCAGTGCCCACTGAAGCCAAAGGAAGGAGATTCCAAAGGGCGATGAATCAGGCCCCTAAAGAGGAACTTCCAACTTTCCTCCATTTGAGTCTTAATCTCTAGTTATAGACAAATCAATTCTCAGAGACAATCCTCTCCCTCCCCAGCCCTGCCCCTGCTAACCACTTCCTTCTGGCCCTGCTGGAGCCCTGCTTCCAGAGCACAGAAACCCAGTGCAGGGTTTACATACTGAACAGTCAGGACAGAAATTGATAATGCTCTGATCATCCCTCTGGCCCGCAGGGTCAGCTGCATCCCATGCTCTGTGTGAGGAATACGGCCTCTCAGGTGTTGTCCAGGGCAGTCTGGGACCTCAGGTGGGCTCTGTAACGATTGGTTGCCCACCAAAGTGGTTTTCAGTGGATTGCATGGCTCTCAGTGGGATCTTTGGAGAGTGTCTGGCATTTATTTGTGCCTTGTGCCATGTTTTTCATGAGTGTGTCCATCTCATTCTGTATCTACTGTTATTTTGCCATTTTGTACTGTTTCTAGGGGGATTATGTGCA